>NC_044332.1:48258529-48575574 GCF_007399415.2 Gopherus evgoodei
ACTCTGCATCCAATATGCCTGGAAAGTCATGTATACAAGACAGGAATGTAGGAAAGATACATGGCTATATACCTACTGAGCTATACATGGTAACTTGAATGATCTAGCACTCAGAAAACTAAATTCAAGAAATGGCTTATGTAACACAATGTTCCTGGATGGACAGTCAGCAGGGACTGAACATCTGACTTCTGGATTCTGGAGCCTGAGCCTATGCTAAAAGACCTGCTTTCTTAGTTTGACTGTTGGAGCAGACTCAGACTTATGTGACCCAGTTACTCAAGGAGCAAAGAGCCAAGTGGTGTTGCTTAGGGGTTCAGATCCCAAGTGACCAGGGCAAACTGACCCAGCTAGCCTTGAATAAGCATCTGTTCTCTTGTTTACACCTAAGAAAGTTTAACATGTTAAGGGATTTAATCTCCACCAACTGTGCTACTTTTAACACCATAAATCATGGCCCGCAAGATTTAATTTGTTTAATAAATTAAGCATTGCTTTCTCCCCCAAGCAATTTAAGAACTTTGTGTGTGTAAAAAAAAAAAAAAAAAAATCCAATGCTAACCCTCTACCTGTGATATTTAATACTAATTAGATGTGTTCCTATATAGTTTCTGCAAAATGCATCCATCACAAATAAGCTGCCGCAAATTAGGAAAGAATGTAAAGCCCTGGATCCTTCCAGCTCCTCCTTGTATATGTTGTCTGCTTTTAGTTACTCTCTTGCTCTGAAAGATGTTTCAGAGTGCTTCTATTTATAGAGTCTTAATGCTGCTAAATTACCAAAAAGGTAAGATGAAGCATAACAAACCACACTTTCGTCTCCTTCTATAGTTTCCACTGTAAGACAACGCCTCCATTTCAATGTAAACCAAAATGTCTTAAGAGCAGTGCTAGGACAGATATATTGCACAACAAACTCTAAGCTTTTGGGGACAGTTTAATAGAGATGTGTAGAGGAGGGCTGTAACTTCTGTAGACTCTCAAAGGAAAGGTCAGAATTGTCTGAAATGAGTACTTTTGAAGACTTCAAGGTGAGATGGATGAGGAGAGGAAGGTAGAAAACTAAATGTTCTTTTTATGGACTGCTTCTGTGGTAAAGGAGGTCTGTTTCTTAATCACCTGTACATGGCCTAGCACAACTAAGACCCAAGCCTTAGGGATTCCAAATGCTACAGTATAAATATTAAAAATACCTACTGAGTTGTTTGGTGCATGCATATTGCAACCCTGACTACCGAACACAAAAAAGAGTTAAGCCATTCAACAGAACTACTGTTTCACCCAGAGGCACACATCTTACCATTATTGCAACTAAATATATGCCACTGACCACCTACCAAAACCCTAATTCTGCTTACCTTTAAACTTTCTGCACGAGTCCTTTTACCCAACTATTTCTCCCCATCAACAGCAGTTGTGGATGTTTGATGGTGTAGTTGTCTGTGTTTTGAGAGAGGAGTTTGGTAAAGGGTTGTGGGTAGAAGGAGGGGATGATAGGCTGGCATCCCTAGGCAGGGAAGCAGAGCTAGTGTCATCGTATAGGGTACTTTTGGTAATGGTTAGGTGTGTGCTTGTGAGTGGAATACAGGGTATGTACTGTTAGGTGGCTTAACTTTTAACTTCCCTGCTTTTGTGGATTTGTGTCAAATATTCTGTGTACAGTAATCCTATCTTTCACAAATTTTGTATATTAATTTCCCAGGTTTTTAGTGTTTAATTTGGGAGGGGAAGTGGACCTGCTTATTTAGAAGCAGTGGGAGTGGTAAGTGATCATCATGGCACATGTTATCAGCACAATTTTTTTTCCCCTTCTGTGCTGGGAGGGCGGAAATCGTAGTGTAGCTGCTAGTTCAAGTTTTATGTGCATCAGGCTCTTTCAGCAACCCCATCAACCAATCTTGTGTGTACAGCACAAAATCTGTTATAGTATGAATGGCTAAATCAAATGACCCTAAATAAAGTTTCTAAAAACCAATCCCTATCCTTTGCATCAGATCCACCTGCCTCTCTACATAAAGTTTTGGTAATATTTGAGGAAAAGCATTCAGAGACCCAATTCAGAACATTCTTTCATAAAAATGTATGAAGAGGAACTACACACAATTAAGAGGGCATCAAAAAAGCAATCCTGTGTAAAATTTCACACAATTTAGCCATCTGGTTTTAGAAAACAGGGATGTATGCCTCATTTATCAGATGGATAGATAATAGACACACTTTCAGTCAGTCACGGCTAGCATTCTCTTTACCAACTGAAGGAAGGTTACATCAGCTGTATACCTCCACATTTCCTTTTCTAGAAAAGGGATAGCAGTGATGTGTTCCCCATTTGAGTTAATCACTGAAACAACCATTAGACAAGACAGTGAGGATTAAACAGAAGTGAAGCCAAGCAAGTACTGTAAAAACTTCCCTGATAAGGAAAAGACTACTCCTATGCAAGCCAGGTCTTAGTCCCAAAAGTGCACTTCCACAGAAAGTTGGTCCATGATAACTAGATGAGCCAAGGCAGTGTGGTCCAATATACAGGTCATCAGGTTGGGAGTTAGACTTGGGATCTATTCCCTGTTCTGCCATACCTGATGTTACACACCAAGCAAGTCAGTTTCCACATCTTAAAAAAAGTATTTCTCCACTTTTGTAAAGCACTCTGTGTGAGTTATAAGTACTAAGCATTAACACTTGCAAGACTTCTTTTCTAAGAGGAATTTAGAAAATCTCTTTTCTGAATAGCATAGGAGGAGTTTTATTAAAATCTAAGTGTCAAATCATTAACTGAAGTGTAAAATGAAAACTCACTGGCCAATATCTTGCATCTAAGACTTCCCCCAAATCTACTTATATACAGGTTAATCCTTAAGTGTTTTCTAGTTTACTAGACACAGTCTTGTTCAAGACAGTGGTGCTCAACCTTATTACACAGGAGGGACACAAACCTAAGTACAATTGTGTGGGCCAAACAGATTCTACATATTAATACAACTTAAAATATAAATCAATACAGATGCCTTTAAATTCAGCTTGTTTCATATGTATTTAGATAGAAATAACTTATGTACAGTATTGTCTGTTTACACACTTGTGTAAACTAAAATGAGAAACATGACAAAGGGCTAATGAATCAGCTGTTAGTATACTGTGTTGAAGCACCGCATTCTAGACATAACTCTGCCTTCACAGAGAATGTTCTAGTTAGCAGCTTTTATGCTTTTATCTCTAGTTCTGCTAGCGTGCTGGCAGAATGACTTGAAGCCTGAAAGCCTTCTCACTCCTTCATATCCTCATTCATGCCATATAACTTTCAGACAGAACAAACAGTTAAATACAACAGATCAGGTATAGCTTATTAACTGTGCTGTCATTTTTAGAGTTGAGACATTTTACACTTATCTATAACTAAAATGCTGTGCTCTGGCAATACTAAAACTTATGGTCCCCACTTCCCTGTAAGGCCAGAAGATCCTGATTTTACTTAAACAGACTTCCCTTCAAGATCCTATACTATAATCACCATCCTGAGAGACAAAATATATGCATAGGACTCATTATGTTCCTTATTCAGGCACTGATTTGAAATGCCAGATACCAGCAGTGGTGGGGAAACATGGTAAAACGAAGTGACTCTAGGCCATTTCACGGCAGTGCAAAGCACTACCACTAGCAAGGCCAAATCTTTGTATTTATCTTGTTTGTGTGAGAAAACATGTCGAAATTCCTCCTTATAGTGCCCTAGAAATGATTCTTGTTAAGAATCCTGCTCAAAAGAGGCAGATATTAGAAGGTGTTACTTCTAAAAGCAAATATAAAATGCCTTACCTGACATCCAGAATCCAGTCTCAGTGAAGATTCTCTTGTATGATATGCATTGGTTAAACTGCTTCCTCTGCTTCCAGATAATGTTCTGGCACTTAAAGAGGAGGAACTGGAGGGTTGAACTGATATCTTTCGAGGAATCCTTGAAGGTTTAGACTCCATTCTCAGTGTTCTACATGAGACAAAAGTTATTTTCCCTTCCCCCCCGCTTTTTTTTGGTTGGTAGTATAGAATGCAACAACAGATAGGTATGTTAAGTTTGTCATCAATACTTACTGCACACATCCTTTATATAGCGATTTTTTTAAACACAGGCCTGGGAACCAGGAGACCTCTTAATTCTAGAATTGCCATTAACTTGCATATGACCATAAGGTAAACTGCATCATGTTTTACCTTGGCTTTCCTATTGTAAAATAAGGATAATACTTCACTACCACCTGTTTATAAGTCATTTGGTGACCCTTTGCTAAGAGAGCCAAATAAGTGTCAAGCATTAGTTACCTATGGCATAGTGAGGCAGATTACTAATACAATCAATCTCCCTCAAACAAAAAATTAAGAAATTTTTGTTTCTCTCTGCTAGGTCTTGGCTAAATTGCCTTTTGGTTTTTCACATTTTTTCCCACCAGATCTACCCCAGTTTAACATTTTCCCCTACCTCTTAGAGGTCTTCCCCACCCCTCAGTCCATCTAGCCACAGACTTTACTTTTGGCAAGAAGGCAAATAGGTTTTTTAAACTTCCTTCCTCTATACTTTCCTGTGTCAGAACCATGCATTACTCCTACAGCATCGACACTTCTACTTCAGTTGGCTAGACACCTGATTGAAGAGCCTAGCCAAGGGACTAAAAGTAATATCAGTGTTCTATCCCACTTCCTGCAGGTCCAAAAAGTGGGTTGAGAAACTCTCAAAGTTAATTACTGATTTTTGCCCCAGATCCCTAAGTGGCCCCCTCAAGGATTGAACTGACAACCCTGGGTTTAAGGAAGCCAATGCTCAAACCACTGAGCTATAGTTGGCTTTTTTTAACTTCTCAAAGTTAATGTACATTGCTACTGCACTGCTGCAGCTCTCTTCCTTTCTCTATTCTGGATGGTATCCTTGTAGTGCTTTCTAAGCAGCAGCAAGAAAGTGGCATGAACTTTGTCAGTTTCTTTATGCCAGGAATGTGTGCAAGGACAAGGACACAACACACTACTTAGGTATGCAGAGAAAGGGGAAGATAGAGAGGGCCTCATTCTGTACTACCACCTGCACTCACATCAGGGTTAAATTAAGGCAATCTGTGCCTAGGGTACTAATCCACAAGAAGATCCACTATCACCCCTCTCCCAAATAATAATTCTGCCATAATACCACCCTCCTTAGGTAGCAGCATCCTTCTGAATTCAGATGACTGGGCAGTTCACACCTCTTAGCTATTGTTCATGCCCTTTCCAGCTTCAGACAGACACTGGGCATTCAGGCCTGGTCTACACTTAAAATTTACATCAACATAGCTACAGCATTCAGGAGTATGAAAAAGTTACACTCCTAAGAAATGCAGCTATGCTGATAAAACCCCTAGCGTAAATAGAGTTAGGTCAATGGAAACATGCTTCCATTGAGCTAGCTACCGTCGCTCTGGAAGGTATGTTTTGTCTAAACTACACTTTAAAGCAGCACAGCTGCACTGCTGTAAGGTCTCCCGTGTAGCTGCTCTATGCCAGCAGGTGAGAGCTCTCCTGCCAGAATAATTAAGCCATCCCTAACAAGCAGCGGTAGCCATGTCAGCAGAAGAGTGTCTCCTGCCAACATAATGCTGTCCACAACCAAGCTTTTGTCAAACTTGGTCAGTCAGGGGTGGGGGTTTTCACACCCCTGACCAACAAAAGTGCTAATGTAGATGAAGCCATAGTGTTCCTACAGCAATGGAAAAAGCTCTTCTACTGCCTTACACTGTATCTACACTACAGGATTATCCTGGCATAACTATGCTGCTATAGTACCCATAGGGTAGACATGGCTTCAGTTCATGTTTTAAAGCTTTGTCCTGGCATGCATGACTTGAAACTTATTCTGATTGATAACATTTTATATCCACCAAGGGAAGAAGTTACATGGAAATCCTGCAAACTATAATGTATTTGTCACAATAAAAGTTTCACAAAAATCTTTGTCAGAAATCAGTGGCTCCCTAGATTGTGCTAGATATTTTGAATGGTAACTTAAGACACTTAGAAAAAATTTAACTCCTACATGGAATCATTTTCATTTTCCAGTTCTAGCACTTTAGGGCTTGTTTACACATAGATGCAGGAATAAGAGTATTGATTTAAAACATAATAGCTATTCTAGACTGTCCTCACATGGAGTTATTCCAGAATAAGTACTGTTTCAAATAGTACTATGCTAAAGCACACTGGAGAATGGTTAGTACATACCAGCAGGGTTTATGTGAACTAGTTAAGTGTGTGACATTGATGCACATTAGAAATCACATCCTGTATTGTGCATAATAATCCCATTGCGTAGACATGCTTATATTTAAGACAGTTATTCTTAATTTTTTCTGTATCGCTTTCCCCAAATGCCTTGTGTAGATGAGCCCTTGAGTGTTTTCATATTAACCAGTACAATTTAACTACCTTAAAGGTAAATGCATGACCTAAAAGGATTGTTTTAAACCCAACAAAAATTAGTAGCGTTAATACCAGGAATCTGAGCACAATTTTACATGTGAGGGGCGAGGAACCCACTGCAAAACTGTGTCCCAGAGGACTTAATGTAAGTGATAAATGTAACTTTAGATATTCAAATTACCATTGCGTTATAATGTTACATAAGTGTTCCACAAACAGTGTAGGGAAAATATACTGGTTGTCTTACTAGTGCTAAAATACATTCATTTGACAGCTCTGTATAATTACTGGGTTTGACCATACTTAACTTACAGGCTTCCTTGACTGACAACATTCCTCTATTCCCCGACACCCTCACTACAGCATTTTACTAGCTGCAGCAATACCTGCAAATTACACAAGTACACAGCACTGTCTGTTTACTTGACAAATTACACTGAAAAGGAAACCTCAACTGACAACCATTTTGGATTTTTACTCTGAGGAGGGCACTGGGACCTTACCCAACTCCTTTCTCAACTGTGGCAGAAATATGAGTGAACATGGATTCAGTAGGATTCAAAGTAGCACACTTTTGCAAGTTCTAAAATCCATTTAGACACTTACGGATTAGACAGTTACACTGAAAATGTTTAAAGTAGATTTGTGGTACCGAAAACAGTTTATAAAAAAATAACTAAAATTTTACAAGTATAAGTGTTCAGCCAATTAATAATTTGGTAGACTGTATATTACAAGCTAGCAATTGGCTATGCACCAAAACTTTAGTTTTAGCTCTCCAGAACTTTGATTTAGAAGCCCATAGACTAGTCTGAGGAAGTGCTTAGCGCTTAATCCCCAAGAAGACTGACTGTTGCCCGGATCAGTTCAAAGTCTACCCCAACCAAAAAGGCATGGAGCATTTGATACTTTTGTCACTCCCAGGCCAAACCACAGCCATTGGGATGAGCCTCATAAGATGCACAGAAGTAGGGACCATGTTCAGCCAGTTCCGCAGAAGAGCGGCTGCAGATTTTACTGAGAGGGACCTACTATGTACTCAGCACAATCCAAAAACAATCACTGCATATTAAAAGAAATGAGAAACTAGATGAATAGTGCACAAATCTACTACTGAACTGGTAGAGTGGTGTGCCCTTATGTCCAGTTCTGAAAAATATGGGGTACATCCCTAACTGAATGGACATGAAAAGATAACTATTTTCCTTACTATAATAAAGTACCTTCCATATTAGAAGTAACCCTTAAGATCTCTTACCACTTCCTTATGACAGTGGTAAGTTTGAGAGGGGCTGAAGCTTCTCTAAATTCCATTGCCTCCTAAACAATTAAGTGTAGCAAAAGGGTAAAAGATAGCGTTGTTTCTCCTTCAACGATAGTACTGGCAAGCCAAGAAGCCCCTGTCTTACCCTTCTCACAATCCATCAGTGCCGCTAAGTACAGTAAAAAAGGAGAACCAGGCTTAAGAGTCTACCAGTTCATCACAGAGAAGAGATTGAGATGATAGGGGCTGGCACTGACATGGAGCCTCTCCAGAGTCATCAGCTCTGGGAAGGGAAGGAGGAAAATGAACACTGTTCATGGAATGCCAAGCTGAAAGCTTTCTGATCCACCACAGGGAGAAGTGGGGGTTGGGGATCGGGGATCAAGAAAAGAAGTAATACTTATGCGTCCTGCAATTTTAGCTTGGAGGCATGTGATAAGGGGGACCACCTCAGATTTTAAGTAATAGAAAATTCAAGTAACTCTTCTGTAACTGTGACAGCTAGAAAAAAAATCCTGATCCAAGCATACCTTAAAGCTTTAAAAACAGAAGGCAAAGAAATTTCTAAAGCTACTGGGATTTTGGGAGGACCTTACTAATAATAGCTTTTGAACACCTGGACTTTTCAGTACTTCAAAGGATCAGAGTTGATGCTGGTTCACCCCAGGGTGCTAAAATCAGGTGCTGTTTTTTAAAAAGAAGAGAATCAGGCTGGGTGGGGGAAGACAATGCATTTACCTGTCTCTTAGAGCTGACAGAGGCCAATTCAACCATTCTGCAGATAGGGAAGGCTTGAGTAGTCATCTTAACTTACACCAGTTCTGAAAGGGCCTCAGTGGACCAATGCAGCACTACACAATAGAAGTGTGCTTATGCCCCCTTCTGCCATTCAGGTGGAGGGGGTGCATAGAACCAGCATCCCTGCCTTTTAGGAAGGCCTCTGCCTCAGGAGTTTGGGGAGTGGGAGAGAAGGGAGGAAGAAGTGTCTCTTAGGGACAGTTTGTTCCCTTTCCTCTAGCACATAGTCTATCAGGATTTGAAGGGACCTCAGGAGGTCATGTAGTCCAATCCCCTGCTCAAAGCAGGACCAAGCCCCAGACAGATTTTTGCCCTTGATCCCTAAATAACCCCCCTCAAGGATTGAGCTCACAACCCTGGATTTAGCAGGCCAATGCTCAAACCACTGAGCTATCCCCCTGACCCTTCCTAAAGTTCCCTTCAGTGACTAGTTCTGGCATGGTGGGACCTACAACAAGGTAATGATCAATACCCCTTCAATCGTGATTACCACCTCCCCAAGTCTTCTGTCTTAGTGGTGGTAATGGGTAGAAGGGATACTTGGGACTTCTGCATAAATATACGATTGATTAACTCTGAGCCTCCCCTGACTACTCAGTCCATCAGGGTCAAGTTTCGTCCCCAGACTCACTCAGGAAGGTGGGGCTACTCCCCCAGCCCTGACAGGAGAGGGAACAGGGCAACTCCCTAGGCCCAGTGGAGGGAAAGGGGAGGGAGTCTGCGCTGCTCAGCAATCCCGAGCAGGGCTGCTGGTCTGGGGTTGGGGGCACAGGCTGAGGCCGGCCCTAGGACGAAGCGGTTCGGAGGGTGGCACGGGCAGGGCTGATCCATACCGGATGAGCTGGGGACAGAGGGGGTGGAAGAGTCACAACAGGTGACGGCGGGTGCCGGTGGCTCGTACCGCACCCCAAGCCTGGCGGGAGAGCGGGGGACGGAGAGGCGGAGTCTCGCCAGGCCAGGTAGAGACCCGGCCGGGCCTGCTCCTTAGACTGTAGCGGCGGGTAGGCTGCTGCCGCCACAGCCCAGAGACAAGATGGATATTGTGGGCCTCAACCTCCGTCAGGGTCCCCCCGCCCCGCCCCGCGGCCAGGCAGGGGGACCCCACGCCCCGAGCCACGCCTGTCCCTACTCACCTGAGCCTGCGTCGCGTCTGCTCTGGTCCCGTCCGAGATCCCCCGCTGCGGGCGGCCCAGCCGCCTCCGCCTGCACAATTCACAATGGCGACAACTCCGAGTCGCCAGTCATAGCCCCGCTGACGCCCCACCCCTTCTCCGGCTCTCGCGAGAACGGGCAGGAGAGGCCGCTTCCTCCGCTGTCTCTCTTCTGCGGCCTGTCCCCTCGTCACATCTGGGAGCCCCGAGCCACAGTCCCCAGCGCCGACCCGCCCCCTTAGCCCGTTAACACAATCGGGGGTGGGGTGGCGTGGGGTTTCCGATCGACCCCCCTCTAGCCCCCTGCGTTACTGCTCCAAGAGATGAGTCCAAACGCCTCTTCCTCTCACCCCAGGGCACGTGTGATGAACGCTCAACAGGAACCGTCCCAAATTTACTCTGCTTCCTGTCTCCCCACCGAAAAAGGTATAACCGTGCTGGGGCCCAGCACCCTGAGTGCTGCTGTCCCTGGGGTTCAAAAGTCATGACTCAAACACCACGCTGCCTCAGCAACCACGGAATTAAAAACAAACCCACTGTCTCCGCCCTGAGTCGTTAGGGTCAAGACATCCAAAGCCCTTGGAGGGGGGCGATTTATTCAGGTTCAAAATTCGATCTTAAAACAACACCAGTGTGGGCCTCCATGGCCTGCAGTGTAGGGAAGTTCTCTCACTCTCTGCCCTTCTTCATCCCTCCCCCCCTTACCTCAACCCGCCTCCCCGTCCCATCTACTCCCCAGCCCCATTTACACGTCCTCTTCCTACTCCACATTTACTTGCTCCTCATATTTTCCCTTTCCTCTTCCCAGCTCCTGCCCCTCATATTGACTCTGCTTCTTTAGCACATTACATCTCCTCAGTCTCTTCCTGTCCAACAGAGCTGGGCAAATATTTTTGAAATTCAGAACTGACCAAAAACAAATTTCACAACGTTTGTTTAGTTTATCAGCAGCCCTACCGTCTAGATTCCTCACCAGAAGCCCAGAGGGTGGCAGTGTTCCCTGCAGGCAGCTTGGCTTCCGTCCCCAGGAACAAGAGGAGATGGCAGCACTCGTTCCTACACGCAGCCTCGCTTCATTCCACAAAGCTGCATGGAAACGGCTGTCCTTTTACCTGAAGGCGGCGACTTTCGGTTTGTACTATTCTCCTACTAAAAGGTAATAGGAGATGGCAGCCATTTTGATTAAGAGCAAAAGTTTACAAGGTTTGTCAAATCGTCAGACTGGGAAGCTGTGAAGCATAAAATCACCATGGTCCTTGGGATAATATTGAGAGCTGGCAGCTTTGCACTTCCCCCCATTCATAGTATCACCACACCAAAGACGACCACTCCCTGGTTTTCAACTGGAAAGCCTGGTGGAAAGGGGACCCTGGCAGCTCTGGTCAGCAATGCTGACTGGGCCCTTAAAAGTCCGGTCAGCGGCACAGCAGGGTGAAGGCAGGCTCCCTGCGTGCCATGGTTCTGCACGGCTCCTGGAAGCAGCGGCATATCCCTCCCCCTGGCTCCTAGGCTTAGGGGCAGCCAGGAAGGCTCTGCCTGCTGCCCTGGCCCTAAGCGCCCCTCCGCAACTCCAATTGGCCAGGAATTGTGGACAAGGCAGCACACAGAGCTGCCTAGCTGCGCCGCCGAATAGTTGCCGGAGTGGGGACATGCCATTGCTTCCAGGAGCTACTTGAGCTAAGAGCCACCTGAAGCCTGCACCCCCTCCCTCATCCCAACGCCCTGCCCCAGCCCTGATACCCCTCCTGCCTTCTGAATCCCTCAGCCCCAGCCTGGAGCCCCCTCCTGCATCCCAAAACCCTCATCCCAAGCCTCACCCCAGAACCCACAGCCCCAGCCAGAGCCCTCACATCCCCCACACACCCCAAGCTCTGCCCCAGCCCAGAGCCCCCTCCCACACTCCAAATCCCTCAGCCAGAACCCTCACCCGCCTGCACACCAACCCCCAGTCCAAGCCCAGTGAAAATGAGCGAATTAGTGAGAGTGGGGGAGCGAGCAACGGAGGGATGGCAAAGGTGTTCATTTTTTTGCGAGTAGAAAGTTGGCAACCCTACAGGTGAGTCCTGAGAGAGGGGGGAGACAGCAACCGGCAGGGTTTGGATCGAACAATGGGATGGGAGGGTGTTGTGTCTGGTTTTAAGAAATTGGAAAGTTGGCATCCCTACTTGTGAGTCACAGCCTCTGCAATAGCTCAGCACTGCCTTGAACTTCAGTTGTGCCATTGGCATTAGCCCTAATCTCTGTTACTCTGTTTCATCACTGTTTCAAGCTCCGGCATTGCCTCTGCCCCAGACTCTCTTTGCCACTTCTCTAGCTCAGCACTTTCCCAAACCCCTACATTTCCAGTATTCTGGACTCCACCCTCACACAGATAGAATAAAGGGTGAGCAATGGTAGTGACGCACCCAAGTCTATGAAATCATTTTACTCTGTAACCCATTCAACCTCCTAAGTGCAATCTTCACCTGCATTTGGATTGTGACAGGGTCTGTTTTTTGACTTGCATTCTCAGAGAAATAGAAAGAGGAGGTCTATGGGTGTAGAAATGGAAGAAAAAAATAGTGGTAGAGGTTGGCACAAAGAAAGAGAGAAGGACAATACTGAATGCAAGAAAAGATCCATTGGAAAGGGATAAACTAGAAAAGAAAAACTTGAATAAAATGGAGGATTTTAGAGAAAATATATCAAATGAAACATTCCAATAGGATGAAAAATATATAGGAAAATTCGCTGACGGAAATGATCATGGAAGGAAACAAGGAGAGATACATGGAGGCATACAAGGAGATTAGGAAGAGGGAGGAAAAGGGGAATGTTGTGACTTTTTTTTTTAATTAGTTACTGTCATAACTCTCCTACTCAGATCTGTACCTTAGAGTTCAGAACATGAGAAGCTAGCATGAAACCTCTAAACTTAATTCCCAGCTTGGATTTGATATCACTGCTACCAGCCAGAATTCCAGTGTCTGGCTCACTCTGGTCTCCCCAAAACCTTCTCTGGGGAACCCTAAGGCTCAGATGCCCTGAGTCTCACCATAAAGGGAAATAACCCACTTCCCTTCCTCCTCTTTACCTCCTCCCAGATTTCCCCACCCTGGGTACTCTAGGATATTCCCTGCTTCTAGTCCTTGAAACACAAGTACCGAGAGATCAAATATTTCTCTCCCCTCACCCAGAGGTTATGCAAATTCAGGCTTAGTAAATCTAACACAAAGAGATTCTCTCTTCCCCCCTGTCTTCTTCCTCCCACCAATTCCCTGGTGAGCTGCAGACTCAATCCCCTTGAGCCCCCACTAAAAAAAAATCCACAGGTCTTAAAAAGAAAGCTTTATATAAAAAGAAAGAAAAAGACATAAAATTGGTCTCTGTATCAAGGTGACAATATACAGGGTCAATTGCTTAAAAGAAAAAATGAATAAACAGCCTTATCCAAACAGAATACAATTTAACACATTCCAGCAACTACACACATGTAAATACAAAAAAACAATATAAACCTATTGTCTTACTATCCTTGTACTTACAACTTGGAAACAGAAGATTAGAAAGCCTGGAGATAGAGAGATCACTCTCAGAGCTGAGAGGGTCACCGAACCAAGACAAAGAACTCACACCCAAACTTCCCTCCACCCACTTTTGAAAGTATTTTGTCTCCTGATTGGTTCTCTGGTCAGGTGTTTCAGGTCACTGTTTGTTAACCCTTTTATAGGTGAAAGAGACATTAACCCTTAGCTATCTGTTTATGACAGTTACAGATCATAGCATACAAAATTTTTCAATCTATTGATTAAATATAATTTGGAAGTTCTTAGCAGCACCAAAAATCTGAAAAATTTTCCAAGTTTGAACAAAGATAATTCATTCTTCTCAAGACTCAAAACCCCTTTGAATATGGTAGATCACAATTCTTTTCCTTTTTTGAAAAGTTAATATATATGGTTAGCCTGCCACAGAGCTAAGGGCTTCTCAGAAACTCATCTTACCATCACTATTAAAGTCATGAGACTGCAATTTGAAGCATCCCTTATTCATGACCATAGTACCATTGAATGCACCTTCAGCAACATTATACCGCAACCAACAGAATTTACCATTACATAAGAGAGACTGTGTCTACAGCTACTAGCATTGCAACTTTTAGAAGTTTGTCCAGTGGATCATACTCCTCCCTTATAATGTTATGTAGCACAACTACATTAGCTTAATCAAGACATGGCCAACACATCACAATATAAACCTCAAGATAGCACAAGGGAGGAAAAGACATAATGATATTCTATTACAATATTACCGCATAGCACCACATTGAATCTGATTTAGAATCTGTCCCAAGAATTACGCCAGAAATACTGGGATGGTCTCCAGTGCTAATCAGAAAGCCTAAAGTAGCAGTGTGTGTACAGGTGGTTAGTTGACAGGCTGAGGGAACCTCCATCCCATTGCCTTCTTTAAAAGTCTTTGAAACAAGAGGAAGGAAATTCACCACAGAGGTTTTTATTAAGTATTGATTGATTTACTAAGCTCTAAACATTTGTCTCACTGTCCATGTTGCAGTAAGGAAACTGACACTCCATTTTGTATGCCTGCTAACAGGGAAATAACAGCCCAGATCAGTCAGTATTGTGTCCTACCTACACTTTTGTAAAGTTTTGACTGGGAGGAAAGGTGAAGGAGTCAGCAGTGCAGGTACTGATTTCATCCATTCTCCCAGTTGAGAGTAACGGCCTAGGCAGGGACACACACATCCTGGAGATGAATACATGGCTGCGCAGATGGTGTCAAAAGGAGGGGTTTGGCTTCCTTGACCATGCAGTGCTGTTCCATGAAGGAAGTAGAGATGGCATCCACCTGACCTGGAAGAGGAAGAGCATCTTTGGACACCGACTCACCAACCTAGTGAGGAGGGTGGACTTTAAATTAGGTTTAAAGGGGGTAGCTGACAAAAAGCCACAGGAAGGATTTTAAAAAGGTGACCTTGACAGAGTGCTGGAAGTTGGAGGGGAAATGGTAAAATACAATAGAGTCATAGGAGCAACAAGGAGGGCGGGGGAGGATTTGCTCAACATCTTTGATGTCTAAACACAAAAGCAAGGAGTAGAGGGAACAAACAGGAAGAGCTGAAGGTCTTAGTACATAACCTAAATTACTACTTAATTGACATCATTGAGACATGGTGAGATACATCTCATGACTGGAATATTTGGTATAGAGCCGTGGTTTTCAACCTTTTTTTTTCGTTTGTAAACATTTCAAATGGAGATGTGGACTGCTTTGGAAATCTTAGACATAGTCTGCAGACCCCCAGGAGTCCACAAATCACAGGTTGAAAAACACTGTTCTATGGTAACAACATCCTTTTGTGGACCCCTTAGACATAGTCTGTGGACCCCCAGGGGTCCACGGACCACAGGTTGAAAAACACTGGTATAGAGGGCTATAGTTTGTTCAGGAAGGACAGGCAGGGAAAAAAGGGAGGAGGTGTTGTATAATACACCAAGAATGTATTCACTTGTTCTGAATTTCAGAAGAAGGTGAGAGACAGGCCAGCTGAAAGTTTCTGAGTGAAGATAAAAGGGAAAAAATCAAGAGTAACATCATGGTAGGGCTCTACGGTAGACCACCAAATCAGGAGGAGGAGGTGACTAACAGGAAGGAATTGGTTGCGAATCTGAAGGTTGAAGGCAATTTGTATGAACGTGATCATGAAATGGTAGATTTCGTGATTCTAAGGAAAGGAAGGAGTGAGTACCAGAATAAGGACAATGGACTTCAAAAAAAGCAGACTTTAACAAACTCAGAGAATCAGAGAACTAGTAGGTAGGGTCCATGGGGAAGAATATCTAAGGGAAAAAGGAATTAAGTCAAGCTGACAGTTTCTCAAAGCATGTAGGGACAAAATCAGAAAGGCTAAGGCATAAAATGAGTTTCATGTAGAAAGGGACATAAGAGGCAATAAGAAGAGGTTCTATAAATACATTTGGAGTAAGAGAAAGAAGGAAAGTGTTAGTAAACTGCCTAGTGGAGAAGGGGAGCAGATAACAGTTGACAACAAGAAGGCTGAGGTATTTAAGATCATTTTGCATCAGTCTTCACAAAAAAGGTTAATTGTGACTAGATGCTTAATACAATTAATATTAACAACAAGGGGGAAGGAACACTAGCCAGAATAGGGAAAGAACAGGTAAAATAATATTTAGATTAATTCAAGTCGACGGGGTCTGATGAAATTCATCCCAGTGTACTTAAGGAACTAGCTGAAGCAATCTCAGAATCATTAAAACCTTATTGTTGTGGATACAGACTAACACGGCTACCCCCTGATACCTGTCAGAATCATTAGTAAGGCTAAGTTTTTGTCATTGATCGTTTTAGTAAAAGTCCTGGACAGGTCACGGGCAATAAACAAAAATTCATGGCAGCTCCTGACCTGTCCCTGACTTTCACTGAAAATATCCCTGACAAAAGGAGTAGGTGGGTTCAGCACCCACTGCTGCTGGGGCTCCTGGGTCCCTCACTGCTGCAGTGCCTGGGAACTCAGGGGTCCCCATATCCTGGGGCTGGGCTGCTGCGGCCCCTCACCCTGGGCAGCTGGTAGTTGCAGGGCCTGCTAGCTGCAGCTGTAGGGAGCTGTAGGGAGTCCCATTGGCCATCCGCCATGGCTGGGCAGCTCTATGGGGTCCCCCCTCCTGCCTTCCAGGGCTGGGCAACTACACCAGGTCCCACCAGCTGCCCACCATAGCTGGGCAGCTGCTGGGGGTCCAGCCGCCCACCGTGGCTGTGTAACTTTGCTGGTTCCCCCCCGGCTGCCTGCCACAGCTGAGCAGCTGCAGGGTCCACCTGCCACGGCTGGGTAGTTGCATGATCCCCGCACTAGATTAGGAACTGTGAGGGCAGGGTGGGCTGGGAGCTCCAGCCCCTGAGCAGAAGTGTCACAGAGGTCAATGGAATTCATGGATTCCATGACTTCCATTACTTCATCGTAGACTTAATCATTAGCAATTATCTTTGAGAATTCATGGAGGATGGGTGAGTCCCAGATGTCTGGAGAAGGGCAAACATAATACCTATCTTTAAAAAGGGGAACAAAAAAGACCTGAGGAATTATAGACCAGTCATCCTAACTTCGATACCTGGAAAAATTATTTAATAACCTATTTGTAGGCACCTAGAGGATAACAGGGTGATAAGTAACAGCCAACACTTATTTTTCAGAAACAGATCATGCCCGACCAACCTAATTTCTTGCTTTGACAGGGTTACTGGCCTAATGGATAGAGGGAAGCAGTAGTTGTGATATCTTGATCTTAATAAGGTTTTTGACACCATCCCACATGACATTCTTCCAAGCAAACTAGGGACATGTGGTCTTAAAGCATTGTTAGGTGGGTGCACAACTGGTTGTAAAACCATACTCAGAGTAGTTATCAATGGTTCATTGTCAAACTGAGAGGATGTGTCTCTTGGAAGTCCCGCAGGGGTCAGGCCTGGGTCTGATACTAATCACTATTTTTATTAATTATTTGAATAATGGAGCGGAGAGTATGCATATTAAATTTGTGGATGACACCAAGCTGGGAAGGCAGTTGAAAGCACTTTGGAGGACACTTTTAGAATTTAAAGTGACCTTGATAAATTGGGGAATTGGTCTGAAATGAACAAAATAAAATGTGAAGTACTCCACATAGGAAGGAAAATGAAATGCACAAAGGCAAGACAGGGAATAAGTGGCTATGCAATAGTATTGGAGAATGGATCTGGGGGTTATAATGGATCATAAATTGAATATAAGTCAACAGTGTGATGCAGTTGCGAAAAAGGCTAATATCTTTCTGGGGTATATTAACATGAGTGTCATATGCAAGGCATGGGAGATAATTGTTCCACTGTATAAAGGTGAGGCCATAGCTGGAGTACTGTGTCCAGTTTTAGTGCCACACTCTAAGAAAGATGTGGACAAATTGGAGAGAGTCCAGAGGACAGCAACAAAAATGAAAAAAAAGTTTAGAAAACCTGACCTATGGGGAATGATTAAAGAAACTGGGCATGTTTAGTCTTGAGAAAAAAGACTGATGGGGGACCTGAAAACAAGTCTTCAGATATGTAAAAGTTATTATAGAAAGGATGGTGATAAGTTGTTCTCCATGAGCACTGAAGGTAGGACAAGAAGTAATCAGCTTTATCAGCAGCAAGGAAAATTTAGGTTAGATATTGGGGAAAATTTTCCAACTATAGGGACAATTAAGTACTGCACTAGGCTTCCAAGGGAGGTTGTGAAGTCCCTGTCATTAGAGGTTTTTAAGAACAGATTAGACAAACACCTTGCAGAGATGGTCTAGGTCAGTAGTCTCCAACCTTTTAAAGCACAAGATCACTCTTTGAATTTAAGTGCAATTGAGGATCTACCTCAAAGAAAATGTAGAAATAACAGTAATTACAGAAACCCAATCATCCTTGCCCCACCCCTGCCCTGAGGCCACGCCTCTTCCCCACCCCTTCTCTTAATGTTGTAAATTCCTTTCTAAAGAAGCTGACCAAATGCCTTACAAAGCTTACTTAGAAATCAAGCAAGTATACAGTCAATATTCATAACTTCAAGTACAAAAATGATATATGTGTACAAATAAGATGAATAAATTCAGTAGACCATAACCTTTACAGAGATAAGTTACACGGCACATGTAGCATAAAACATACTCCAGTTATGTCATATTCCCATAAAGCATTATGAGATACATCGTCACAGTCCCCATCTTGGTTGGTCTGTAGGCGCTACTGCAATAAACACAGTAGTAATAATACAAATTCACTTCGGATAAACATCCAAAGTGCTTCTGTCTGTCACATCTCCAGGCCAAGCTATGAATATGTTTTGTGTAGAGGGCACTGAGCTCCCTTCTTTTTATGCAATGTGGATGCATTGTTATCCAAAAGAAATTTAGATGCTTATTAAATATTTTAAATACTTTTAGATTATTTAAGATAGGATTTAATTCTTACAATCTGGAACCTCTGGTTTCAGTGAGTAACATTAGCAATGTAGGCCCCAGTCCTGAAAACAATTATGCACATACTTAACTTTATATGTGAGTAGTCCCATTGACTTTGGTGGCACAATTCATGTGTGTAAAGTTAAGCACATGTAGGAACAGGACCTTAATGAGCAGGAGACAATGTAGCCTACGGTTAAGGGGACGCATCTTAGATCCATAGTGCTATTCCTTCAGTCTTTCAATATATGACTGATTCAGCCATGGTGCAGAGCAGACACTGCTAGCTTTGTGTGTGTGGCAGCAGATGAAGAGGTGCAGAGAAGTAGTACGCTGAAGATTTGGGGAATGCCTCAAATCTTGCTGAGTCATAGATTAGTGGAGTCTGAAATCATCCCTTTCATTGTTGCATGGTATATGAATGCTAAGGTTACATGTGACTTTTGTATTCCTCACTTCATTTTATCAGTTAAAAAAAAAAAAACAAATGCTATAAAATAGTCTTCTTCACTGTCACTAGTAATAATACTAACAAAATTAGAACTTTCACAAAGATAAAATAATTTATAGCGCATCTGTTAATAGTTAAATAAATTATTATGGTGCTGTTAGTAAGGCATGTTGCATAATTCCAATGGGAAAATTTTTCCATTTATTAAAAACATATGTCCAAACTTTATTTTATATCTAGGATTTTGCTGCTGAAGAATCAGGAAAATAAGGATTTTTAGTAAGGTCAGTTACTGCTTCCAAAGATTTTTCCTCAACTAAAATTGATATAGGATGCTTTGAAACAAAAACTTTTCAAACCTTATCAAAATCAAGATGACGTAGGTTAGTCCCAGAAGTATCTCAGTCTTGTAGGATAACATATTGCAATGTGTGTGCCTATTTTATAAATGTGTTCTGCTATTACTTGTTTCTTTTTCACTATCTGAAAACATTATAACTCAGTGTTTCTTGATAAATAATCTTTTTAAGACATAAATGTTTATTTCTATCTGCCACATGTTAAAAGCAACCAGAAAGTGTCCTTTTCTTCCCTGTGCCCTTTTTGCTTCACAAGCGTGCAAGGAAGAGGAAGTCATTCAAAAGCATGTTGTATACTTAATAGTGGATTAAACTGCTCCCCCAATAATCTTCAGGTAAAGGAACAGAAGGATCATAACCCTCTGCTTTTTTTTAATCCTAAAACATGTGGTTGGAGACTCTTGATATATTCTCCAGAGGCTCAACCTCTGAGGTAATAAAGTATTAGCTTAATGTGCCTGCTAATATTTTAGAGCTATTCAAATGCATCTTAATTTGGTCCTGTTCTTTAATAGGATAATTGGTCCCATTTCAGTGGTTCTTTTAGTATTTCCAGGTTTTTTTAATTCTTGGGAATAGAAGGCTCGTTTTTTTATTCATCATTTTTAAAAGTTGGTTGTGAAGTCCTTCATTTTATGTCCACTTTCCTAGAAACCACAGAGCCTAAACCTGTACGAAGGCTAGATCTGCATATGGTGCAGACTGCAGCCTCTGACAATAAATTAGTCACTGAGGAATCTTTATCTTCACTGCTAATTTTCAATTTAATATATTGACCAAGCTGCTTCTGTTGCTTTATCTTCTCAGATGACTTGTATTTTCTCTGACTCAATTTTTTGCCAAGATACCCAGTCTCGCTTGCAATTACAAAGTAAATATAAAAAACACAGATGAAGTTACACAACACACAAACATTAAAAACAAAAAATCACTGGGACTCCAATAATGTCACATTACAAAATAGGAAACCTTGATCCTTCCTTAAAAATAGCTTTCATAGATAGCTATAGCAAATGTTAAATCTACAAATTATAGAACATCTTTACATTTCATTAAATAGGACAAAATAGTTAAGATTTATAAGATAGCTTTATTTGTATATAATGCCTAACAATTGAAAATTATAAGCATCAAAAAGAAAATACAGGCTTGTTCACATAGCAGTCCTTTGTTTAAAGCATCTCTCCCTGTTGATATCCTCAATAGGATGACAGTGCTCCCAGACATATTTGGAGAGCAGTTCAGGGAACAGTGCTGTTACAGCAGAGTCCTCTAGGAAACCCTCTTTTGCTTGTAAAATCCTCAATAAGGTTGCAGTGATCTCAGCTGCAGGTGAAGAAAGGCCCATGTGGCAGTCAAGTTCTATTATCTGATACTCACAAGAGCAGTGAAAAGTTCTCCTTTGGAACTGAAAATGTCCCTGTTTGCTTTCAGTCAGGAAGTTATTGTTCTATTGTTGGAAGCCTAAGAAAATCCGTTCAACTTTGTTATGTCTAAGTTAGAAGGAACAAAAACAACTGCACAAAAACATTTTTAACTTGATATCCATGGGGAAGTCTCTTAGTTACATATGAAAAAATATATATAGTTATGTTTGTAAATAAATAATTTCTGGACTTGCTCAGTAGGTACTAAGATTTTTAGCAAAGTCCATTCAAGCGCTGCAATTTACAGCATTATGTAAATAGGTGGGGAGTAGTTCTCCCTCCCCAATCTCATCAGCATGTTGTCATAGTGTCCAATGACAGGGTAATTATTGTTATTGTATTCGTAGTTAAAGCTTGAGAGTTTGGGTGCTAAGGAGATGAGGAAGTGGGGGGAGTGAGGCTCCCAAATTGTAAGTAGCACAAACAGAGAGAGTTACTGTGGCTTTTTTGTAATTGAAATACTCACAGTTCTGCAGGAAAATTAATGCTTTGGTTTTTATTTCCTTCAGTTAGAGTTTGTCCATCATCTAGATATCTTGACACACAGTGCTAAAATTACAATAAACAGCTGTTTCCAACAACTGATACAAATCTTACCTTCCCCTGCCTCTTTCCCCCTACCATTCAAAAGATAAATGTCCCTGGCTAGAAGCTCAAATAAGAAAAAGGTAAAGTAAATTTTTTAAAATAAACTGTTCTTAAAAATGAAAAGAACTGAGTGTTTCCTTCCTTTTTGCACATAAAGCACCTAAGAAATCAAACACTGAGGGAGGCAGCATGGTCTAGTAGATTGGACACAGGACTCAGAAGCCACTCTTGACTTCTAGCCATAACTATGTCATAAAGTTATTTTATGTCATTGAGCAAATAATTTAACCTGTTTATGGGCCACTTGCTATGTTGCTCTGTGCAGTGCAGACATGGCCATATTAAGGTAAATTGTTACTTACATTCCTGAATTTTTAATTTAAATTATTTTGTTCTCCCACAGTTGTAGCTGGTCCCTTTTGGCCCAGATTTTTAAAAGTTTTTAATAATTGCTATGCTCATATATCTAATTTTCAAAAGGGATATAGGCATTTAGAAGCATAAATCCCATTTACAGTAAATGAGAGTTAGGCTCCTAAATCAATTAGGTGTGACAATGCTGAGCTCAGCAATGCCAAAATATCTTTAAAATCTATGATTATATGTAGTATGTTTCTCATGTTAGGGCCAAATTCTGCAGTAATTTGCACACTCTAAAACTCCTTTTGGCTTTATAGGGGTTTCATTAATGTCCCATTGTACAAATGGAAAACTGAGCCAGAGAGAGATGTCCCAGGCCCCAGAGGAGTGTCAAAATTGGAACTTCAGCTCAATGATTCCTGTATCCCAGCTCTGCCAATTGACCAGATTCTCTTCTGTATCCATTTTATACTGGGTGCAGCAGAGAAAGGAGAGATTATCAAGGAATTGGTTCCAACTTTCTTATTCTCTGCACAACTTAGCTCGCTTGTGGCTGTTCCAGATTACACCAGCTGTCTTTGATCTCATGAAGTGCTTTCCACTCCACCTCAATTGGCAGGCCTCTCCATGCCTCTGATACACCCACTATAGCAAGAGCTGCGGGGTGAAAATGTAGAAGGCTCCAATGGCTCTATATCTGCTGGGAATCCCTTATACTGGGAGTATTTCCACCTGGAGTGATCTTGAAGGTTCATCTACCTTTAAGCCTCTTGAACCATGCAAAGGAAGCAGAGTGGGCCAAAGAATGTAGATCATTGCCTCTGTGTAAATCGCAAGCTGAGCATAACTGGATAGTAAAAACCTGAGGCCTGCCATTCTTGAAGTTTTTCCAGTACTACCACACTGCAAAGTATACACGAGGCAATCTTACACTATTTCCAATAAAGAAACACTTAGAATTCTGCAAGGAGGGCAGTTTTAGAGTATTCATGTTATCCAAGGGTATTGCCATGTTTGTTCAACCATTTGTTCTGGAGAGAAGTTCCTGATGGATTGTGACTGATGGACAGGAAAAATACTGGTGGGCTGAAATGTTGGGTCCTTGTTAGTATTGGGGAGACAAATTATTTAGGCCACTTTTTAAAATCTGCCAACCACAGATTGTTCAGTGCCTGTGCAAAACTTAAAATAATAAGTAAATATACAAATTCTCTCAGTGCCAACAAAGAACAATTTTAGACGTCAGTTCTAAAATACATTTCAGCACCTGCTCCCTCCCCAGTAAAATCTGGGTAAAGTCTTGCAGCATACTCTGAAGGTCATCAAATCTGGACTCAAGCAAACTATATGGGAAAGTGAAATCCAAAGTCAAGGGCCCCACATCAAGAACAACTACTTCTTGGGTCTTGGCTGTTCACAACTGCTGCAGAATCATGTAAGGAGAAAGGCAATGACACAGGTAGGTACAGTCAATTTCACTTAAGGATGTACAGGTTAGAACCAATGCCTTATAATCCACCTGTAAATCAGTCAGTAGCCAGTGTACAGGAGTAATGCAGTGCTGATTTAATAAATGGGCAATCACAATCTGCATTAGCTAATTTCTGGATTGTTTTAAGATATAGCCTCTTCTACAGCATATTGCAGTAATCCAACTTTAAGATGAAAATGGCATGGATGACCCTAGGAAGATCTGTATCTAAAATGAAAGGTCACAACCTTTTTGCCAAGAGGAAACAATAAAAGGCATTACTGAGAAACACTGCTACTTGAACAGACAACAAAAATCCTTAGGTTGTGAGCCTGTGTAACAAACAGCAGGTATACCCTTTCAGTCAGTGTTAGCCTGCATACTCCTCCAAAGCTATTAGATACTAGCTGAGTCACTCAGTTACACCAGCTAATCAGAAAAGATGATGTTATAAAGCTGTATTTTATCTGCATATTGCAGCCCATGTTGTCTCACTAGCCCTTTTTAAGAGGGATGGGAAATACTCCAGTAGATTCGTCCTTGAAAGTAGGTATTGATCCTGCTGGGAGATACTTATATGAGGGAGCTAGAATTTGAGGCAAAGAAGCTCTAGATTCTGGTCTCAGTAGTCCTGAGATAAAGATCCTAGATGCAGCCAAGCATAGGGAGATGGCTTGAGATGAACTATGTTATCTCTTTGTTAATAAAACCAGATCACAGAATGGGAGTGAGATGTGACTCCACACAGCATGTAGACGGTCTATTAAAATATATTGGGGAAGTCATCTCTTCACATTCCCCTAATGGTCCTATGCATATATTGATCAGAAGGGATGACAGACTAGCACCTGACCTTTTAATGGTTCTGTTTGTTTCTTTCAGAGAGCGCCCCAAAGGGGTAATAACTTCAGATAATTTCCAAAATCAGATAGCTTCTTAGGAGGATGCAGTGCTGTCTCTCAATGAGATAGTATAGATGCTTGGTGGAGAAAGATACAGCTAAACTGGAAGCCACACATCAGGAAACTTGACTTTAATGTTTTTAGGGTATTTGAGGAAACGTCAATGAAAAGTCATGAGAGTGAGATAGGATTGGAGGAAAGAAACAGTGGGGCAGAAAATAACACAACAAGGGAAGGAAATACAGTACCAGATCTTACATGCCTTTGTGGTGCTGCTAATTAGATATCCCCGCTGCTGGACTGAGGACTGGATGTCATGATAATGTGATGACTTTCAGCAATCACAGGTGAAAACAAAGTTCCTTAAATAAGTGCAAGGCCAGAGAGCCTTCCTCTCAGGGAGAAAGTCATTTAGGTAAGTCAAGATGAGTTGCAGTGTTGGTAGGTTGGGGGATGAGATGGGATGAGAGGGAGAGCTGAACTGAACTGATTTTTTTTCAAAGTCTCTTTTTAGGAAACCCCAAAAGGGAAAAAGTGGGTGCCATAGTTCACCCCCTACTCTTTTGTTCACCAACTCGGCCTAATATCTGTCACATCAATTTTGGTCTTTTAACTTTTAAAATTTGTTTTCACCACACATAATTCCAACGGTTCTTGGAACATATCAACATGGTCTTTTTGATTTAGACTAATCCAGCTTCTTTGCCTGCTTCTCTTGCACTTGTTAAACATTCAGTGTCGTAAATGATTTGGCCTAGTTTTCATGGTTATTGTAACATCTTATGAACTTTTACAGACACTATACATTTGAGCTCACAATAGATGTTCACTTTGTAGGCCCAATAGTCACAACAGGCCTTCCCCCTCTTGTCTACATTGAACAGATGTAGACAGCGAAGGGGTGGCAGTAGTACTTGTGATGTCTTGGTGCACCAGGAAACGGGGGGGGCTGTGCCCGATGAAAGAAAATCTGTCCTGGATTTTCAGCCCCGCTCTTTGAGGACAGTGCTTACTGAGATCAGTCCAGTCCTTATTGTGCATCCATTTTGAAGTCATATACCCAGTGGTCTGCAGGATAATGCTAAGAACCTTTTCCCATGGAGGGTCAGGCCTTTTCATTTATGAAAAATGAATTGATAGGTTCTTTTGTTTCAAGTATTTCTTTATTTTAGACTTAAAATTTGATTTCCAAATTACAAAAAATAATTTAAAATATCAAATTATCTTTAAATTGTTTTGCTGTCTAGTATTACCTAATATTTTCAGTGTTGTTTATATTTTCATATAGTAAACTACATATTACAATACTTCCATTTACATAATGTAAAATTATTTACATATCACTGAAAATTCCTAGCTGAATCTCTGAATCTTTCTACACAATCTAAATAGGGAATATAACTCATACATAACACTAGTTCAATAAGGGAAAAAAACTAATTGTATAATAAAATTTTGATAGTCTCCTTATTTAGCTCATTTTATCTGCTTATTAAACCATAAGTTCAGTGTTTAACATTATTAACAAATGTATTACTTCCAAATATAATCAAGGAAGGGTATGGATATAAGCTATGTAAATAAGACAGGAACATAGCTAGAAATAGCTGCTTTCTATATAAATGTTTGTTGAACAGATAAGAAGAGATTTACTACAATGTTACAGAAACACTCACATTTTTCAAGCTACTATTCAAATTATTATTAACATAAAAACTTGTTAGTGTTTTGATTGTTGACTTATCTATAATTGGCAGAAAGCCATAGAAAGAAAATACACAACAGACTATTAGCATTTCTACTCCTCATTAAAAGATTTGAAAGGAAAAATAATCTATAGACTAAACCTAAAAACGTAGTAACACTTTACTCCTAAACCAACCAAATGTGGGAGAAAATGCTCCTATAATAGGAACAACTCTCAGACATTCAATAGCAGCTTCTAGGGGCCTATTTAGAAGACTTTTGTGTGATTACTATGCTGAACAAAATGTGGAATTTAAGCTGTTGTTAAATGCAGATAAAGGTCAGGGAGCAGGATCTCCACAAACCGTCATTTGCAATATTTCTAACTTCCTTTATCCACAGAAGGAATGTGCAGTGCTACAACTGGGCAGAATCAATGCAAAATAAGGTATTCCTGGCAACCATGAGGTATTTACTGCTGTTAACAAAGAGCAGCATACAAATGTGTTTGAAACTCAGACACAGACAACTGTTGGAAAAGAATCCCAGAATAGTATTCATTTTACGTCAACTTGCTGTTAGTGAAAGGGATATAATCTGTCATTTTTATTTTGGAAGTTTCTTTCTCGCTGCTGCTGCAGCTTTTTCTCATCAGTTCATGTTTAGAGTGTGTAAACAGTCTAGTTAATCAAAACCACACACAGACCTAAATAATGTTACAGACCCTATGCTTTCTACATGTTAACAGACCTGTCCCATTATCTCCCTATTATGTCTCAGAAAATGTATGTAGGCATTCCTTATCTAAATCAGCAGCAAAACTGAGTGAGTGGCAATACAATTACTTATTTACCAGACTATATTAAAAGTGCACATATTAATTGTTTTCTGTGAGATGTATATGCTAACTGTATAGCTGCATATACCCTGACATGAATTACAGAACTGTTTACATTTTTTCTAGTTTCCAAATGCAGCTATTGCTATCCTACACATACTCTTCAGTTTTCAGTGAAAATGTAGTATTATATACAGTGTTTGAGGCTGGAATGATTGCTGGTATTGGGATTGAGGCTGGAATGATTGCTGGTATTGGGACTGATCCTTCCACTTTCACTCAAGTGAGTAAGCCTAACAAAAGAAATTAGTCCTATTAGAACTTTCATGTGAATAAGAAAGTTGCAGATCTTTCACCCACATTTATCATTTGCCTAATTCTCCTTGAGCTTATATGAAGTGACAATTAAGCCACTCTTCTTGCTGTTGATCTTAACTCTCAAATCTATATACTTGACTAATTGGCAACCGAATATCAAACTAGTGTAATGAGTGTTGATATTCTCTGCAAACATGTACAAGAGTAAACAATACACCCTGTAACATTCATCATCGCAAACCCAGACATAACTGGTTTGTATTGCACCATTCTATAAAGAGTTTATAAATGACAGATATACTGTAGTTGGTAAGCGATACTGAGGCTCTAATCCTGTTTACTATGTTGTAGTTGTATGGGGGGTGGGTCATATTTGTCTTCAACATATGGCCTTCAGAAGGACAGGAATGGACTTGCACCATTTTGTCACATTTAGAAAATATACTTTATCATTTCTTTTAACTAAAATATGCCTTTGAAACTGTTCTGGGATAGTCATATCAAGTTTGGGAATCTAGCACATTTTTTTTACTTAGTAACTACAGTGAGATTGAGTTCTCAGGACTTCTGAAAATCAGGCCACTAATGTTTTGAAGGAATTAGATTATGAAAAATAATTGAGTTGTTACTTTACATAACTAATTATTTTCTATGTTTAAAATATTGAACAGTCTATTTTTAATGACTTGTGTCTCAGGAGAACTGTACAATGTTAGAAAATAGTTTAATTTCTTTAACATAGACGCGCACACGGCCTTTTCAAAGTTCATGTGTGAAACTGCCAAAGTTTAGCTCTAATTAGCATATATTTTAACATGTATGATATGAAAATATAGCTAATGATACTATGCTGTCTTGGAGGCTTTTCAAAGAAGCATTTATCTGAAGAGAGGTAAACTGCATAGGATTAACTCATGATTGTAATGGTAATTTAAATCCATTATTTTAAAGCATAAAGATACGTAAAAAGAATTTGAAAACTTTATGCATGGGCACACATAAATGCTCCCGCACAAACAGCTTCCTGTTTTATCTCTCCCAAACTGTAGAGCATACAGCAAGTTTATAACTTAATATATCAAGCCAATTCCATTTAGTGATAACAAAATTATAATACTTTATTTTGGATTCCAGTGCAGACAAAATTGCAGTTTAAACCCATGTTGAATAGATATAGGTGCTTTGTAATGAAGTTTAGTCCAGAGTCCAGTTTTGAGTTTTCCTTGAGTTGAAACACTCTCTGCAGCTGCAGCACAATGTGCTTTCAGAGGCTGTTGGAAGCAAAATATAGATACACACAGACCAGATTCGCTTTCCATAACACCAGTTTTATGCCTGTGGAACTCCCTTGATTTTAATTGAATTATAGCAATATAAAACTGTTTTAACAAGGTGGAAAATCACATCCTTTGTATTGAATTTACCTTGGAGGCTAGTCTTAATTTTGGGTATGTGAAGAATGGATGTCTCTCTAGCATAGTTTTGCACCAGGGCAGATGGACAGTTCAGTCCATGGCAGATGAAGTGGTTTATCTTGTCTTCCAACTCCCATTTTTAACAGACTTGACATTTCCACAATGCAATGCAACTTTTCCTTGTCATTAAACCCCACTCTCAGTCACAAACTATTGCTTCTGCAATCAACTTCTGCCTACATCAGAAACTCAGCACTACATGTGTGGTCCAAATACTAGCCAAACTATTCAGTGCACTGAAGTGCTTTCTGTGAATGGGTGCAATCAATCAGAACTGATATTTAAGGTAGATAAGACTTTATCCTGGATTTGACCTTTCTTCAATCTTCCACTATCATCTTGGCAAATCTCTTGGTAACCCAGACTCCAGTTTTGCTACCAGTTTACATGGGAAGGTATATTTATTGTTCTTCCCATGGAAATCCACAGGTTTTTTTTTCCATTGGGCAAGAATATCAGGTGTGATAATGTATTTAAACAGTTTTGACTTGATCTCATCCTCAAATCTGTTGATTTCAATGGAGTTGCTTCCAATTTGTTTCAGCATAAGTGAAAGGATAATTAAGCCATTTATGTGGATGGCCTTGGCCTTGAACTTGCATATAAATATAATTTTGAATATGGTGGTGAATGTTCACAAGTGAAATGTTTGCCAAATCTAGGTGCAGAGTAGCAATGACATGGCTCCAGGGGTTATCTGCTGCAATACATATATCATGTGTCAAGTTATAAACTGGAACCAAACCAGAATTAAAAATATGGGACTGAAATTAAAATATCACAGTGAACAGAGTCCCCACATCTTTCTCCAATGCTCACTACACACACAACTGTATCATGATCAGTGATACTGGAGTCCATGTTCCCTAGCGTTACACACCAAGGTGTAGGCTCTGAGACTTAGTGGTCTGAGCAGAAGTCTGGCCTAGTGGTCAGGGCAGAATCAGAGGGCATAACTGAAGGCATGGTCAGGAAGTAAGACAGTAATCAAGAGTCAGGAATCAGAAGTTCAGAGGTATGCTGTTACACAACACAGGAAAGCAAAAAAAATCAGCAATGGCCTGGGTGTTGCCAAAAAGTATTAATAAAAAGTTATGGCAAATAAAAATAAGTGAAACACTCTTAATTAAAAAATACATAAATTAGTAAAATTAACAAAACATTGTAAAAAGTGAGGACAAAGCAAATGGGTGTGCCCACAACTAACTTGGTCCCTAAAAAAAAGTAATTTAAACCATTCAGGCAAAAATGTACCATGCAATATTTAGCCTTGTCTGGCACAAAAGTGTTTAATTTAGGCAATGGGTGTATTTGTGTGTTAACCACTAAAAAACATGTATTTAAAAAAATAAGTATCAGAGGGTGGCCGTGTTAGTCTGGATCTGTAAAAGCAGCAAAGAATCCTGTGGCACCTTATAGACTAACAGACGTTTTGGAGCATGAGCTTTCGTGGGTGAATACCCACTTCCTCAGATGCAACTGAGGAAGTGGGTATTCACCCACGAAAGCTCATGCTCCAAAACGTCTGTTAGTCTATAAGGTGCCACAGGATTCTTTGCTGCTTTTAAAAAAATAAGTCATGTAAATGTAATGTAACAAAGATCATTATTAATAAAATTTACCAAGGTCCTCTATTTTAAAAAGAAATTGTTTAAAAACCAAAAAATGTAAACTGATCCTTTATTTAAAAATACATTAAAAACAAAAACCTGAATAAAAGCAAAAAAATCAGGCAATATGCAATGTATATCCCAATACGGGGACTAGGGCTGGAGTGGAACAGGCTCGATTTATGCATTTCCTCCAAACACATTTAAGAACATCTTTCCAGCACAGACAGCTCTTTATACACAACCCATACATATATCACAATAATATTCCTGACCAGTGCATCACCAGTTTACAAGATAGTTTTTGGATAGATGTTATGACAACAGTGTCTTGAGGGTAGTGAGTATGGTAGGCCTGATATATGTTACAATACAGTGGGCCTTCTGCCAGTGGGCATTATGGAGCAGGCACACCCGCATTCAGCATCTCTCTTTGTAAATGAAACATGGTGGCAGTTTCTGAGCTGTGAGTTCTCTGCAGTGCAGAATCTGGCAGCATGAGCCATGGAACTCAGTCTAAAGCCCATTGAAGCCCTGGATTTTGCAGACACAAACCTAGCCCAGCAATAGGCCCGATGGAAGGAGGAGTTTAAATTGTACCAAATCTGACCATACAGGAGGACAAGAGCTGGAATGTAAAACTATTGTTTTACTTTTTTGGGGAACAGGGTGGAGAGATCTGCACCACTCTGAAGTTCACCATTGCCTCAAGTCTCACTGCAGTCCTAGGAGCCCTGGGGACCTACTCTTCCCAAAAGCAGAAGTAAACTGGAGAGAGACAGGTTTTTCACTAGAGAAAACTAGCGTTACTGCCTTATGCACCCTGCCTGCTACTTGCAATGTGGGGACTTAATAGACATCCTAATTCAGGACAAGATAGTCTGTGGCATTTGGGATCACTATCTGCAGGAGTTGCTTCTCTGGGGAGGTGTTCTTACATTAAACAGATGCTTAGATATGGGGTTTATAGTGGAAGCTTCAAGAGAAAGGATGAGAGCCCTAGAAGGAACAATACCCTCAAAGTACATGCAGTTAAACATAGACAAAGAAGAGCAGGTTGAGAGAGTTGCATACCTACATGAGATGCATTTACTCTGGGAGACAGCATGAGTGGGTAAAGGAGTAGTGCCTTGCACTAGGACAGCTGTGCAAGGAATGTGGGAAGTTGAACCATTTTAGCGATGTGTGCAGGAGCAGAGGAAGATCTCAGAAAGATTCAGTCAGTCTTGTACAAGAGGGAGATGGCACATCAGATAGCGGGGATGACATCATGATTCCTTAATTCCGACAGAATATCAGGTTTGAGCGCTCAGGACAAGAAAACAACAACGTATAAGACCGGCCCCATAAGTGTGCAACAATGTTAACAGGGAAACACCCTATGTGATTTCAGCTGGATAGCAGGACCTCCTGCAGTGTGATTCCTCAGGTTTAACTGGACTCAAACACACTCATTGCAAAAAGCAGGCACAATCAAATAATGTACAATGACAGCATAATGCAGCCCATAGGAAAATGTGACCTCATAGTGACTAACCCAAAAAATAAGAGATGGTACCAACTGACGTTTGTGGTGGTGGACAGTAAGCACCTCTTGGGGAATACAGTCATACAACCCAGGAATCTGAGTATAGTGCAGCATCAGAATTTTATCGATGCAGTGCAAGAAGCAAAAGGGGGAGTCCCTTGGACAATGGAGACAATTTTAAAAAGCATATTGGGATGTTTTCAAAAGTGATGGGAGTTTTAAAGGAAAGTTACAACTTGAAGTAGACCTCACAGTGGAACCCTGTGTATTTACTATGAAGGAAAATTCCAGTGGTAGTACATAACCCAGTACACAAGGAGTTTGAAAGTCTGTGGCGCGGGGGTATCGCACCACCTATTGAGGCCAGTACAGCCTAGATAAACAGCCTGTTGGTGCTAAGAAGCCACTAGGCAAATTATGCATCTGCATGGATCCAAAGCTACTGAACTGGCCACTGGAAAGATGCCACTATCCACTGCCCACAGTTGATATCTCACCAGAACTTTCCAAACCGAGAATCTAAGTAATTTTTAACTTGTTCTTTCCCTATTTTAGCCTCGGATCCTACCTCATTTTTCACTGGCATTCACTGTGTTAGACATTCAATTGCTAATAACCTTTTTGGTGAATACTGAAACAAAAAAAAAGTCATTTAGCACTTCTGCTATCTCCACATTTTCTGTTATTGTTCCCCAGCCCCTCATTGAGTAATAGGCCTCCCCAGTCCTTGGACTTCCCTTTGCTTCTAATGTATTTGTAGGATGTTTTCTTGTTACCCTTTATGTCTCTAGCTAGTTTAATCTCCTTTTGTGCCTTGACCCTTTTTATCTATACTTGTGTTATTTGTTTATACTCATCCTTTGTAATTTGACCTAGTTTCTACTTTTTGTAAGGCTCTTTTTTACATTTCAGATAATTGAAGATCTCCTGGTTAAGCCAGGGTGGTCTCTTGCCATACTTCCTTCCTTTCCTACGCATAATGAATGCCCCTGTCCTGTTGTAATACCAGCGAAGAGAGCCACTGACACTCTGGTGTGATGCACCAGGGAAAAGATTGGGCATCACTCTTTTGCAGGAGCAGCCTGTCACTTATGCCAGCGGAACCCTATCAGAGACTGAATCAGGGTAGGCCCAGTAGAAAACTAGTTTCTGGCTGTTGTATATGGAGTGCAGCAATTTCATCACTACCCCTATGGCCACCCAGTAAAGAGCAATCATACCACAATCCCCTAGAGACAGTCATGGTCAAGCCTCTGCTTAGTGCTCCAAAGAGATTGCATATTGATGTGCCTCCAGTTCCACCAGCCAGAGATCCAGTATTATCCAGGACAATTATTGATGCTGGCTCATACCTTGAACAGGGCATATATACCCAGCATTGGCAAGCTGGGGGAAGGGAATAAGGACATTGAATCAATTAATACGCTGCACTATCTCCCAATCTGAACAGCTGATGGAAACCAAAGAGGCTATGGAAAAGAACATCAGCTGCAGGTATTCAAGAGAGTGATACTAGCAGGATGGCCAAAAGATATAAGCTAAGTACTGATAGGAGCAGAACTACATTTTCAAATTAAAGATGAGTTGAGTGTCCAGGATGGAACCATATATTGATAACAGAGAGTTGCCTCCTTATGTCGGGATCTTGTGCAAAAAAATACCTGGACATTGACAGCTGTTTTAGACAGGCCCATTAATGTGTTCACTGGTCAGGAATGAACATACAACTCCACTCCTTGATAGAAGGGTGTGGTAATTGTCATCACAAAGAGACTCTGTTACCACATGAGCTGACTGTGGGAAAAGGTGGAAGCAGATTTATTCACCTTCAAGGAAAAGCAGTATTTGATTACAGTGCACTGCTATTGAAATATTTGGGAGGTTGATGTTCTGCCTGATACAAGATGCATGTCACTGCTTGGCAAATTGAAGGGCCACTTTGCAAAATATGGCATTCCAGACACTGTACTCACATACAACATATTCCAATTTGCCTGGGAAGAATTTAAGGAGTTTGACCACATCTCCTTCCCAACGTATGCACAGAGTAACAGTAAGGTGGAATCAGCTGTGAACAGCTAAGAGACTGTTACATGAGGCTGTTTTTTCTGGTTCTGATCCCTTGTTAGCATTTTTGGCATATAGGAATGCCACATCACAGGGATGCCAAAGCAGTCCAGTGCAGGCATAGATGGAACAAAGAACCTAACCCTGCTACCAATAAGATGAGACCTGTTGCAGCCAGAATCATAGGATTGTAGAACTGGAAGGGACCTCAAGAGGTCATCTAGTCCAGTCCCCTGCACTCATGGCAGGACTAAGTATTAGAGGGATGGGACATGCTGAGAAATGGCCAACAATCAGAGAAAGCAGGCACTAGAGTACAACAGGTCAGCCAAGGATTTTCCAGGCCTGGAAACAGGCACTGCTCTGAGAATCTAGCCATTAGAGACACTCCTGCAGGAGTGGACTAAAGGAGTCATGAGGGTAACATGGTGGTTTATCCAGGGAGAGGAGAGCCTGAGACTAATCCAGCCCTGATTACAAGTGAGATTCATCTGAGAGGAATCCAGCGAGGCCAACATAAAACGCACCAAGAATCTGCAGGGAGAATGGAGGGGGCCAGACAGAGGAAGGCTAAGCTTCTCCTGAGCAGAATAAGGTCTCTGTAGATAGAGAAGCAATGGAGATGAGTATAAACTCTGGACCTACTATGATGGACCTTGCATTTGGGACCCTAAGAAAAACTTTGAATTGCTTTGGGTATGGATCTAGTTTTAGGGCAGAACTGGTGATAGCCCTGAGAGAGACTATACACCACTCCATAGGGTCCCTGAAGAGAGGGAAAAGAGGTTGGGCCCTATGGAAACACCTCTGGCCAGAAGGGGGAGCCTGTCAAATAGCAACCCTGCTACAAATTGGCAAATTTGGCAGGCTCTGATCCCCCACCCACTAGGGAAGAACGGGGGCAACAGAGAGTGAATCCCTACTGTGGTGGGAAAGCATGTCCTTCCTTGGACAAATGGAAGAGAGATTTGCAAAGGGCTTGAGAATTTCAGAAAATTTCCATCTGGACTGGTAATTTTGCTTCTGGTCCACGCTAATGGACAAACCACCTCTGGCGTGGTTGACTCGGATTCAGCCCAGATGTTGACGCAGGGAGACCCAGTTCTGGAGAAGTGGCTGCAGACTCCGATGGTTATTTTCTTCATCCACCGAGATGTAAAACCCTACCCTCCTGCTGCCATCATGATGTGAGTTGAGAAGCATGAGGAGCCAATCCAGGTAGAGGTATCAAAAATTTGCCCTGGCCTGTAGTAAAAGGACAGGACTGGAATCATTTCCAGAGCCTGCTTAGTGCCTCCACCACAGCACAAACTGGGAAAAAAGGAGAAAACTCTGCAGGTAACCTCACGCGCATATTCCCCCATGTAAACTCAGACCTCGTGGAGGCCACGAAATCTCAACAGCAGAGATGGGAGGCTGGACTACTTGGGGCATAGTTAAATCAAACTCAAGGGAGTGTTACACCTGAAGAGAACCTGGAGGAAGGTACCTTTGTTGGTCAGAATATGTTGATTCATCTCACCTAGGCCCCAATGTTTTGTCAGACTCACGTGATGCAGTGGTTGAGCAATGAGTAGACAAGAGCCTTATCACCAACTGGCTATAGTAAATGGGGAGATCCTCCGAGAGCAACAAGCTTCAACCTACTCCCATATTGGATTGGGAAAACACCTGCTTTATTGAATAGCCCAAGATGCCCACATAAAAGAAAAAGGGCACCAGCTATTGCAGGGTTTCTCAAACAGGGGTCACTGCTTGTGTAGGCAAAGCCACTGGGGGGCCGGGCCGGTGGATTTACCTGCCCCGTCCACAGATCCGTCCGATCACGGCTCCCACTGGCCACGGATCGTCGCTCTGGGCCAATGGGGGCTAGTCACTATCCTCTTTAAACTCACTTGTTGCTTTCAAAGTTCCAGCATGGCTTCCCAGACTCATGTGACCAGGGATATTTCCCCCTAAAAACTGTTATAGTATCACTATAAAACCATGTAGTCTGTAGCACAATTTGGCTAGCAATATTGTCAAGGAAAAAAAAATCTTTGTCCTTATCAATTAAAGAAACCATGCTAGCAAGTACCCTAGCCACAACTATAATATTCAGGGTTCTGAATTATGATGTGAAGTTACAGTATTTGGTCTTTGCAGTAATGCAGTGAAGAATTGTAATTCAATTGGTAATACCTGTGGTTACTGCACAGAGACAGTTGCAATACCAGATGGAGTAAAACAGTGGAAGAATGTAAAGAGGACAAGTTAAGGTTAAAAGGTCTTACCTGTGAAGAAGTAGTAGCTGACATTAAAGAAGACAGATTAAAGACAAAGGGTAAATGAGAGATCTTGTTCTTTCTTTTACAAGAAATCAGTAATAGATAATCTCACCCTTGTGGTTATCACAGTAGCACGATGATGAATAAAGGAAGAAACAGCTAAGGCATATGTTGGCAGTTGTGCTACTGCTACTGGATGGTTTTCTCTGGACAACAATTAAGAGCCAGGACTGTTGAACATATATCCATTTTTTTTTTGTGTGTGTAAGGAGCAAAAACAGTATATTGAGTGTCACTGTTCCCCAAAAGCAGTGCTTGTAGACAACACAATATGGACAAATACCTTAATTAATGCTACAGGCCTATCTGTCCATTAGCAAATTCCAAGCTACTCTGCGGCTGATGAGTCCCTAGTCAGACACCTCGCATGCATATATCTCCTTACCCTTCCCCAAAATGTAGAAAAATCCCTTGTTTTTGAGCCTAACTCTTAATAGCAGCTATGTGTTCAGCATGTTTGTTACCTTCAGATTTCTTCTATACCTTCTTTCTTTGGCTCTTTATAACCTCAGTCCTCCTCCTGATACCAGGTCACTGGTTCCCAGACTAGGAGTTTACATGGCTGGAAATTGTTTCCCAGAGTTTTAATTCTTTTCCTGCTGGTCCATTCAATAATAGAGCTCATGCCCTATGGTGTTTTCCACTCTTATCTGGAGGGTCTGCTATACATTCCCAGCATACATGCCTGGGGTTTACGGCGGAAAAATCAATGGGCCTGATTCACCACTGCCTTGCTATTTGCACAATTCATTTACACTAGTGTAAAGTAAGTGCACGGTAGGTATTATTGCTGCCGTTCTATTCTAGTAGTTTTATACCTACTTTGCATTGATGTAAATGACTACATATCATACCAGACAATGAAGAACAGGCCAAATGCAGATGGCTAGCAGCATAAGCATACTATACTAGGCCAGGCCACTGGTTCATCTAGTTTGTTGTACTGTTTCTGACATGCATTAGGGCTCATCTACAGCTCAATTGCATCCAAATAAGGTGACCCAATTACTACAGAATTGTGTGCTGGCTCATTACAACATAGTTGCAATTTGTTGCTTGTTTCATATTAGCTCTAGTATGGTTTAAAAAAGAGTTGTGGGGATCAGGAATGAGAATGAATGAATCATACAGCTGCACTAAGAGAGACATAAACAGGTAGCAAAATGTTAGTGAGAAACAACTCCCACACGGGTGATACCTCAGTGGGATTAGGAATGGGAGAAGGAGTGAGCTGCACCAATTTAGGCTTGGTCTACATTTAAAACTTATACCATCATACACCCCCTCAGTAGCATAGTTATATCAACAAAACCTGTGGTGTAGCCACAGCTATGTTGACAGCTAACTTTGTTTGGGGAGGTTTCAGAGTAGCAGCCATGTTAGTCTGTAACCGCAAAAAGAACAGGAGTTGTTGTGGCACCTTAGAGACTAACAAATTTATTTGAGCATAAGCTTTTGTGGGCTACAGCCCACTTCATTGGATGCATAGACTGTTCGGGGAAATGATGTTCCTACACTGGCAGAAAAATTCCTGTCAACGTATGCTGTGTCTATATAGAAGCTATACCAGCATATATATGGAGAATAAATGGCATGTGGAGTTTGGGAATACAGTGGTGATTTTGAAGCACTTCTGTTATGCAACATAAGGTTGAGGAGTATCTGGTGCTATGGCTGTTTCTTGAGGGATCTATTATAGCTGGAGTGGATGGGGTAACTATCTTGCCTTAGCTATTAATCTTGCCTTAGCATTTCCAATCCATTCAGTTGCTTTTAACCTTCTGAAACTTACATCTTTTGGGATTGTATTTTATAGATCTTGTCTTTGCTGAAGATTTTTTTTTTAAATTATGATCCAAAACCCTTCTGCCATTTCTGAGACTAAAGGAAGTGGTGGGGAAAATACACTTTTGCAATTACACATAAAACATTTTTTAACAACTTCATCTCAGCAGTTTTAGACTGAAAGTTTAAATGTGGTGGGAAACGGACCTTAGGCTGGAAATTTTTTTTTTAATGTTGTAGTAAAAGTTGGTTTTAACTTGGCTGAGTGGTGAGGATTTAAAAATCATACCCTGTCAATGAGCAGTAGCTTTTTTAAAAAAATGTTAAAGGTCTTCTAATAAAGAGTTCTTGGTGTTATTTTGAAAGGAGATTGTCAGGGCCCCAGTACTGAACCCAGGCCCACCAGATCTCTAGATGGCATCACTAGCTGTATAATAGCAGTGCACTGAACCACCATCTCTGACCAACAGCCTTAGTGCTAAAGGCCTACAGATCTATAACAACCATACCTTAAGACCCCTGATTGGCTGGAAAGATTGCATTCTCATTGAGTACCTGGACTGTATAAAGACTCCAACAGGAAGAGGAAACTGTCTGAGCTACAGTTTGCCCACCAGTTGCTGCGTAGACCGCTCTGTTTTACTGCCTTGCCTGACTCTGCCTTGCTGTCCTGCTGCCTCACTGACCTTGCTTTCCCACCGCACTGAACCAGCCTCTTGGATTGGGTCTTCTGGCTACTGACCCCATGAGAACTCTCTGCCATTGCCCCTGACTGCCTTGAATACCAGTTGATTTCCCAGCTACCCAACCACCGGCACACACTTGACTACTGCTCTGGACTGCCCCCTAGCTCACCTCAGCCACTGGGCTTTACAGTTTGCTCAGATTGCTTCTGCCCTACCTGAAAAGGTTCCATACCCACATGGCACCACAGGCTCTCCAGCAGACACTGAGCCTCCAGTAGCAGATAGCTCACCTAAAAGTAGAAACCAAGCCTTACAGGCCACAGCAAACCAGCTTTGGGTAGAAAACCAGACCAAACGCCCCTTCTGTTTTGAGTGAATGTACTCAGTGTCAGAAACCAAATTAGCTGCCACTAAGGGCTACGTCCATGAAAATCTGGAGAAAGGTTTTATCTGGTGTTCTACATCTCTGGCTGGGGCTCCTGTCCTCTGTGAAAAAGAAATATGGCTCCCTACGACTCTGCATGGACTACTGTTCCCTAAATAAAATGGCTTTGAGAATTGAAACCCACTACTCCTGATTCCAGAGCTCCTGTATCAGGTTAGAATAGCCCAGGTATTCACCAAGTTCAGCCTCAGAGGGGTGTACAATCTAGTCAGAATCCAATCAAGGGATGGATGGAAAACTACTTTTCGCACTTGGTATGGCCACTCTGAATATCTGGTGATGTCTTTTGGACTTAATAACATGTCTGTTCGCAATGTCCTAGAAAGACTCCACTAACTCTGACTCTGTGCTAAGGTGGAGAAATATGTCTTTGATCAGCCCACCATGGAATTCTTAGGCTGCATTCTGTCTACAGTGGGCGTCTACATGAACCCCCAAAAGTTGGAAGGAGTTCGCAACTGGGCAACGCTGCAAAGTTTTATAGAAATTCAGTGCTTTATTGGACTTGCAAATTCCCATAGACACTTCATATGGGACTACTCCCAAATCCTAGCCCCTATGGATTCTGCTACCTGCCAAATTCACTTGGACACAGAAGCTCAAGAAGCCTTGTCATCTGAAGACAACATTCACCTTCATGCCCATCCTCATGCACACCAACAAAAGTCAACCTTTCATCCTGGAAACTGATGCTTCCAGCATCACCATTGGAGCAGTTCTACCCAGAAACGGCCTCAATCAAGTTCATACCTGTGAGTACTATTCTCATAAACTCACTCCTGCTGAGAACAATTATGAAATTTTGGACAAAGAGTTACTTGCCATCAAAATTACTTTTGAGACATTATCTGGAAGGAGGCAAACACCCAGTCCAAGTGTTCGCTGATCACAAAAATCTAGAGCACCTGCACTCTGATAAAGCCCTAACCCAACAATAGCTGTGCTGGGCTCTCTTCTCTTCTAGATTTGATTTTATTATAATCTACTGATCTGGCTTCTGCAATGGGAAAACAGACGCCCTGTCCTGCAAAGGGGAATATGCCAACAATCCTAAGGGACTAAAAAAAGAGCCTCCTTTCATCCTGAAACTACATTACTTTCCTGGAGGATCATTACCAGGGGTGGCTCTAAGCACCAGCAAAGCAATCATGTGCTTGGGACAGCCCATTTGCAGGGGTGGCAGGGATCCAGCCTGAGAGCTGAGAACCAACAGGGGGCCTTGAGAGCTGCAGTTCCTTGATTAGCTCCCTGCCCATACTGGAGCAGGGAAAGAACTACATTTCCCTGCATTTCCTTGGCCATTACCAACAGGAAAGGAAAGGGGAGGAAGTGAGGTGGTTGAGACCTCATGCTGCAGCGTGCTGTGAGTGGAGAGTTGCACTGTGAAGGGTAGGGTTACCATATTTTAACATTCAAAAAAATAGGACACTCCATGGGGAGGGAGGGTAGCCCCAAAATGCTATCATCCACTCCCTCCGACTGCCCCCCCCACAGAAACCCCAACCCATCCAACCCCCCTGATCGCCCCCTCCCGGGAGCCCTGCCCCTATCTATGCCTCCCTTCTCCTTGTCCCCAGCTGCCCCCTCCTGAGAAACGCACCCAACTTCCCCCCAGGACCCACCCCCTACCTGTCCCCTGACAAATCCCTGGGACTCCCATGCCAATCCAACCGCTGCCTGTCCCCTGACTGCCCCCCCGAACCCCTGATCCATCTAACCTCTCCTGCTCCCTGTCCCTTGACTGCCCCCCCCGGAACCTCCTATCCCTTCTCCAGCACCCTTACTGTGCCACTCAGACCAGTGTGTCTGGCTCTGCGCAGCGCCAGCCATGCTGCTGCAGACATGCTGCCGTGCTCTCCCGCGGAGCCACAGCCTACCCCCTGCCCCCCTGGCACCTGCCTTCCAGATTTGAGCACCTCAAAATTCAGGAGTGCTCAAGCTCACTTTGGGCAGCTGTTACTTCATTTCTCCCAAATCAAATATACTGATCCACTGTAACTTGCTGTAGAAAAAGTAGGATAAAATTGAGAAAAAATGCTTCCCAGTGGTTATTAGGACTGGAATTGCTATTTTCAACAGCCATTGCCGTTTGTTTGTTTTGTTTGTTTAAAAGGCAGACCGTGATATTGCATTGGCAAATTCCCCATACAAAGAGTGGAACAAAATAATAATAAAGGCACCTCAACTTTTCCTCATTTATGTAGGACAGTCTTATAATATGCATCCAGATATCCTCCAATCACACAAGCTGAAAACTGTTCCACTTTACTGCAGTTCTGTAACCATATGGGAACCAATCCTGTCTGTGTTCTGTGCACATCTAAAATTCCTGCTGAATGACCCATCCTGGGAGCGAGTTACCAGTGACCCAGGCTGCGGCGGAAGAAGGGTGCAGGTGGTGGTGAGGAGAGACCAGGGCTGGGGCGGCAGGAGGTGTGTGGGAGGGGCAATGGTCGGGGGGAGCCCAGAGCTGGGGCGGCAGGGGGGTGTGGGTAGGGGGAGAGAGCCCAGGGCTGGAGTAGCAGGGGGGGGTGGCAAGGAGCCCAGGGCTGGGACGGGGGGCCAGCCAAAAATTTTTTTGCTTGGGGTGGCAAAAAACCTAGAGTGACCCTGATCATTGCTATCCGATTTGTTCATGACCATATGTTCCACCCTACCAAATGACCTGTTCACCCACACGCTTCTAACTTCCAACACTGAACCCCAGGGAAAGTTCATACAAAAGGATGGACACCAGCATATCTATATCCTTGAGAGACACCCCTGTTTGGAGGCCCTACATATTTGCCATGACATCCCTTGGGCTGGATGCTTCAGACAGGCACAACCACTTGCATAGCATGTCATTCTTTCTAGGGGCCAAAACTGTCGTCCAATGTTCAGGTCTAAATCAGATCTTGTAATACGTCTGGCTATACAAAAGTCCCCTAAATAAAACCTTTTGGGATGTTTATATCTGCTGAGATCCCCTGGAGGCCTTAGGCTAATATTACAATGGACTTCATTGTCAAATTACCACAATCTGAGGGATGCCATACCATACTGATAATAGTATATCAACTGACAAAGATGGTGGACTTCATTCCTTATGCACATCTTCCCATCACCAAGAACACCATTTGTCCCCCTCATTGCATACGTATGTCACCTCCACAGCCTCCCAGACCACATCAAGGGTACCTCAGATTGGGGGTCCCAGTTCATATCTCAATTTTGGTGGGAGGTGTTTTGCCTACTAGTGATGAGTCTCCATGCATCTACTGCCTACCATCCACAAACCAATTACCAATCAAAAAAAGTAAACCAGGTTTTAGAACAATACCTGTGATGCTTCACAAACTGCCACCAAAATGACTGAGCCTCACTGATGCCATACACAGAATCCGCATACAACACAGACTGTGTCTTGTCCAAGGTGACCCTGTTTTTTGAAAATTACATCTTTCACTCCTGTTTTCACCCTACACTTCTCATAGTACCCCAGTTCCTGCAGCCTCAGATCTGGAAGGAAGAGTTTCAACAAAGAAGGAGTTGAAACAAAACCTAGATGCAGCCATAACTGCATACAAACATCATGCTGATCGCCACTGGTAGAGAGGCCATATGTTTGGTCAATAGCCATAATTTTGTCCTACTGCAAACACCTCAAGACAGGCAGACCCATAAGTAAACTGGACTACCAGAACCTAGCACCCTATCAGAATCTCAGGCAAAGTAACCCAGTAACCTTCAAACTTCAACTTCCCTACTACCTTAAGGTGCACCCTGTATTCCATGTCTCTCTTCTTAAACCCTTCTCTGAATGAAAATAATCTCCTACTCCACCAGTACGAGGCCAAGATCTTGTCCACAAGATCCTAAACTGCTATGTACGAAGAGGAAAGATATGATACCTCCTTGACTGAGAAGGGTATAGGCTGGAGGATTGGTCCTGGGAACCAGCCCATTATGTACATGCTCCTGTAAAGGTCAGAATGTTCCACAGAGCCCATCCAGATAAGCCTGGTCCTTCAGTACCCCAAGGGAGAAGAGTGATGTCATGACCCTAGGCCTACCTGGTTCCTAAACAGCATTCTTAGCTGCTGTGCCATAAGCCACTGCCCCTGACTCACTGCCTTAGTGCTAAAGGCCTACAGACCCATAGCAGCCAGGCCACAGCCCCCTTGATTGGCTGGAAAGACAGCATTCTCATTGGGTACCCTGACTATATAAGGAGCCCAACAGAGGGGAGGGCAAACTACAGCCTGTGGGCCAGATCTGGCCCATCAGGGATTTCAGTGCAGCCCGTGAGATTGCCAGCCCCATGGTGCAACTCCCATGGTGGACGCGTCAGGTAAACAAACAGGCCTGGCTTGCCAGGGTGCTTACCCTGGCGGGCTGTGTGCCAAAGGTTGACAATTCCTGATTTAATACATTGTAGTTTTGTTTAACTGGAGCATCTGCGGGCATGGAGCCCCTCAGCTCCCTGTGGCTGCACTTTGCCGTTCCCAGCCAGGGTGCTTATCCTGGCGGGCCGGTAGCCAAAGTTTTCCAACCCCTGAAATATATGGCTGGCTTATGAAAGGGTCATACAGTTTTTGCTATTTTTACCTATCCATTTTGGGGGGTCAGCTTATAAACAAATGGGCTAATGAATGAGTATATACAGTAATTTAATTCCCATGAAGAAAATAAATTATTCTTTATTCTGGAATAACAGATAATTATGATGAGATTTATAGCTTTTCTCTTCTGTTATAATAAGTTATTTTCAAATGAAGGGCCAGTTGGGAATACTGATCTGAGTAAATTTTTTCACATGCCTAAGTGAGTGATCAGTCCCATACCTACTTTGTTCACTTTGTACACCCAACCCATGTACAGAGAGCCTGACCCAAAACCCACTGAAGTAAATATGCTTCTTGCAAAAGCCATATTTTTCTTTTGTTGATTGTTTTCTCCTTTTTCTGGGAATTCATATGTCACTGGAATTTGCCTTAATGAGGCAAGGATCCTGTGGAAATAATAATACAGGTGTGGCCAACCCAAGGCTTCCGAGCCTCATGTAGAGAGTGTGGCTCACAGAGGCACCCCCACCATTATCCAACTACCAGACTTGGTGTGGGGAGCTTGGGGCTTCTGCCCTGTGGCAGAGTGGTGGGGATAGGGGCTTCTGCCCTGGAGGGATGGGGGCTCAGGGCTTCTGTAATATATATAACCATGTAATTAAAGACTGCATCATGAAACCTGTGCATGGGGAAGCAGTCAAGGTTGTGCATGCAACCTTAACTTTGGCATTTCCTGACTTTGAATACTTCAGTTTGTAACCTTAACATTCTCTTAATTTAGTTATTTTCTAAAATGAATTCCTTATATATGGTGATGATTCAGCAGATGGCACTCTTTCCTCTGACTCGCTGCTGAACAAATGCCCGGCATTGTTTTAGAGGGCAATGTTTTCTTTCAGATTAGACATAAAATCAAGATCCTGACCCCTTGTGATTAAAGATATCAGGTTGTTCCTTTTGAGAGAAAGGGTATTAATCCCAATGTATTGATTATATCCCATCAGGGTAGTTTTATCTTCCTCCTTAATTTCAGATGGAAAAAATATTCATAGAATCATAGAAATATTTGTTTATTTGGGTCATCCGTAGTCCAGTCCCCTGGGCTGAGGCAGGACCCAAAGAAACCTAGAGCATACCTGACAGGAGTTTATCTAACTTGTTCTTAAAAACCTTCAGTGAAGGTTCCGCAACCACCTTGTGAAGCCTATTCCAGTCCTTAGCTACCCTTCTAGTTAGAGACTTTTTCTTAATATCCCTAAATTTCCCTTGCTTCAGATTAAGCCCATTACTTCTTGTCCTACCTTCAGTGGACATGGAGGACAATTGAACACCATCCTCTTAATAACAGCGCTTAGATACTTGAAGATTGTTATCAGCCAGACTGTTAGATCCTTAATTTCCTGTCCTAAATGTTGCGTTGCTATGTATTGTTAAGCAGTTATTGAGTTCCACCCCAGATGTGGATACATTTCTGTGTTGGATGTATCAGCCTGTTAATTTTATAAAATGCTTTGGGATCCTTCAGGATGAAAAGTACTATATAAATGAAAAACATTTTTTGTTACATTAGAGATCCTTAATCAGAATGCTCATGCTAAAATACAGACTGTCAATTCTATCTAGTGGGAAGATTTGAAACTCAAGACCACTAGGTGGGGTTGTAAACAATATAGTATCTGTTGTAATTCTTAATGCTTTGCTGAAACTATATACTGCCAAAAATGTAATTCTCAGAAAAGAGAAAACAATAGTACATCACTAAAACAGAAATACGGCTTTCATCAGAAATATTTTTGTACTTTCAAATACTGATGTTTTTATAGAGATAAAAATAAAGAATTCCATGTTCAGTGAGCCTATTGTGAAACCACACAATACCATTTAGATTTTTTCTTTTTGTCCCTCAATATCCATTTTCCTCATTGTTATGGCATTTCCTCTTTGTTGTAGTAACTTATTAGCAACAATTCACACACTAACACAGAGTAGCAAAATCAGAAACCTAATCTGGCAGTTAAATTTCATTTTGATTTACTCGCTCTGTTTTTGTTTTGGTTTTTTAGTTCCTACTATCAGAAAAGCAGTCGACTGAGTGATCCTTTGCTTTGCATACTCAGATAGCTAACCAATTTTATATCTGATTTTTTATGCCATATTTACAGTATTTCACACAGTACAAAGATCCGGCAAGACCATAGCAAGACAAAGTGCACCAAGCCAATTTTAATACTCTGGAGCTGCTTTTTAATATCTTCTTAAGAAATTGCTTTGTTGCAAAACATTATACTGCTGTGTTGTGTAATTTATGTATTCTTTTTTAATGTAATGTGAGAAGGACAAGGTCACTTTTTACATCACTGGAATGATTGAGTGTATATTCTGGGGTTAAGATACTCTCTTAGTTCTTGAGAGTGTCCTGGCTTGTATCTTTTAATAAATCTAGATTTTTTTTTCTTTGCCTGTCTTGCAAATGAAATTTCTATCCATAATAGCTGCTGGCATATACACCAGTTTAATTGTTTATATGTCATTATCAATGTTGAAGATTCTCTTTAGAGTGCAGTACAGACTTTCTATCCACTAACAATCATAATAGTTGAATTTATTTTGTTTTTGCCTTCTGGGTATCGATAAATTAAGCATTGGCTGGCTTTGAAATCTGTCACAGGTTTTTCCATTGTCCACTGCTTTATCCTCAAGATCATCAGTCTTTCTTGACTCAGGCTATAATAAAAGGGTTTAGCATACTGCTGAACAAGTAATATTTGGCTGGATTTTGAATAATGTGTTACCTAGTGAGAAAAATATTTTGTGTTTGAGGATGACTGGATTGAATTGTGGACTATTGCTTATCTGTAAAATTTAGGACCATGGATCAAATCTAGCTCAGAAGGAGCAATATAATAGTTTTAGACAACAGAAACTTATATCTTAATTAAGTATATAACATATTTCAGTGTATTTCCATTTAATGTAAGAACTAATATAATTCATATGCTAAAATAGGTTCATGATATTATATTAGCATATTTTCCATTTCAATTTAAAATGCATGTTGATCAGAAGATGTGGTATAGGTTCTTTTCATTATTGTCAGTATTAAAGTATGAATGTGATGATCAATATTGTGTGTTTACTATTTTAGCTACATTCCCACACTAGGTATAATCATTTAATACATTTTATTTGGGACTGGAGTCATGGGTTCTTGGAATTATGTTAATAAACAAGTATGACTGGTATTTTCTTGTGAAGAAAATAAGATAGGGAAAAAGAATTCGATACAGTTCTGTGCTCACCTAGCACTATATTCTGTAGGTGAACTAAAATAGAGGTGACTATAAATGCATTGCTTCTTTTTTAAAATAAAAAAATTTAGCTGCATTTAGTAATAAAATAAACAGTTAAATGCAAAGCTTATTTTTATCATGAACAATCTTAATTAACCAAACATCAAATATAAGTTAACTTTGACTTGGGCCTTATCCAGAAATAGTAATTTTAAAAAAAGTCAAAGAATACATTTTTATTGTCATTGTAGTCATTTGGGGACAGATTTTTAAAGATATTTAGGTGCCTAAAGATGCGGATAGGCACCCAATGGAATTGACTCAAGTGCATCAAACTCCTATTGATTTCAGCGGGAGTTAGGTACTAGGTGCTTTCAAATACCTTTTAAAATCTGGGACTAAATCCCAATGATTTTTCAAAGAGACTTAGGAATCTAAGTGCCTAAGTCCCTTTTGAAAATGGACTTAGGTGCTTTTGAAAATTTTATCTGAAGTCTTAAATTAAGCACACTCTTTAATTTTGCTTGTACCGTATCAAGAGTTTCAGAATAATTGGGAACACTGTTTGTTACCTAGGTCCAAAGACTAGAATGTGGGACTGCAAAAAGCTATTGTACTGTAGTGTCTTTCCACCAAAGAGATGGCTACCTCTTGGGCTGAGACGCTAGTGAGAGAGATCTGCAAAGCTGCAGCTTGGTCCTCAGTGCTCACCTTTATCTATCATTACATACTAAGACTGGGAACACTAGCTTATAACAGCTTTTGGAAGGAGAAGCCTGCAAAGTGAGGTAAGCCCATTGCCCATAAGCTAATGCTTATGATGTTCACTGTCAGGATTTTCTTTGATTGATGGGGGAAGAGGTGACATCTGAAAAAAGGAAGTTAGTTACCAGCACAGACTATCACAGTTAGTGATAGTCTGCTTCCTACTCCATCCTAATTCTAGTCCACTTCCTTTCTAGAAGTTGGAGTTTTTTATTCTGTTGTGTTCCTTTTTTCTCCAATATTGTGTACGTTATTGATTGGTCTGCAAGTTCTCAGAGTATGAACTGGGAGAGCTTTATACCAAACTATTTTAACATTAGTCTTGACTGACCATTCATTTTTGCTCATTGTTTTTTGGTAGTTGAACATGAACAGCTGTCTTTCATGACTTCCTTTACACACTGGGTAAGAGGTAGATTACAAAACAGAATTTTCCCATCAGAGCCAGTAAATCCAGGACTCATTAGTAAAACTGATTGTTATCATAAAACAAAAGTAAAGTCATGGTTTTGTTACAGCAAGCAATGCAAATGTCACAAACATATAGGAAAAAAATGCAAACAATCATGAAGGCCTTATTTTGAGAAAAATGTCCTTTTTTGCAGTAAAAATATTTTAAACTGGTTGATTAAAATTAGCTATTTTTAAAACATTGAAAATCCCACCTGATCTCCCATACCCCTCTCTGAATTTTTATAATTTTCCCTCTCTATTTGTTCATTGTAGAGAAGTCATAGGCTCTACTTTTGCAAAGACAATGCACCTTCTTTCTTTTACACATTATGAACAGTCCCATGAAAATCAGTGGAATTATTCACAAGTTAGTCTTTATAGGATCAAGGTCCTGCTCGGTAGGTTAAAGGCCAACAAATTTTATGAGAAAACCCTAAGTCCTAACCAGCATCAACTTGATTTTGTAAAAAAAATATTTCCTCATACTTTTGTTTAAGGAAACTTAAACATTATAATAAGGGGTTTGTGTTTAGAAGGGTCTTTTGGGTGGGTCTGAGATCAACAGCACCAGAAATACTCAGGCCCATCCCTCCTTGTTGGTCCCTTTTCTCTTTCTGCTCACACCTGCCTGCTGCTAGCTGCCTGTTCAGTCATAGTTTCACTTTTAGCTTTGTGGTGGTAAACACCTTTTAGGGCCTCAGAAAGGGCATGCATAATTGAAAAAATACAGTGACACCAATTATACTCAAAACTCTGTCAACTTTACAAAGTAAATGAATTTGAGAATGAGAAAAAATCTCTAATCTATAGGAGTTATAATAATCCTAGATCTTCTTTATAATAGCAGGACCACACTGCTGCTGTGCACCATCTGCTGGGTGAAGCACATTTGGGAGAGCCTTAAAGGAGCCAGGTCTGGATCCTGGAAGTAATTGGGACCAGTTGGGACCTTTAACTACTAGAGCAATGTCATGGCTTCTGTTACAATTCTTGGGTTACTGACAGACACCACCTGCTGCTTGGGTGCTGAAACATCTATAAGGCACCCCCCATCTGTATAAACAGTAGTCTCTGAGTCAAATACCCTGACTGAATTGGTACCCAGTTAGTTGATACAATTTTTTTTTTTTTACTGGAAATGTGATTTTCAAGTGGACATTTTTGCTTTAGAAACACTGCCTGTCAACAACATTAAAAATAAGCAAAAGTTTAAAAATACTGGAGGGGAACATCTAGGCACGGTTTGAAGTCTAGGTTAACTGGCTTACAGTTTTTTAGTGTGCTTTATGTTGCTAAAATATTAATGGGTAAGAAAATCACGTAAGGCCCATATGTTCCCCTTCTGCACAAAAGCATGTGATGGGGAACTAATTAATAGAAAAACTGTACATTTATCCCGCTGGTAGGGGTGTGGAGAGGACAGGATGTAGAAATCAACATTTCATGAGAAGCCAGAGATCTGCTAGGATCCTAGCCCCAGCCCCATTGATCTCATGCAGTGCTTGGAGGGACATTCCCTCCGCATTCTCCACCAGACTCTCCCCCAGCCACTGCAGCACAGTAAGACCATGGGTTGTCCTGCCAAAGGCTCACTCTTCCCTGCTGTGTGCTGTGACTCTCTAGCAAGGAATCACAAAGTGTGCAGAACAGAGCTGGGCAACATTAACTTTCCCACAACTTCACCTGCAGCCTGTGAGAGCACACTACCTCCCTGGCTCCTTCTCCTGGTCCTGGTCCCACCACTTCTTCTGTAAAGCCAAGTAGCCATGCAGATATGAAGAACAGAAAGCTGGAAAAGCAGAGGTGAGGGGAGTATTCTAGTTAGTCTCTTCCCTTTTCATGGGATCCTATCATGGCTTTTTCTGCAGACATATTCCCTCTTCAATACACACACCATGGTTAACGGAAGAGAGCATATAGTGCATAGTCAGCATGACTTAGTACACAATTTCCAGACTTGGTTATTACTTAATCTACAGGTCCAAGGCACTTCTCTTAATTGGGAACTAATTTCATGGCAAACAGAAGTGTTGAAAGTGTTTAAATATGCTGTTTATTAATTGAATGTAAAAAATAATAGGATTTGAAGTTTCTGAACACAAATTTAAAACATAAAACCCACCTTTTTCCATACTGAGATATTTAAAAATATTTTTGCTGACATTTACTAAATTTGTGAAACAAAACAAAAATAACCTTGGAATTGAGAAGCATGAGAAATATCATCCACTCAAAAATGCCAACAAGCTAAAAGCAGAGAAGTATTTCTCCAGCCATAAATCCCAAATTGCTGCTACAACACTATAATTTCAGGAATGGCAGTACACATCAGTTTATAGGGGGATATTTTAAGTGATGCTCTATATGCTTACAGTGTTCTTAAAAGGCAGCTAGAGGTCAAGTTAGCTATTGTTAAACGTATTGAGTCCAACATAGAAATCATTTTGCATATTAGACTTAAAATTCTTCAGAAACTTTAATGTGCTATGGAAGCACATAGACTTGCATATGTTCTTCTTGCTTCCAGCTCCCACTCTGACATGCTAGATTTTCACAGAGATGGCAAAGGGCACATCTCTGACACAAAGGCTATCTTCCCCTCACCAAATGTCAAGTCCCTGATCCATAACCTGAGGGTCTTAGAGCTGTTCAAAACAAAGACAAATGTTTTAATATGGGTAAAATAATGTATTATTGCCTAGCCCTGTTCTCAGAAATGGCTGGACTGTTTTTTCCAAGAAAATTTTGTCAAACACCCAGCATGGAAAATTTCAGGTCAGACTATTAAAGTTTGGCAAAGTTATTAGCAACTGAAAACAGGATCTTATAACATGAAATGTCAGACAACTTTAATAATTGGCAGCACTACCAACTTCACCTATAGTTATACCTAGCTCTTATATATCCCTTGTCATCGATGGGTCTCAAAGCACTTTACAAAGGAGCTTAGTATCATTATCCCCATTTTACAGATGGGAAAATTAAGGCATAGGGAGGGAAGTAATGTGGCAAGGTTACCAAGCAAACCAGTGACAAAGATAGGAATTGAACCCATGTCTCTTGAGTCCCAATCCTAATACAGGTAGTGTATAGCCTAGTTCAGTGGCTCCCAAACTTGTTCCTCCATTTGTGCAGGGAAAGTCCCTGGCAGGCCGGTCCGCTTTGTTTACCTGCTGCGTCCGCAGGTTCGGCTGATCGAGGCTACCAGTGGCCGCGGTTCACTGCTCCAGGCCAATGGGAGCTGCTAGAAGTGGCACGGGCTGAGTGACGTACTGGCCATCGCTTCCAGCAGCTCCCATTGGCCTGGAGCAGCAAACCACGGCCACTGGGAGCCAAGATCGGCCGAACTGCGGACGCGGCAGGTACGCAAACCGGCTCAGCCCGCCAGAGGCTTTCCCTGCACAAGCGGCAGAACATGTTTGGGAACCACTGGCCTAGTTGATAAAGTCTTGGATTATCTAATTCATTTATCATGTAATAAATGTAAAGTTGTGGCCTCATCCCTGATCAGTTCACATATGGTTGATATTTTATTAATCAATAGCCTTGATATATTCTCTGTCATGAAGCTAAGACCAGGATCTACAGTTGCCAACTTTCTAAATGCACAAAACCAAGACCCCTACTTCCTTGAGCCCCACCCCTTCCCCAAGGCCCCTCCCTCCACTTACTACATTCCCCCTTCTCAGTGGCTTTCTCTCCCCCACCCTCACTCTCTTTCACTGGGCTGGGGAAGGGGGTTGGGTGTGAAAGGGGATAAGGGCTTTAACTGGGGGTGTGGGCTCCGGGGTGGGGCCAGAAATGAGGGATTCAGGGTGCAGGAGGGGGGTCTGGGCTGGGGTAGGGAGTTGGGATGCAGGAAGGGGTGAGGGCTCCAGCTGGGGGTGCGGGCTCTGGGGTGGGGCTGGGGATGATGGGTTTGGGGTGCAGGAGGTGGCGCCAGGCTGGGGGGTGAAGCCTAAGGATTCAGAGTGCAGGAGGAGGCTGCGGGTTGAGGCAGGGGGTTGGAGTGCAGGGGGGGCAGGCTCTGCGGTGGGGCTGGGAATGAGGGGTTTTGGATGCAGGAGAGGACCTAGGTTTGCGAGGGGCTCAAGGTTGGGGTTGGGGGTTGGGGCATGAGGTTACCTCGGGCAGCTCTGGGTCAGCGGTGCAGCAGGGTTAAGGCAAACTCCTTGCCTGTCCTGGCACTGCACTGCTCCCTGGAAGCAACCAGCAGGTCTGGCTCCTAGGCAGGGGGGCCAGGAGGCTCCGCGCACTGCTCTAGCCCGCAGGCACTGCCCTCTAGCTCCTATTGGCTGTGGTTCCTGGCAAGTGGGAGTGCGGAACTGGTGCTCTGGGTGGGGAAAGCGTGTGGTGTTCTGTGGCTGCCCCCCACTTAGGAGCCGGACCTGCTGCCTGCTTCCAGGGCGCAGCACAGTGCCAGGTCAGGTAGGGACTAGCCTGCCTTAGCCGCACAGCACTGCCGACCGGACTTTTAATGGTCAGGTCAGTGGTGCTGACTGGAGCCACCAGGATCCCTTTTTGACTGGGCATTCCAGTCAAAAACCAGACACCTGGCAACCAACTTAGTGAGAGAGGTGAAATCAATGGAATAGAAATGAAACACTTCAATTCGAGTTAGCAAACAGAATCTCTTCTTGCCTTGTCCCTTGATGCTTGCCATCACAGGGATTGAGAAACCCAGACACATCTGCCCTGGCACACAGCATTATTATCCCACCCTCTCAGCCACGCTAAGTTGGTGCATCTGAGCCACTCCAATAATGACCTTTGGGGCAGACTGCAAGGCTTCATAATGGAGTGAGTTTTTGATAGTTGTATTTTTTTTATGTCAAGGGCACTTGGAACAGATGGTTAAATGCTTTTTTAATTACGTATAAATCCAAAATATAGATAGCTAGGGGAATGTAGATGTTGGGATTGCCTGTGTGGCATAGAGCCAGCTCAGCTGTTTCTACACCAACTCTCCTACACCATAATAGAGGCTCAACTTAAATGTATACCCCAATTTAAAAAATATAGTAAGAGAATCAAAAAAGAGCCACTGTGGTTAAACAACAAAGTAAAAGAAGTGACCGGCAAAAAGACATCCTTTAAAAAGTGGAAGATAAATCCTAAAGAGCATGAACTCTGGCAAATGAAGTGTAAAAATATAATTAGAAGAACAGCTAGCCAAAGACTCCAAAAGTAATAGCAAATTTTTTTTAAATACATCCAAAGCAGAAAGCCTCCTAAACAACCAGTGGGGCCACTGGACAATTGAGATGCTAAAGGACTACTCAAAGACGATAAGGTCATTGCGGAGAAACTAAATTAATTCTTTGCATCAGTCTTCACTGTTGAGGATGTGAGGGAGATTCCTAAACCCGAGCCATTCTTTTTGGGTGACAGATCTGAGGAACTGTCCCAAATTGAGGTGTCATTAGAGGAGGTTTTGGAACAAGTTGATAAACTAAGCAGTAATTAGTCTCCAGGACCTAATGGTATTCACCCAAGTATTCTGAAGGAACTCAAATGTGAAATTGCAGGACTACTAACTGTCATCTGTAACCTATCATTTAAATCAGTTTCTGTACCAAATGACTGGAGAATAGCTAATGTGAGGCCAATTTTTAAAAAAGGTTCCAGAGTTGACCCTGGCAACTATAGGCCAGTAAGCCTCACTTCAGTACTGGGCAAATTAATTGAAACTATCGTAAAGAACAAAATTGTCAGACACATAGAACAACATAATTTGTTGGGAAATAGTCAACATGGTTTTTGTAAAGGGAAATCATGCATCACAAATCTACTAGAATTCTTTGAGGGAGGTCAACAAGTATGCAGACAAAGGAGATCCAGTGGATATAGTGTATTTAGATTTTTAGAAAGTCTTTAACAAGGTTCCTCACCAAAGGCTCTTAAGCAAAATAAGCAGTCATGGGATAAGAGGGAAGGTTCTCTTATGGATTGGTAACTGGTTAAAAGATAGGAAACAAAAGGTAGGAATAAATGGTAGATAAATGCAAAGTAATGCACATTGGAAAACATAATCCTAACTATACATATACAATGATGGGGTCTAAATTAGCTGTTACCACTCAAGGAAGAGATCTTGGCGTCATTGTGGATAGTTCTCTGAAATCATCCACTCAATGTGCTGCGGCAGTCAAAAAAAGCAAACAGAATGCTGGGAATCATCAAAAAAGGGATAGATAATAAGACAGAAAATATCATACTGCCTCTATAGAAATCCATGGTATGCCCACACCTTGAATACTGCGTGCAGATATGGTCACCCCACCTCAAAAAAGATATATTTTGGAATTGGAAAAGGTTCAGAAAAGGGCAATAAAAATTATTAGGGGTACAGAACGGCTTCCATACGAGGAGAGATTAATAAGACTGGGACTTTTCAGCTTTGAAAAGAGGCGCCTAAGGGGGTATATGATAGAGATCTAGAAAATCATGATTGGTATAGAGAAAGTAAATAAGGAAGTGTTATTTACTTCTTCTCATAATACAAGAACAAGGGAGCACCAAATAAAATTAATAGGTCGCAGGTTTAAAACAAACACAAGAAGTATTTTTTCATGCAACGCACTGTCAACTTCAGGAACTCCTTGCTAGAGGGTGTTGTGAAAGCCAATACTATAATGGGGTTCAAAAGGGAGCTAGATAGATTCGTGGAAGATAGGTCCATCAATGGTTCTTAGCCAGGATGGTCAGGAATGGTGTCCCTACTCTCTGTTTGCCAGAAGCTGGGATTGAGTGACAGGGCATGGATCACTTGATGATGATCTGTCTGTTCATTCCCTTTGGGGCACCTGTCACTGGCCACTGTCAGAGCACAGGATACTGGGCTTGATGGACCTTTGGAGTGACCCAGTATGGCCGTTCTTATGTTATAAGACAGAGGCCCTATGAGAGGCTCCATTTCCCACCACCAAGAAACAAGTGCAGGCTTTCCTGAGTCTAGCTAGCTATTACTGAGGTTCATGCCCCGCTTCGCAACACTTGTGGCACCACTGACAGACTTTACAAAGGCCAATACACCTCGAGCAGTCTAGTGGATAACTGAATGTAACAGCCTGTGCTACAGTGTCTGGATTTCTCACTACTGTTTTATACTTCAGCTGTGGAAGCATCAGTTTGTATTTGATGCAGTGCTGTCACTAAAATTTCAGGGTATAACATCCAATACCATACCTAAGCTGGAAACCACAGACACAGGAAACCAGATACGCCACCACTGAGAGAGGCCACCATCAAATGGGCTGTTAGGTGTATTATGCTGCTATCTTTTAGGGGCTCCCTTTGACCTACTAACAGACCATGCAGCACTTAAATGGTTGTAGGACACTCACTCTTGCATTACTCAGTGATATCTGCCATTGCAACCCTATGCTTTTTGTGTACAATACCAGCCAGGTTCACAGCACTAGAATGTGGACTTCTTTTTGAGAGAGTTATGTTATTGTGGATGGGGGAGATCAGGTCCTGGGGCCCATGTTGCATGGGAAAGTGTGTGATGGGGTTTATCAGGCCCTCTTTGCTCCCTTCTGGAGGCATCAGCAGCTGACATTCCCTACACAAGGAAAATCAGTCAGACTGGGCAACGAACAAGAAAATCCTTCAGGGGCCTAGGCGGGCTAGGAGGAAATACTGATCAAACAAGAACCAGCGGGCCAGTTAAGAAGGCTTGCCTGCTTTTGCTCAGAGATAGAAGTGGATGAGACTGGGACAGAAAAGGAGCTCCTCACGGCTAACCCAGTACCTAGGCCCGGATCAAGGCCTTGCCCTAAACACTGCAACTAAATGCTTGCATTTTATAGGCTGAGGTTTGTGTGTGTGTGTGTCTTTGTTTAATGGAGCAGACAGCTGAATCCTAAGTTGCTATTTTGTTACTTGGTTGTTTAGAGACTGATAAGCTTAGGGCACAGGCTACCCTGCCCCAAGCAGGTGGCCTTGCAGACTAAGGTGGGACATGCCTGCAGTACCACGTTTGGCCCTGAAGGGGCACTACAGAGCAGCCTCACCACCCACAAAACCCCAATCCTGCAAACAGTTAATTTTAAACCTGAAAGAAGTTCCACTGAAGTTACTGACAGACATGCCAAACCCAAGAAAAAATGCAGAAATTGGGCTTCTTCAGTTTTTAGCTTGTAGCTTGTTGCTTGTTTCTTTTCTTTTTTTTTATTGGCTCCGGGCAAGCAGGGGAAAGGCAGGGAGAAGAGTCAGGGGTGCACAGCAGGCCCACCACGGTCCTAGAATGCATGCCAAGGGGATCTAGTCACATAGAGTGTTGGGGTTCTTAGGGATTGGCTTGTTTTGGCCTTGTTTTGAAATGAGTTAGCTTGATTTTTGCCTTATTGTGAAAATCGGAGTGCTTATTTACCACGTGAAAGTTGGTAACCGTGATTACTGGGACTACTCACATGCTTTTTAAGCACACATTTAAGTGCTTTGCTGTATTGGAGCCATAAAGCACAATTAAATTATTGTACTCATATTGATTCTATACCTTTGATGGGTTTTCACTGTAAATAAAATCAATATTATCACTTATATTATAGAAGGTAGGAAATGTACAAACTTATAACAAGATATTGTCCCTTCCCCAAGAAGCTCAACATTAAATCACCCTCTCATTCTTAAAAAGTACATGGAGAACTAAGTTTTGTTATGCCAAGCTCTGTGGACCACTGTGTCCACTATCTATCAGAAATTTAGGCCACATTTACATGACAAAGATCTACTTTGTTTGAACACCATGAGAACAATAGCCGTAGCAAAATTGTGTTGCAACAATATTTAGGCCATGTCTACACTAGCACTTAAGTCAGCAAAACTTTTGTCACTCACAGGTATGAAAAAACACCCCCCTCACTGACATAAGTTTTGCCAGTGTAAGCACTGGTGTGCACAGCACTATGTTGGTGGGAGACGCTCGCCCGCCGACAAAGCTACTGCTGCTTGTTGAGCTGGTTTTATTATGTCAACAGGAGAGTTCTCTCCCATCAGCATAACACAACTACACAAGTGACCTTATAGCAGCACAGCTGTATAGCCGGTACACCTATGCTGTTATAAACTTGTAAGTGTAGACCTGGCCTTGTCTTGTTTATGTGGATGGAAGCAAACTGTGCTATAACAGTGTGGAGGGACCATACTCTAGCCCTGGTCTTTACCAGGCCATGACTCCTCTTCTTTCCCCCCACCAGTTGGGGGGTATCTGTCCAATATTCTTTTTATTAATGAAGTCTCAATGTTTTCTTGCATTTGTCCCATACACAGAATCTGTCCGATGGATTGTAAAGTTCCAGCTATTGCCACAGCCGAATGGCCCCCTAGCGTGCTAGTTAGATGGGTGTAGGTTGTGGTGTTACTATAACCTACACCAAGTCTATTGCTGTACTGTGTTGTTGCAAAGGTAACAAAGCCACCTTTGGGTCCTGTATCAAGTGCAGCTTGGCCAAACTAGAGAATCAGGGTCAATAAGCATATTAAAGTTATTGGGAAAATACTGATGAATGTATTCTTGTGCAGAGCACTATTATTCAAATTGATAGAACTATTTAAAGAGTAATGCATAGTAATGTATTTTCATGCTCAACTATTAACTTTTAAAAATTAAATGTGACCTTCATCCTTCCTCACCCTATCGTTTCCCTGTTTGTTGTTCCCACTCCTCATATTATGTCTAAATATTAGGCCTCAGTCTTGCATTGAGAACCATTATACCTGTGTGGTTCTCAATGCAGCATCAGGGTTTTAGGGACCTTAGGCCTGATTCTGAGCACTGGTATTATTCAGAAATAACTACACCTCTACCCTGATATAACACCACCCGATATAACACAAATTCGGATATAACGCAGTAAAGCAGTGCTCCGGGGGCGGAGGAGGGGCTATGTGCTCTGGCGGATCAAAGCAAGTTCAATATAACGCGGTTTCACCTATAATGCGGTAAGATTTTTTGGCTCCCGAGGACAGTGTTATATCAAGGTAGAAGTGTAATTTAAAGTAAATGGAGTTACAAAAGTAAAACTGGTTTAAATTAAAGGTGAATTAGGCCACTTATCATTCTATTTTGCTTGTAAAGCACCCTGCTCACTTTTAGGTTCTGTTAAATAGTAATAATAGGTAAGCAGCTAAGTCACTGACAAATTCTTTCACTACCTGGCAGCTCTCGCAGAACTAGTAAGCTGGGGGAGGGGGGGGAACAAAAACAAACTTCAATTACATTTTCAATTTGTAGATGAAATGTGTCCTAATCTAACGTATGCAACAGTTCTTGAGAAGAAATAAGAACAGGGGAAGTATTAACTCATAAATCCAAGTAATTTTTCATTTCTATATTCCCAGAAATGGCTAGACACGTTTTACTACTTAGACATATTACATTTTCACTGCCCTGTAAAATGTCTTATTAAACGGCATGGCTGACTTGCTTCAGACTTTCCAAAAGAATTCTCTTCTGGCCTGAGACGGGGGCCTGGTCTACACTACGCATTTATATTGATTTTAGCAGCATTAAACCGATTTAACGCTGCACCCGTCCACACAACGAGGACCTTTATATCAATGTAAAAGGCTCTTTAAACTGGTTTCTGTACTCCTCCCCGACGAGAGGAATAGCGCTGAAATCAGTATTACCATATCGGATTAGAGTTAGTGTGGCTGCAAATCAACGGTATTGGCCTCCGGGCGGTATCCCACAGTGCACCACTGTGACCTCTCTGGAAAGCAATCTGAACTCGGATGCAGTGGCCAGGTAGACAGGAAAAGCCCCGCGAACTTTTGAATTGCATTTCCTGTTTGCCCAGCGTGGAGTTCTGATCAGCACTGGTGGCAATGCAGTCCCAAATCCAAAAAGAGCTCCAGCATGGACCGTATGGGAGATGCTGGATCTGATCGCTGTTTGGGGAGACAAATTTGTTCTATCAGAGCTCCGTTACAGAAGACAAAATGCCAAAGCATTTGAAAAAAATCTCCAGGCTATGATACAGAGTTCACAGCACAGTGCTGTGTGACAAACGTAACGGAAAGCCAAAGAATCAAATGGATGGTCATGGAGGAAGGGAGGGGGGACTGAGGACTCCAGCTATCCCGCAGTCTCCGAAAAGCATTTGCATTCTTGGCTGAGCTCCCAATGCCTGTAGGGTCAAAGACATTGTCCGGGGTGGTTCAGGGTATATCTTGTAAATTTAATTCCCCTCCCACCCCTTGATAGAAAAGGGGAAAAAAATCGTTTCTTGACTTTTTTCAATGTCACCGTATGTCTACTGCATGCTGCTGGTAGACACGATGCTGGAACAATGAACAGCAGCATCCTCTCCCCTCCCTTCCCCGGTGGCAGACGGTACAGTGCAGTAGGACTGGTAGCCGTCCTTGTCATCATCCCATGAGTGCTCCTGGCTGGCCTCAGGTGAGGTCGGCCGGGGATGCCTGGGTAAAAATAGGAATGACTCCCGGATATTCCTGGCAGATGGTACAGAACGGCTGGTAACCGTCCTCATCATAGTAACTGGGGGCTGAACTCCATTAGCCCCCCCCTTCATGTCTAAAGAAAAGATTCTGTACTGCCTGGACTATCATAGCAGCGGGATGCTGGGCTCCTCTCACCCCCACCATTTAATGTCCTGCCTGGACTATCATAGCAGCTGGAGGCTGCCTCCCCCTCATTTTATCTCACTAAAAAGTCAGTGTTTCTTATTTCTGCATTCTTTATTACTTCATCACACAAAGGCGGGGACCCTGCAACGGTAGCCCAGAAGGGTTAGAGAAGGAGGGAAGCAATGGGTGGAGTTGTTGCAGGGACACCCTCTAGAATGGCATGCAGCTCATCATTTCTGTGGGATCTGACACGGAGCGGCTGTGCTCTCTGGTTCTCTGATACACTGGTTCTCTAGTACACATGCCCCATGTTCTAGGCAGGACTGACTCTATTTTTAGATACAACATTTTTGTCTTTGTGCCCCGGCCAACCTCAGCAAAGGTCATCCAGAAGCACCCATGACAGCAGCAGACGGTACAGAACGACTGATAACCGTCATCTCATCGCCAATTTACAAGGGCACAGCAGACGGTACAGAACGACTGGTAATAGTCTCTGGTACCTTGCAAAGGCAAATGAATGCTGCTCTGTAGCGCTGCAGTACTGCCTCTGTCAGCAGCATCCCGTACAGATACGGTGACAGTGACAAAAGGCAAAACGGGCTCCATGGTTGCCATGCTATGGCGACTGCCAGTGCAATCCAGGGAAGATGGGCACGAAATGATTTTCTGCCGTTGCTTTCACGGAATAAGGAATGAGTGACGACATTTACCCAGAATCACCCGCGACACTGTTTTTGCACCATCATGCATTGGAATCTCAACCCAGAATTCCAATGGGCGGGGGCGACTGCGGGAACTATGGGATAGCTACCCACAGTTGAATACTCCAGAAATCAACGCTAGCCACGGTACATGGACGCACACCACCTAATTATTGTGCTTTGTGTGGCCGCGTGCACTCGACTTTATACAATCTGTTTTACAAAACTGGTTTATGTAAAATCGGAATAATCCTGTAGTGTAGACGTACCCTAAGATATTTGTAAACAAAAGTAGTGGGTTTGGTTTGGTTTTTGTTGTTCTTTTATCATACAAGGCTTTTAATGGAAGCCTACTTGCAAACTTAATGTGGCCCTTACTCTGTAGTAAATGCCCTCTACAACTGATATGTAGCTACTTCTGGGGTGGAGTGCAACAGCTGTTGTACAGCACATAATAAGCCTACACAACAATTTAGGACAGGAAGTGAAGAAAATACTTTATGAAATTAAATCTATAGGGTAAATAATAGTACTTAGCCAAATTGGAATTTGGCCAGGTCAGCAGGATTAACAACCCTACTCTTGCAGAAAGTTCAGCAGGCTCTTTGATGACCTGCAATGGGCAGAAATCTTGGTTTCAACGCACAAAGAAAAATTACTGCTGGTATAGTGCAGTATACACTGAATTACATTAAAATGAAAACATTCTATTAGCATATACATATTAAAAATGCACCTGGGCTATTGTATTTTGTGTCAATGCACTCTGAATAGCTTTATTCATAAGTATACTGTAGACCTGGCTACCTTAAAACTATGAAGAAACAAAATATATATTTTTAGCAAATCTTCTAGTATATTAAAACAGTATGAAGTATTTTATTTTCTTCTTAAATACTCCCAGTTAAGGTACGCTGGAGATAAAATGTGTCTGTAGAGACACATTTTATGAGAATGCTTCTAAAACTGCACCTTTAATTTTCTGCATCTAAGTTATTTGAAACCAACTTATTTTAATGAAAGGTTTTGGTGTCTACAAAACTTTTGAATTTGTATCATAAACTATTTCTGGATTGAGTTCATGTAGTTAAACTTCTAGCTATTATGTTTGTGTGTGCAAGCAGAATTTGTGTTCACAAGATCAAGTTTTTTCATGCCCAAAAACGTAGGTTATGAAACTTGTGCATTTTGAAAACTTGCCCCTCTCTTTGTATTATAGATTATTCTTTAGGGCAAAACAGTGCCTCTCAACCTTACCTGAAAGGGGTACAGTAGTCTGGAATCTCATTTGTCTTGCATACCCCAAAGTTTCACTTAACTTAAAAACTACTTGCTTAATATCAGACATAAAAATACAAAAGTATCACAGCAAACTATTACTGAAAGATTGCTTACATTCTCATTTTTATCACATAATTATAAAATAAATCAATTGGAACATAAATAACATAAATGAAACAAACTTACATTTCAGCATATAATATATAGAGCAGTATAAACAAGTCATTGTCTGTATGAAATTTTAGTTTGCTCTGACTTCGCTAGTGCTTTTTACATAGTCTGTTGTAAAACTAGGCAAATACCTAGATGAGTTGATGTAACCCCCTAAGACAGGGGTGGCCAACCTGAGCCTGAGAAGGAGCCAGAATTAACCAATGTACATTGCCAAAGAACCACAGTAATACATCAGCAGCCCCCCATCAGCTCCCCTACTCCCAATGCCTCCAGCCCACTGGCAGCCATGCTGATCAACGCCTCCCCCTCCCTCCATGCACCTCCCAATCAGCTGTTTTGTGGCATGCAGGAAGCTCTGGGGAGAGGAAGGGGGAGGAGCAAGGGCATGGCGGGTCAGGGGAGGAGGTGGGAAGCGATGGAGAAGGGGCAGAGCCAGGGATTGAGCAGTGAGCACCCCTCGGCACACTGGAAAGTTGGCACCTGTAGCTCCAGCACTGGAGTCGGTGTCTGTACAAGGAGCTGCATATCAACTTCTGAAGAGCCACAGGTTGGCCACCCCTGCCCTAAAATATTTGCATAATCCCCAAGGGTACATGGACTCCTGGTTGAGAATTATTGGGGTAGAAAATATGCAACTTGGAGTAAGAAGGATGACTTCATCAGGGGAGAATTGTCTGACCTATGATTTTAAAAGAAAAAAAACCAACTTGATGTACAAATCAGGTATGACCAAATTAGCTTCTCACATCATTCAGCCAAAATTCGTATCAATTAACTCAGCCCCATCCCAGAAAGTCATAAATCTTAATCTTTGCACCACAATGCCTTCATCAATCCTCTGCAAACATCATAAACTACATTTAAATGTGATAGCAACAACAACTAGGAATAAAAATGGGCAGTTAACTTAAGAAAAAGTAGCAGGCCCATATGTGTCAAAGTGCTCAACCATTTGAGTACAATGTGCTTCCTTATTAATCAGAAATACCATTACACTCAACGGACACAGGAGGACATAGGTCTAACCTTCAGCATAATAGAATAAACCAATCAATGTACTGTGTTTTGTTCTAGCAGTCGTAATTCTCATATCTAGAGAACAAGAGGACTGGAATCAAAATTAATTAAAATAGTAATAATACTTAAAACTGCACATATTTTTCATCCTTCATTGCTAGACAAACACTAACTCATTCATCCTCCAAATACCCCTGTGAAGCAGGTACTTTATTAATATACCCATTTTACAAGTAGGAAAAATGAGGCAGAAAGGTTAAGTGATTTCCCTCATGCACCGAGTAAAAAAGAGCTAGGGTTACATTTAGAAGCTTCTGGTTCCAAAGTCCACAAACTCTGATTCTTTAAATCACTAGACAAAAACTTCCTAGGAAAGAAATATGAACTAAACTCAATTATCCATGTTAATTTTAAAAGTTTATTACTCATGCCAAAAGTTGGTTTTCCCAGGGTTTAAATTTACCACAGTATAATTTGTGTAAGAAGTTCAGAAGTATTCATGTGTAGCTCCATCACAACCTATGGCAAAATTATTATTTTTTTAAATCTGTTTGTCCTATCTCCACGCCTTTAGGAACTCTTGCCAATCTGCTGTTTCTTAATCTGAACATGTTTTCTGTGCCATCAGTTTGATTTCTCAACCCTTTATATGAATTTGAATCTTCAGAACAGCATGATACACAATTATAATATTTTTCATTGTTTAAATTTCTCATAGGATTCTAGAATCTTGAATTAAAGCTTAAAAACTGTGTATCTGTTGCAACTATTGTACTTGAATTATTCTTAAGTTGTAACTAAAATGCTCTGAGAACTTAACAAGCAAGTCTTGTTTGGTATGCCAGATCTGTATTTCTTGTTGGTGTGAAAGCAAATGTGAACAGGCCCATTTCCAAGCTAGTGGAAGCCTGGAAGAATGTCATATGTCAGCTGGTTTATTTGTTATCTATTTCACTTTAGGTTTATTTTTAGGCATCTACAGTCTCTCAAACAAACAGCTTTAACAGAGATCACTTAGTGTAACAAGAAAAGTAGAAGCAAAGACAGTTACCTTTTCCATAACTGGTGTTGTTCGAGATGTGTTGCTCATGTCTATTCCACAATAGGTTTGCATGCTCGTCCCGTTAAAACCACCTTTTCCCCACTTATTTGCCCTTGGACGACCCAGGATGGGGCTGAGGGGGCAGGCCAAGACGGACTCTGTGGGTGCCTCTTATATTCCCGCACCTTCTTATAAGCAGTCTCGTATTTTGAATGGGTGGCCTAAGGGGGAGTCTGCTGTGGCTTGAACTTAGGTTTAGCCGGAGCCGGAACATAGAGACCCAGCGTCTGGAGAGTCGTGCGGGAATCTTTCAGGCCATGCAGCTTTGTACCTGTTTGTTCTGCAAACAGATCTTTGCCATCAAATGGGAGGTTCTGCAGGGAGGTCTCTGCCTCACTGGACAGCCCAGAGAGCGGGAGCCATGATGCCTTCTCATGGACACTGCGGAGATCATGGACTACGCGGCCATCTCCGCTGCATCCGAAGCTGCCTGCAGCGTTGCCCTGGCAGCCGCTGTGCCCTCTTCCACCAGCGCTTTGAACTCCTTCCTGTCGTGCTTCTGGAGTCCTTGAACTTGGGCAGGGAGCCCTACAGATTGAACTCATACTGGCCCAGGAGAGCCTGGTGGTTCGCCAGCCATAACTGGAAGCTCGAGGACGAATACATTTTTCTTCCAAATGAGTCCAGTCTCCTTGAATCTTTATTTTTCGAGGTAGGGGGTGGTTGGCCCTGCCGTTCCCTGTGGTTGACCGACTCGACCACTGGGAGTTAGGAGCAGGGTGGGTGTATAAGTATCTTGGCGGGTACAAAATACTTGCATTCAGCTCTCTTAGAGATGGGGGCCAATGAGGTCAGGGCTTGCCACAGGGCATTTGACACCACCCCTTCGTGGAAAGACAAGGCCACCCTGCCCGGTGCTGAGGAGGACAGTACATTAAACAGGGAGACCGAGGGCTCCTCCATCTCCTCTGCTTGGAAGTGGAGGCTTGATGCCACCCTTTTTAAGAGTTCTTGGTGGGCCCTAAAGTCTTCATGTGGGACAGAGGGAGGAGGAGCCGTAATCGCATCATCCGGGGAGGGAAAGGAGGCCGGTGTGGTACTTTGTATGTCCACCGCCACCGGGGGGTCCATCACCTGGTCGGTCTCCAGACACGGTGCCGAGGATCTATGTCCCACTGACTCCTTCCTCGGAGGTCTGGAGAGGGAGGCTGATGGTCCTTCTGAGGCTCCGGCTACCACGCGAGCCCCCATCAGGGGCTGCGTTGGGAAACACGGTGCCCACTGGTACCACTGGGCCAGCCACAGGGTCTGGTGCCACAGCACCTGCTGTGGTACCGGCGGAGCCAGCTGTTTGTCCTGGCTCATCGATGGACAACTACGAAGGGAGGCCAGGCTGACATACAACCTGCCGCTGTCCCTGGACTGGGAGGAGCAGTGGCAGCAGGAGCAATGCCGACCACAGGACCGTGATCCTGATGTGGAGGACCGGTACTGTTGGTAACAGCTGCTCCTCGATCAGTTCTGGCGGGTGGACCCGCGACACCAAGGCAACGGTAATCGACGCCTGGGGCTGCAGAGGCGGTGCTGTTGCTGGATCCTGGAGTGGGACGATGAACGGGAACAATGTCTACGTTCGTGGGGTGACCAGGGACCTTTGTCGTCTGCCTTAGTCCCATCAGTGGGAATTAGCTCTTCCAGCCTCCGGAGTGCCCTCTGTAGCCCAGTGCCCTGCTTTCCGCTGGGCCCAAGTCCCTCCTGGACACCACTGCCCCTTTCAGGCTGGGGTGCTGCCCCCTGGCAGTACTTCCATAGATCTGGATCTCCCCTCCTTGGGGAACCCCCACCCTCTATCCCCACCTTGACTCAGTTATGGGCTACTGCCAGTCACCATCTAGTCCCCGCTCACTGGGGCAGACTGCAGTGTAAAAGCCACTCATCAAAGGCAAGGTTGAGTTTGGACCTGCTGCCTCTGCCTAGCCTTGGGCTGTCCCCCGCAACCTCAATACCTGTTTGGCCTTATACTAGGCCACCGCCTGGGGGGTTTCCAGTCCAGAGCTCTCCAGCTCCCTTGGCCTTCCCCCAGCCCTGCTCCACTTCAGGTACCTTCTCTAGCTCCCTGCAGTCAGGCCTGTCTCCCTCTACAGCTAGAGGAGACTATATGTCTGCCCCTGGCTTCCCTGTCTTTTATAGGGCGAGCTGAGTCTGTTTGGGGCGTGGCCACAGCTGAGGCTGCCTCCCAATCAGCTTAGTAGCTACTTTCTCCCAGCCACAGCTCTCCGCAGAGCTGCTTTTAACTCCTTCAAGGCAGGAGCGGGGTAACCACCCCACTACAGAGGCCTAGAGGCTGGTGGGAATCAAGGACTGCCCAACATGGGTCTTACCTCTGTCCCAGGTTTACTCTGGTGCCGTGGCGAAGAAGGCTTCTTCCTAGCCTTCTTGGCGTGCCCTGTGGATGGGGAGCGGTGCTGACTAGTCAAAACTGGTGCTGACTCAAAGTCGTGTGCCGGAGCCAGGATCAGAACTGACCCCATCAGAATAGCCCAGAGCATAATGTACCTTTCTCTCTTGGTCCGCAGCTTAAATGACTTGCAAATCTTGCAGCAATCGCTGAGATAGCTTTTTCCCAAACGGTGTAAACAGTCCACATGCAGATCACTCACTGGCATAGATCACCTGCAACTGTCGCACGACTTAAAACCCAGGAAATGGGGCATGCCCTGGCCTGGGCTCTCTAGCTAAACTAAACTAACTAAACTACTAACTACCTACAGGTACCATACACTGAAAGAACAAGCAGTTTTGGGGACAAGCTACAGCAAAGTTGGAGCAGAGCAGTTCTGAAGCACCTTCACTGGCGGCAAGAAGGAACTGGGTGGGGGGAGCGTGCAGCTCCCCTTATACTGCACCATGGAAGCACCACTCCAGGAGTCGCTAGGGTGTTCCCCTAAGGGTACTCCTAGGCGAAAAACTTCTGGCAGCGGTTCACGTGGCAAGCATGCACACCTATTGTGGAATAGACATGAGCAATCACTTGAAGAACTGAAATATACATATCAATAAAAAAAATTCACAGTACTGGCCCATTCACATCCCATCTCCCTTTTCTCCCCACCCACGCAACAAAATCTATTTTAATTAACATCCTTGGTTGCAAGTTGTGTTTTAAACTGCATAAATTCATTACTATCCCCTATAGAGATCTTTTGGCAAGGCTTTGTGACAAAACCTTGCCTAAAGCATTTTCTGGCATGGAATAACAACTAATTTGTGGTTCTGTGAAATCATAGGAATACTTGCAAGTGGGAAACAGTATATCATGGTTGAACTTTTTTATGACTATAATAGGTATTGTCCTGAAATTGTGTGTGCCAATTCAAATGTTAGCTCCTAAAAAAATTAAACTTTTAGATCACATTTTAATTAAAAGGGGAGACGGCAACCCATTAGGATTTGTTTAATGTCTATGATGTCATTATTCATTCAAATAACGAGAGGAAATTGTTATGAAAAGGAAAAAGGTCATACATTGATTCCAAAGTCTAGATTTTTAATTCAATATTGAATCTGACATAGCAAATATAAGTTAAGAGGGGTATTTGGAGGATTAATTTTAACTTTTACATTGACTATTTTTAGGCATTTTTTTATGATTCCTCCCCTCTTTTTGTCTACTAAAGTTTGTATAATGCCCATTACTGTAGTATGCAAATGCTTTTTTAAATACAAAACATTGCAGTCTTAGACACAAAATAAAAGAAAGGAAAAGAAAGCACTAACTGTGGATAATTTCTGCACTTGGCACCTTACTCTGAATTTATCAGATTTATAGGCCTTGGAGCAAACTCAGGCCCTATTTTGTTTCTAGTTGCAGAGGAGTGTACATAAACATTGGGGGGGAAAAGAGCAGTACTATAAGCCTTGTGACCCTACTAAGATTATTCTTGAAAGGCAGACCATCAGGAAATGTCTACATGTCCCCTTGCTAGAACAGCACCCCCCATATCAAGAAGCAGCATTTGTTCCCTGGCTGGCTACTTCTTTTCCTACATACACATGAGCCCAAATTTGGCCTATTAAAAGCTAATGTAAAAACTGCAAATGGAAGAATAGTTTGGTCTATGGAATCGCTTCATAAGATATATTCTTCAGGTACCCAATGGGGTGGAGGAAGAGAGGGGAGAATTTAAGGGAAATCAGCTTTACAAGATGGAAGCCTTACTAACATAAACAAAACAAAATGCAGCACTGATGAGAAACTGAGTGAGAACAGCATATAAGACTTAGTTTGCAACTGGTATAACTTGTACAAATTACTTGCTAGAGATAATAGCCTTACTACAGACCCAACATAGGCCAATTCTTTGCTATAACTATAGGAAGAGTGGACACTTTGGCCCTCCAGCCCAGTCCCTTTAATTCAGAACAGCAAGCTTGTGAAAAAAATAAAGATATTGTAAGAAAGGATGGTAGGGGAATGTGAAACCAATAATTTGATTTAAATAACTGTTTGAGATGAGGGTTACACGTAAAACGCTGTTACAGGAGACCTTCCCAATATCCTAATTAGTTGGCTTAACAACTCAGGGCCTGCTCCTACTCCAATTGACCAGATAGCCTGTTCCCATTGATTGATCAGGCCTCAGGTGCTTAAAGCTAGTTGGGTCCAATTCTGATCTCAGCTTAGGGTTGCCAGGTATCTGGTTTTCAACCGGAATGTCCAGTTGAAAAGGGAACTTGGCAGTGTCTGGTTGGCCAGAGTAACCAGCCTCTACCACTGGGAGGTGGGAAGAGCAGCAGCTGTGGCTGGAGCCACATGGAGGAGGTGCTCTCTGCTCAGCTGCTGACACCTGATAGAGAGCAGGGGCTGGTTTCCAGACCAGGCCCCAAGAAGTAGGTGCCGCCACCCCTCTTCTGCCCTAGTCACGCCCCCTTGCTCTGGGGACTGAACCCTGCCATGTTGGCCCCCTCACTCCAGGGACCTACCCACCCCCATCCCAGTGTGCCCAGATTGGGCGGTTAAGTAGGTTCTTTATCAGCTCCTCTCAGCCTGTCTCTGCAGGGAGCAGGTGAGTCCTGGAGCTGGATAGTGAGTGACAGAGGGAGACGGGAGAGGAGTGAGCGTGAGTGGGGCCTTGGGGAAGAGGCAGGGCAGTCTCAGGGGCAGGTCCTCAGGGGAGCAGGATAGGGCAAGGGTGTTCAGTTTTCAGAAATTAGAAAGTTGGCAACCCTATCTTAAATACACTAGGTGGTCTCCAACGTTTTAAGCACAAGATCACTTATTGAATTTAAGTGCAATCCAAGAGCTATCTCCGAGAAAATGTAGAAATGACAAGCAATTACACAAACCCAAACACACTTGCCCCGCTCCTTCCCTGAGGCTATGCCTCTGCTCTGCCACTTCTCTGAGGCCCTGCCCTGCTCACTCTATCCCCTCTCCCTCTGTTGCTTGCTCTCCCCTGCCCTCACTCACTTTCATTGGGCTCTGACAGGAACTTGGGGTGCGGGGGGGTGGGCTCTGGGCTGGGGCCGAGGGTTTCTGAGTGTGGGAGGGGCTCTGGGCTGAGCCTGGGGCAAGGGGTTGGGGTGCAGGAGGGGACTCATGGTGCAGGCTCTGAGAGGGAGTTTGGGTGCAGGAGAGGGCTCAGGGCTGGGGCAGAAGGTTGGGGTGCAGGAGAAGGTGAGGGGTGCTGGCTCTGGGAGGCAGCTCAGGGCTTAGGCAACATGTTGGGGTGCAGGGTGTGGGCTCTGGGAGGGGGCGGGGCAGGGAGTTGGGGTGCAGGGTGTGGGAGGGGGCTCAGGGCTGCGGGTTGGCATGTAGGAGGGGGTTCAGGGCTGCGGCAGGTGGTTGGGTTGTGGGAGGAGTTCGGGGTGTGGGCTCTGGCCAGGTGCCGCTTATCTCAGGCAGCTCCTGGGTGGTGGCACAGTGGAGCTAAGGCAGGCTCCTTGCCTGTCCTGGCTCTGTGCTGCTCCCAGAAGCAGCTGGCATGTCCAGCAGTGGCTTCTGGTGTGGGGGAGGGGCAGGTGGCTCTGGCACTGCCCTCACCTGCAGGCACTGCCCCTGCAGCTCCCATTGGCCATGGTTCCCTGTTCCTCGCCAATGGGAGCTGCGGGCGGGAGGGTGCCTGCAGCGAGGGCAGCGTGCAGAGAGACCCCCTGCCCCTTCCCCCCAGGAGTCGCTGCCAGATGTGACAGCCGCTTCCAGGAGCAGTGCGGGGGCAGAGCAGGCAGGGAGCCTGCCTTAGCCCTGCTGTGCCACCGGACTGTTAAGAAGCCAATCTCCCAGTTTGGCTGCAGGAGGGCTAGCAACTCTATCATGACTGATTGGTTGATTGTGGAGCCTCTGTCAATGGATCTCAGGCTCAGTGACTGAGACTGAGATCGACTTTCAGAGGCTCCATGATTGATCAGTTGATCGTGATCTACCAGTTGGTGACCACTGCAACTCAGAAGTAACTCTAATGTCAATGGAGTTATATTAGTGCATAGTGAATTTAAGTGAGACTAGAACCAAGCCACTTGACTGGGGAATTGCATAGATGTTACATCGTCTCACTGTGGACTCATAGGCAGAGATTGGTTAAATCTATTGTAGAGATGAACTGGGCACGTCCCAACTTCTCCAATAGCTCATCAGTGCGTGGCATTGGATAGTTGTCCGGACGAGTTACCGCATTTAGCTTACGGTAGTCCACGCAAAAGCGTATTTCCCCATCTGGTTTGGGTACCAGAACCACTGGAGATGCCCATGCACTGGTAGATGAGCGGATTATACCCATCTGTAGCATGTTCTGGATCTCCCATTCTATAGCAGCTTGGGCATGAGGAGACACCCGGTAGGGTGGGGTTCTAATGGGGTGAGCATTACCTGTATCAATGGAGTGGTATGCCCGTTCAGTCCGTCCTGGGGTGGCTGAGAACAATGGGGCGAAGCTAGTGCACAGCTCCTTAATTTGTTGCCGCTGCAGACGTTCCAGGGTGGTTGAGAGGTTCACCTCTTCCACGCCACCGTCTTTTTTCCCGTCGTAGTAGACACCGTCAGGCCACTCAGCATCATCTCCCTGGACTGTAAACTGACAAACCTGTAAATCTCTGGAATAGAAAGGCTTGAGAGAATTAACATGGTACACTTTAGGCTTTAGTGAGGAATTGGGAAATGCTATGAGGTAGTTCACAGCTCCCAGGCGCTCTTGGACCGGGAATGGCCCTTCCCATGATGCTTCCATCTTATGGGCCTGTTGCGCCTTCAAGACCATAACCTGGTCTCCTACCCTGAAAGAACGTTCTCTGGCATGTCTGTCATACCAGGCCTTTTGCTCTTCCTGAGCATCCTTTAGGTTCTCTCTAGCAAGGGCTAAAGAGTGTCGGAGGGTGCTTTGTAGGTTGCTTACAAAGTCCAGAATGTTAGTCCCTGGAGAAGGCGTAAACCCCTCCCATTGCTGCTTTACCAACTGTAATGGCCCCTTAACCTCGTGACCATACACAAGTTCAAATGGTGAAAACCCTAAACTGGGATGTGGTACAGCCCTGTAGGCAAACAGCAATTGCTGCAACACTAGGTCCCAATTATTGGAGAATTCGTTGATGAATTTTCGTATCATGGCCCCCAGAGTTCCATTGAACCTTTCCACCAGGCCATTGGTTTGATGGTGGTACGGGGTGGCAACCAAGTGATTCACCCCATGAGTTTCCCACAGTTTTTCCATGGTCCCTGCCAGGAAATTAGACCCTGAATCTGTAAGGATGTCGGAGGGCCAACCTACCCTGGCAAAGATGTCTGTTAGGGCCAGGCACACAGTGTTAGCCCTGGTGTTGCCTAGAGCGACTGCTTCTGGCCATCGGGTAGCAAAGTCCACTAAAGTCAGTACGTACTGCTTTCCTCTGGGCGTCTTTTTTGGGAAAGGGCCCAGAATATCCACAGCTACTCGCTGAAATGGGACCTCAATTATGGGGAGTGGCTGGAGAGGGGCCTTGACCTGGTCTTGAGGCTTACCCACTCTTTGGCATACCTCACAAGACCGGACATACTTGGCAACATCCTTGCCCATCCCCTCCCAGTGGAAGGACTTCCCCAACCGGTCCTTGGTTCTGTTCACCCCAGCATGGCCACTGGGATGATCATGGGCTAAGCTTAAGAGCTTCCCCCGGTACTTAGTTGGAACCACCAACTGTTTTTGCGGCTGCCATTCTTCCCGGTGTCCACCAGAAAGAATTTTCTTGTATAAAAGTCCTTGGTCTATAACAAACCGGGATCGATTAGAAGAGCTGAGAGGCGGTGGGGCGCTCCGTGCCGCCGCCCAAGCTTTCTGAAGGCTGCCATCTGCTTCCTGCTCAGCCTGGAACTGTTCCCTTGAGGCTGGGGTCACCAGTTCTTCCTCAGACTGTGGACTTGGGCTTGGTCCCTCTGGAAGCGATGTAAGTGATGGGGTTGTTTCTGTTGCTGGTGAACCGCTCTCCGCTGGTGCACCTGAGGGTATTTCAGGCTCTGGCTGAGCCTTTTGGGTATGGCTGTCTGTTGCTTCTGCCAGCTCTGGCTCACTGGGGCCCTCTGGCGTTGAGTTTGAAGATGAGGTTGCACTTGCTGGTGCTGGTTGCTGTTCCAGTTCCGGGCCTGGGACTGGAGATGCTGTGGCTGTTTCAGTGGTAGGCATGGAATCCGGGTCCACTACCTCTGTCTGGGTCTCTGGTAACACAGACGGGGCCTCTGTGGACGGCTCAGGAACAGGAATGGGTCTGGAAGCTTGCCTGGTTTGGCTACGGGTAACCATTCCCACTCTCTTGGCCCGCCTCACCTGGTTGGCCAAGTCTTCCCCCAGTAGCATGGGGATAGGATAATTGTCATAGACGGCAAAAGTCCACATTCCTGACCAGCCTTTGTACTGGACAGGCAGTTCAGCTGTAGGCAAGTCTACAGCTTGTGACATGAAGGGGTAAATTGTAACTTTGGCCTTTGGGTTGATGAATTTGGGGTCTACGAAGGATTGGTGGATAGCTGAGACTTGTGCCCCCGTGTCTCTCCACGCAGTAACCTTCTTTCCGCCCACTCTCAAATTTTCCCTTCGCTCCAAGGGTATTTGAGAGGCATCCGGGCCTGGGGATCTTTGGTGTGATGGTGGTGTAATGAATTGCACTCGCATGGTGTTCTTGGGACAGTTGGCTTTGATATGTCCCAGTTCATTACACTTAAAGCATCTTCCATCTGATGGGTCACTGGGCCGAGGTGAGTTACTGGAGACTGGTGAGGTGGAAGGGTAGGGTGTCTGTGGCTTTACTTGGGTGGTATGTGGGGTCTTTGGCTGTCCTCGGTTGTAGGGTTTATGGTCTGTGTGCCCCCTGTGGTAATCGTTCCCCTTGACAGTAGCTTTCTTGCTTTCTGCCAGTTCCATCCATTTGGCTCCAATCTCCCCCGCCTCAGCGAGATCTTTGGGTTTTCCATCTTGTATGTACCGTGTGATGTCCTCAGGAACACCATCCAAGAACTGCTCCATTTGTATGAGGAGGTTCAGTTCTTCCAAGGTTTGAATGTTGTTTCCTGTTATCCAGGCCTCATAGTTTTTTGCAATGTAGTAGGCGTGTTTGGGAAATGACACCTCTGGTTTCCACTTTTGGGTTCTGAAGCGCCGACGGGCATGATCTGGGGTTATCCCCATCCTGTATCTGGCCTTGGTTTGAAAAAGTTTATAGTTATTCATTTGCTGCTTAGGCATTTCAGCTGCCACCTCTGCTAAAGGTCCACTGAGTTGTGGCCTTAATTCTACCATGTACTGGTCTTCGGGGATGCTGTACCCAAGACAGGCTCTTTCAAAATTTTCCAAGAAGGCCTCGGTGTCATCACCTGCCTTGTAGGTGGGAAATTTCCTGTGTTGTGGAGCAATAATTGGCGCCGGGTTGTTAGGGTTGGCTGGCACATGCAGCCCAGCTTTTGCCAACTCCAGTTCATGTTTTCTCTGTTTTTCCTTCTCTTCATTTTCTTTTTGTTGTTTTTCCATTTCTTTTTGTTGTTTTTCCATGTCTCGGCGGTGGGCCACCTCTTCTTCTTCTAGTTTTCTTTTGTGTGCTGCCTCTTTGGCTGCCTGTTCTCTTTGGTAGGCTACCTCTTCTTCTTCTAGTTTTCTTTTGTAGGCTGCCTCTCTTTCTCTCTCTCTTATTTCCATCTCTGTTTGTTTTATTTCCAGTTGTCGCCTGTGTTCAGCTTCTCTGAATTGGTCTTCGACCTCAATTTTTGCCTTGGTAGACATGGTTCCTGTTTTCTTGTGTTGGGGTGCCCTCCGGTGTTTCTCTTCTGAACTGCAGGCTCTCTGTTGCCTCCTGAAGTCTGCCTAGCAACAGTGCCTTTAGCTAATCTTCAATGTTAAGTAAACCTAAAAAACCACTTTATTTGCATTTATATAGTGCTGGTATGACTCTCAATGGGAGTGCTATTGTGTGACAAAAGACTCTTAACAGTCTGGTAATGGCTTCTTGCTTAACATGCAAGCCACAAACTGCCAGAGAGAGCAGAAAAAAAAATTCTCTCTGGTTCCCTTTTAAAACCAAACTTTTTCTCTGTGCTAAAAAGCCCTTAGCAGAGAAAAGAAAAATATAATATTCCTACTGGCTTCTGGATTCTGTCTATATCCCACCGCTGCCACCATGTTATAACCTTAGTCCCAGATTTGGACCTTAGCGTCCAAATATGGGGGTTAGCATGAAAACCTCCAAGCTTAGTTACCAGCTTGGACCTGGTACTTGCTGCCACCACCCAAAAAATTAGAGTGTTTTGGGGCACTCTGGTCCCCCTGAAAAACCTTCCCTGGGGACCCCAAGACCCAAATCCCTTGAGTCTCACAACAAAGGGAATAATCCTTTTTCCCTTCCCCCCTCCAGGTGCTCCTGGAGAGATACACAGACACAAGCTCTGTGAATCCAAACAGAGTGACTCCCCCTCTCCGTTCCCGGTCCTGGAAACAAAAAGGACTTTTCTATTCCCCCAGAGGGAATGCAAAATCAGGCTAGCCAATTCAACACCCACCGATCTCCTCTGATTTCTTCCTCCCACCAATTCCCTGGTGAGTACAGACTCAATTTCCCTGAAGTAAAGAAAAACTCCAACAGGTCTTAAAAGAAAGCTTTATAAAAAAAAGAAAGAAAAATACATACAAATGTTCTCTCTGTATTAAGGTGACACAATACAGGGCAATTTCTTAAAAGAATATTGAATAAACAGCCTTATTCAAAAAGAATACAAATCAAAGCACTCCAGCACTTATATTCATGCAAATACCAAAGAAAAGAAACCATATAACTTACTATCTGATCTCTTTGTCCTTACACTTAGAAACAGAAGATTAGAAAACAGAACTACTTCTCCAAAGCTCAGAGGAAGCAGGCAGACAGAAAAAAAAAACCTCGGACACAAAATTCCCTCCACCCAAAGTTGAAAAAATCTGGTTTCCTGATTGGTCCTCTGGTCAGGTGCTTCAGGTGAAAGAGACATTAACCCTTAGCTATCTGTTTATGACACACCATTTTGTCTAAACCTCATGTGTAGACATCAGGGACAGGAATGCATTTGGGTGACACACAGAAGTTGGCTAGAGTGTGCAGAGGTGACTTTGAATTTCATCTTTAACATATAGGTTTGAATGTGTTTGGAATGGATAAAAACACAGAGACACATAGCTGTTGAAGCAGACTGATGGAAGAAAAAAGTTTGGATGGGGAACATGAACACAGTTTTGCTGGATTCCTGAAAGTGGTGCTACACATACGACTTATAAGATGGACTTTGCTTATATCATATGATTGGGCCTATTAAAGATTGTACAGACTTATCAATAAGCAAGACTGAGGATACATTTTCTATATCCGTATCAACTCATTTCTCTCTACTCTTGGAGAAAACCCAATTGCCCTAGCAGTGAACTTTTGTGATATCAGCACTGCAGTCACTAGCAGGAACTCTGCCCCTGCCTCTCACCATTCTAAAGGGGTTTTGGTGTGGGAAGTGATGGTGTATCTGGAAAGCTGGGAGGCCAATGTAGAGTGCAAGCTCTTTGGAGTGGGAGTTGTCTTTTTGTTATTTGTCTGCACAGTGCCTATACAATAGAGTTCTGGTCCATAACTGGGGCTCCTAGGCACTACCACAATACACAAAATAAATAATAATGTATACACTACTGACCTAGGGATTCAGTTTCTACTTTATGTATTTTTTTTTAAGTAGGGCTGAAGACTTTCCATCAACCCCTTCTGACACACACAGGAGAGCAGATAGAAAGGGAGAGGATGGGTTCTCCCCATCATTGTACAAATGTGAAGATTCAGTAGAATATCTTCCATGGTAGAGAACAGAGAATGCATTATATTTGTCATTAAAAGATTACCTGTTATTAGCAATGAATGTCAGCAGCAGGTGCAGCTGAACCAGTGCTGAACGATGTTCTAAAGTAAGGACAACAACAGGTATTTTTCCTACTATAGATCAGGCTCAAAGGACTTGATCCCCATACACATATGCAAGTACACAGTAGGGAGGCAGCTATGAAAACCCTAGATGTAGCTGAGAGTGGGAAAAAAGATCAAGGAAAGTCACAGATGGGAGTGCAGAGGCCAACCATGCTGGCAACTGCAGTTCTGCTATCAAGAGATCTAGCTAGCAGCAGGGAGAGTTGCTAGCATGGAATTCCTGTGGTTACAGTTGCAGCGTATCAGTAAACCAGTCCTCAAGCATTCATCTCTTCCTTCACAGGACATTTCTTAAGGAAACATGTTTATTAAGGAAACATTGAATTTTCTGACCTCACTGAGTATAAACTTTCCAACTCATAGTGTACAAAAGGCTATGCTCCTATTCTAAGACCTTGAACCTTACCTTGGCTCATACCAATATTTTCCACAAGGTCCACTAAACAATTCAGATAAAATAATTTTGTATTTTGGTGCTCACATAAGAAGTTCTTGGGCAAGAACTGCAAACTTTGATTTTCTTCCAATGGTATGCAGCGGAATAGATTATGAAAGTCATCTGGATATTTACTTCCTCTCTATGTTTTTACTGAATAATATTCTCCTTACTGACTGACATTGTACCCACTTGGAAAATCCTGAGTGCTGACCATAACACAACAAGGAAATATTTAGTCAAAACCTATCTTTATTCTTTGGGACAAATCCCTTGATCTGACCAAACTCCATTCTGCACAAGAGCAAAGGAAAGGGAAAGAGGTAGCTTCCTTGATTTCAGGACTAGATGGGGGTGGTTCAGAGCCCAGTATAAGGTAGAGCAGCAATGTTTCAGTAACTGGGTATTTCTGCAGCGTAGTGCGCTCAGACGACCACCTACTTTGGCCTATCCCCATATGGCCCAGGAACATAAGAACGGCCATACCAAAGGTCCATCAAGCCTAGTATCCTGTCCTCTGACAGTGGCCAATGGCAGGTGCCCCAAAGGGAATGAACAGACAGATTATCATCAAGTGATCCATGCCCTGTCACCCAATCCCAGCTTCTGGTAAACAGAGGCTAGGGACACCATTCCTGATTATCCTGGCTAAGAACCATTGATGGACCTATCTTCCATAAATCTATCTAGGTCCCTTTTAAACTCGTTATAGTATTGGCCTTCACAACACCCTCTGGCAAAGAGTTCCTGAAGTTGACAGTGTGTTGCGTGAGAAAATACTTTCTTATGTTTGTTTTAAACCTGCTACCTATTAACTTTATTTGGTGCCCCCTTGTTCTTGTATTATGGGAAGGAGTAAATAACACTTCCTTATTTACTTTCTCTATACTAATCATGATTTTATAAATCTCTATCATATCCCCCCTTAGGTGTCTCTTTTCAAACCTGAAAAGTCCCAGACTTATTAATCTCTCCTCGTACGGAAGCCGTTCTATACCCCTAATAATTTTTGTTGCCCTTTTCTGAACCTTTTCCAATTCCAAAATATATCTTTTTTGAGGTGGGGCGACCATATCTGCACGCAGTATTCAAGGTATGGGAGTACCATGGATTTATATAGAGGCAGTATGATATTTTCTGTCTTATTATCTATCCCTTTCTTGATGATTTCCAACATTCTGTTTGCTTTTTTTGACTGCTGCTGCACATTGAGTGGATGATTTCAGAGAACTATCCACAGTGATTCCAAGATCTCTTGCTTGAGTGGTAACAGCTAATTTAGACCCCATCATTGTATATGTATAGTTAGGATTATGTTTTCCAGTGTGCATTACTTTGCATATATCTACATTAAATTTCATTTGCCGTTTTGTTGCCCAGTCTCCCAGTTTTGTGAGATCTTTTTGTATCTCTTCACAGTCTGCCTGGGACTTAACTATCTTGAATAGTTTGTATATCTGCAAATTTTGCCACCTCACTGTTTACACCTTTTTCCGGATCGTTTATGAATATGTTAAATAGGACTGAGTGCAGTACAGATTCCTGGGGGACACCACTATTTACCTCTCTTCATTCTGAAAACTGACCATTTATTCCTACCCTTTGTTTTCTATCTTTTAACCAATTACCAATCCATGAGAGAACCTTCCCTCTTATCTATCCCATGACTGCTTATTTTGCTTAAGAACCTTTGTTGAGGGACCTTGTCAAAAGCTTTCTGAAAATCTAAATACACTATATCCACTGGATCTCCTTTGTCCACATGCTTGTTGACCCCCTCAAATAATTCTAGCTGAGGCATGATTTCCCAACAAATTATGTTCATCTGTGTGTCTGACAATTTTGTTCTTTACGATAGTTTCAATCAATTTGCCCGGTATTGAAGTGAGGCTTACTGGCCTGGAGACTTATTACTGTTTATTTTATCAATTTGTTCCAAAACCTCCTCTGATGACACCTCAATTTGGGACAGTTCCTCAGATCTGTCACCCAAAAAGAATGGATTGGGTTTGGGAATCTCCCTCACATCATCAGCAGTGAAGACCAATGCAAAGAATTCATTTAGTTTCTCTGTAATGGCCTTATTGTTTTTGAGTGCTCCTTTAGCATCTTGATCATCCAGTGGTTGTTTAGCAGGCTTTCTGCTTCTGATGTATTTAAAAAAATTTTTCCTTTACTTCTGGAGTCTTTGGCTAGCTGTTCTTCAAATTCTTTTTTGGTCTTTCTAATTATATTTTTACACTTCATTTGCCATTATCTTTCCGGGTTTGAACCCAGCCCTTCTCTAAAAAATACCCGAGACAGAGGGTTTCCTGCATCCCACACTTACTTTGTTCAGATTAGTGATGGGACCACCTTCTTCAGTGAATGTAATGCAGAAGCCACATATACCAGATGTGAATGTCAAGTTGTACTAAATATAACTACATCGTCCAAATAGGGTGGTACGAACTGGATGCAGTGACATAGGACTTGGTCCATAAGCCTCTGGAATGTGGCCAGGGCCCCATGCAATCCAAAGGGCATTGTCAAAATAAACTGAAAAATCCCAAGATGTGTGGCAAATGCCATCTTTTATTTGGAATATGGGGCCCAGGTTATTTGCCAGTACTCTTTTTGTAAATCAAGTGTCATTATATATTTAGTCTTCCCCAAGGTGGTCAAGGAGTCCATTGACATGAGGCATCAGGAGGCATCAAATTGTGATACTGAATTCCTTCTGAAGTCCACACAAAATCAAGTGGTCCCATTAGGTTTGAGAACCAAAACCACCAGGTTACACAGGGGCTCTTGGACTTCTTAATGACACAAAGGTCTAACGTGGCCTGACCTCTCACTCCATGGTTTGTGGAGGTGCTCAGGAATGCAAAAAGTCTCATGTTCACCTCTGGGCTGATCTGGATTTGGTATTCCATAAAATGTGTTTGCACTGGCTGGGTGAACATGGTCTGTAATGAGTAGCTTGCCAGTGTAAGCAAGGAGTAAGATTTTTCTACTATCAGCACATCTTCAACACCTGCCAGCTCTTGTATCTGGGGGTCAGATTCACAGGAAGATCCCTGGGATCTATGAACAAGATTTCCTGAGCCCATCCATGTTTTAACAGATCGTGGAAGACCTGATGTTTCATCATTTTGTCTAGACCAGGGGTAGGCAACCTATGGCATGCATGCCGAAGGCAGAATGCAAGCTGATTTTCAGTGGCTCTCACACTGCCCGGCTCCTGGCCACCGGTCCAGGGGGCTCTGCATTTTAATTTAATTTTAAATGAAGCTTCTTAAACATTTTAAAAGCCTTATTTACTTTACATGCAACAGTAGTTTAGTTATATATTATAGACTTATAGAAAGAGACCTTCTAAGAACATGAAAATGTATTACTGGCACGCAAAATCTTAAATTAGAGTGAATAAATGAAGACTGGGCACACCACTTCTGAAAGGTTGCCGACCCCTGGTCTAGACAGTGAATTTCATAATGAACTTTTCTAGCTTGCTGGAGAACCTCATAGAGTCCTTGCTGTTTGGCCAAGAGCTTGATTTCCTAGTTGGGGAGAAGTGACATCATACCTTTTCCCAAGCTCCTTTATTATAATGTTGAGCCTGGGTTTGCTGGGCTTGCAAGAATCTTCTTTACCAATTGTCCTACCTGTTTGAACCACTTGTGCATCTGTAGGATGTTCTGTAACATGTTTTGAGTGCAATTGCTGCTCTTCCAAGGCCCCTTTAAGGAGGCCCAGGAGTCCTCGAGGCTTTTGGCCATATCACAGTTCACCAGGTAAGAAGTCTGTTGAGCCCTGAGACACATCTTATATGGCAAAGAAGAGATAGAGAAGTCACTGATCCCATGGAGTCCATCATCACAAATTTCTTCAGCATTTAAGAATCTGATTAAACTTTTCCACCAGACCATTGGTCTGGGATGGTACACTGAAATTTGGAGGGATCTAATTTTAAGAAGCTGCCATACCTCCTGCATTAAGCAGGAGACAAAATTACTCCCATAACTGTGAGGACTTTGGTAGGTAATCCTACTTGTGCAAAAAGCAGGATTAACTTCCTTGCTATGGCTTTGGCTGTTATTAGGCAAAAGGGAACTGTCTCCAGGTAGTAGATTGCAGAACCCACAACACTGCTGCCCCTTGCTCTTTTTTCTAATGGTCCCACTATGTCTATCTCTATCTGTTCAAAGGGTGTTTTCATGAGTGGTAAGAGGACCAAGGGAGCCCAGAGGTGTCCCTTAGGCACTACTTGTTGGCATTCTGGGCAGGATGCACAAGAGTTCACCACTTTCTTGTGGACCCATGTCCAAAAGAATCTGGCTAGCATTCTTTCTAGGGTTTTATCTCTGCCAAAGTGACAATCAAAGGGGATGGGGTATGCTAGTTGTAATACTTCTTTAAAAATGCTTTGGGGCACCAGAAGTTGGTGATGTATCTCATCTGTCCAAGAGTTCTCCACATGGTAAAAATATATAATTTTGTAGTTCAAAGTGGCGAAATTGGGAGGCCTGAGCCTTCTGCACGCTGGTTCCATTAACCACCACAAGCCAAGTGTATACCTCTCTAAGGATGTCTTCTCCTCACTGTTCCTGAACCAAATCCTAGCCCGTTGAGTCAGTGCTGGGAAGAGGGCTGTCCCGAGCTAATTCTGTTGAGTTGCCAAGACCTTCCTGGCTAGTTGTTGCTGTTCTGAGTCTTCCTGGGTTGTGATGAGCCATCCCAAAAGTCAGATACAGCAATTGGAAAGATGTCAGACAATCAGACTGGGATCACATCTGGGTTCTCCAAACCATGCAGTAGCAGTGAGAAGTGTTGGCAGTTCTTTCCGATAATTACTTCCCATAGCAAGTTAAAAGTTACCCCAAATCGAAATGTTCAAATGCATCCGGGTCATGGAATAGGTATGAAGGTACCGATGGACACACATCACGTGCACTGGCTCATCCTCTCACAACTCTTCCAGATCCAGCAGGTTCTCCTGGAATAGAATATGGGAGCACTGGGAATCTATTAGTCCTGTCACCATTTGCCCCCTTTCCCTCCTGAATGCGACTGGAGCTACAAATTCCTGGCAACAGCATTTCTATAAAGCCACACTCCATGAAGTCACAACCCTTGAGGGGGCATGAGCAGCTGACATGTCCCGGCTTCCCACAACGGGAATCAAATGACTGGCCAGTTAGGGGAGGCTCCTTGGCCTGCTCCTGGGTGGGACTCTATACGCTATCTCTCTGATGGTTCTTGAGGTGGTGTTGCAAGGCAACATTGGAGTTCTACTGAGGGGGTACCCCTCATTCTGGGATTTCTCAAGGAGACAGCTATTTTCTAGTACCCTGAGTTGACTCCTCAGGAGATAGAGGCTGGGATTCACCAGATCCAGGCCATTCAGCCAACATGCCATAAAATTCTCAGTGAGTTTAACAGCATCTGTCAATGTGCTGGGGTTCTGTCAGCATAGCCAGGTTTGATTTGCGGTCAGCAAAATATCTAGGTACTGTTAGAGTATCACCGACCCCAGAATCTTGACTGGACAATAGGATGCCGATTGCAGCCAGTGAATGCCCCAGTCCCTTAGCTGCGATGCCACAGTGTGAGGCCATGCCCCCAGTGGGAAATGTCCTATCCAGAATTGGTGCTAGTACGCTTAGGTGATACCTCTAGTTGGTCAAGGAAGAGGGCTTTCAGGGTACCTAATCCTTTGCAGCTTCATCATCTAAGGCCTGGCAGGCAACATGGGCTTCTGCAGTCAGAAAAAGAGCTAGTCATGTGACCCAGATGGTTTTCACCCACTGAGCAGCATGCGATACCCATGCAAATGTATCAAGATATATCTCAGGGTCATAAGCAGGTCCCAATTTGGAAAGGACTATACTTGTTGCCTAAGAAGTCACTTCCGAGTGACCTGCTCAAGCATCACTGCCTGAAACTGCTGCTGTCATAGCTTGAAGAACACAGCTCGCTGCTGCTGGGTGGCACTCCAAGCCTTCTGCTGCCCTTCCAGGAAAAGCTACTGGGCCTCTGCCTGGATCTGCTGCTGCTGCTGAGTTAGGAGTTGTATGATCTCATCCATGGTACACCTCCCCCAACCTTACGGAAGAAGGGGGAGTCAATTCCACTGTTGGAAACAAGTTGCGAGAGGCAGTGCTACTCTGTAGAGCCCCTTTCAGGGCTACAGGTGGTTCTGCAGGTGCTCCCACTTTAGTCCGCATGGTTTGACTGCCTGTGTTGGGCAGGACACCCTTTGTCATTAGCTTGGCATCAGTCTCTACACAACTAAGTAACAAACCAGCAGCTCAAGATTCAGCTGTCTTCACTTTTATGCAAGAGGGGGAAAAAAACCCTTCAAATGCTAGCAATTAGTTGCAGCACTTAGGAGAAGGCCCTGACCTGGGTTCTCAGTTATTCCTGAGGTGCTCCTCCTCTGTCCCAGGCTTACCCAGCTCTCCCTGAGACTGTAGAAAAAAGCAGGCAAGCCATCTTACCTGGCCTTATCATTCTTGTTTGGTCACTATTTCCTCCTGGACCTTTTAGGCCTCTGGAGAATTGACTTGTTGGTTGCCCAGTGTCAGTGGATTTTCCTTGGGGAGTGTCAGGTCACTGATGCCTCGAGCGGAAGGCAGAGAAGGCCTGCTAGACCCTATCACAGGCCTATTTTAATATTTACTGTTTGGTAAAAGGATTATGTTTTTTTCTGCTCTTATTTATTTATTTTATTTTTGGAAGAGCAATAGTACTGACACAAAAAACCATTTTATATATATTACAGTATATACATAAACCTTTTAAAAAACAAATAAGGAGCAGAAAGAGCTTAATAAAAAATAAATATTCATGATAACAATTGTACTAAAGTTTTGTGTGTGTGTGCCTGCATGCATGCGCTGACAGCAAGAAAAGACTCTGTTGTGCTATTCCTCAGAGTTACTTGTAGTAGAAAGTAGTTTGGTCCTGCTGTTGTAGCCTCTTCAATGCCCCAGAGATATCATCTTCACATTACTGATAAAAATACTGGAACAGCTGAGAAAGAGATGATCCCAAAGAATCCATCCAGGTTTCCTAGAGCAACCTGAAACAGAACTTGTGGGAGGTGGGAGTTAGTTACTGCTTGTTCAGTGTAGTGCTGATTAATACACAGTACACCTGCTAGTTATTGTAATACTATACTGGTCTTAGGGCCAGGTCCTTGCCCCTGCTAAGGTCCTTTCATATTGATAGATCAGTGCAAAGGGACCTTAACTGAGCCTTGAAGGGTATGATGAGGATTCTCTCAATATGGTGGAATTGTGGGCTAGTGTGAAGCTGGCATGGTGGATTTTATGCCAACCCTTTCTGACCCCCAACTCCCAGTCATGTCAGAGAGTTTCAGGATGGGAGAGGAATTGTGATGGAGGGGGAGGGCAAGAATGCAAGGCAGGAGCACAATGCATTCCGCTGTAACATGGCTGGCAGAATGCTTGGAGGAGCTGCTCTGTTTTACAGTAGGAGTTGGCATGGTTGCCTAGCCAGCCCAGGATCACTCACTCACTCATGCCCGTCACCCCAATCAGGGTATGGGCCGCCAACCACAGATCTCCAGAGTCCTCTATCCTGGGCCATTCGCTCTAGCTGGTTCCAGGTATAGCCCATTTTTTTGCTATCAGCCTGAAGGTCATGCAGAAATATGATTTACAGCTACCTTTTGTCTCCCTTCCCTACTCAGTCCTGTTCATGATCTCAGCACAGCTGAGAACTGCACCCATCACCATAGTCTTATTAATTGCAAGTTATGGTGAAGTCATTCAGGTTATGTCTATACTGCATCTGAGAGTGAGTCTCCCAGTGCCAATAGACAGACTCTGCTAATTCAGCTTGAGTTAAAGCACTAAAAATAGCCACATGGACATTGATGGTTGGGTAGTAGCCTAATCTCTCAAGTCCACTCTCCCACTGGATCTGAGCTCAGGTGGCTAGTCTGGATCTCCCCTGGAGTCTTAAATATCCACAGTGCTATTTTTACCATGCTAGCTCAAGCCAAGCTATCAAGAATATGTCTACCTGGGCTGGAAGTTTAAACATACCCTTAGTGTATGCCAACTACAGAACCAGTTTCTCCTCTCTTGGTTTTGACACCTCAACTGCTAGAACAGGGCCTCATCCTCCCTGATTGAACTGACCTCGTTATCTATAGCTTGCTTGCTAGCATATATATACCTGCCCCTGGAAATTTCCACTACATGCATCTGAGGAAGTGGGTATTCACCCACGAAAGCTCATGCTCCAAAACATCTGTTAGTCTATAAGGTGCCACAGGATTCTTTGCTGCTTTTACAGATCCAGACTAACACGGTTACCCCTCTGATACTTGATACCCTTAGTGTGTTAATTCATGAGGCTCCCAGTAATCTAGGACACCGCAGATACCACTTTTGGGGGCAATCTTTGTAGGCTTTGACCCTATACATGATGTTTCAGTCCAGATCCCTTTTGATTATTTGGGGATTCCTGTCTTGGCACTTGGTCCTATCCTTCCACGTGGCAGCTCAGGGTACCCATAAGCTATTAGGGCCATTCATCTGGGATTCTCTTACCCTCTGCGCTCCTACATCACTTGCTTCAGAAGAGAGTCTGCAACAGATTGAACCCTGTCAGTGAAATCAGAATTCCTCAAAGCAAGCAACTCACAAATAATAATCAACAGATTAGTCCAGCTGCAAAGCCATTAAAGTTGTTTTATACTATATATAAATTGCATTATATTTTTTAAAAATCCCCTGTCTCTGTGTTCTTCTAAACTTTTTGATTATAGTGAGATGAAGTAGATCTTCATTCATCTGACTACTCTAGGATGACATCATAAAATAGGGGTGTAACAGCATAAAGCCAGTAGTACTTTAGACACATTAAACTGTGTAAATAGCCCTTAGAGAGTGATAGCATAAGCTGTGCTCTGCCAACAAGTATCTATGATAAGAATAAACCTCTTAAACCCAGAGTAAATTTTCTAAGCAGGAAGGTTATGCTTTTAACTGGTTTCTACTGTGCTATTACTTTTAAACATGATGTTTTAAAGCATAGACTGCACATCATAATTGAATGAAATACTTCGTTTTTTATTAAATCAACCTCCATGCTTTTTTTTATTAGTAGCATGTATTTCATGCTTATGCATCTATCCCTTATCAGTGGCATGAACAATAATATCAATCCTGCTGAAAGTTTATTGTTTCTTGTGTCTCAAATATATTTGACTCTCTCTTTATGGTAATAAACGTATGTGCTTTGCAAACACCACTGTTAACATTACAAGTAGGCCAACTGCTATTAAAAATGTACAATATTAGAGCCTGACCTATGTAATATATTCTGTGTGGACAGACCATTACACCGACACAGAGTTCCACTGAAGCCATTGAGTTTAGTGCAGCTCTATGGGGACACAAGGGTCTGCTCATGCAGAGTTCATTGTGGGATCAAGGCCTAAAGTCCCAATCCAGCAGATGCTTAAGTATGGTTATAAGTCTGCTCATGTGAGTAGCCCCTACTGAAGTGTATAACTCTCATCCTTCAAATATTTATCCATGCACTTTAAGCATGTTAATAGACCTATTGACTTTAATAGGATTACTTGCATGTGTAAAGTACATGTGTGTAAGTGTTCACAGGCCTGGCGTCTTACTTTGCTCTATTTCTTTTTTCCCTCAGGTTGTCTTCCATGCAGTTTGTGACACTTCTGAATATTGCCTAAATTTGAGGGTGGAACCATCTGATGAATTCTTTATGATCAAAATAATGAGTAGTAGAAGAGGCAAAGGGTGAGATATTGTGCTGGTTTTATTTAAAGAGCACTTGCATTGGAAAACTTGAGTGTCCAGGCTCCTGCATTTTTTAAATTAATTAATCAAACATATGAAGAAACAAGAGTCCTATTTTTATTGTATACATGCTGCAGTTTTAATTTGCATATTTTTTATCAAGGACTACAACTTTAATACTGCCTAAGAGAAGCCAGCCAAAATTTGAAGCTGTGAACCTTTTTGATGTAATAGTTAATCACTTTAAATGCATCAATAGGATCCTGTAACAACAGCTTCTGTTGAATAAGCATATTAAAACAAAAGAATCTTTAATACATTTATGAATCTTGTTAAGTTTGCACTAGTAAAACTGGTTTCTTTGTGGCTATTCTTGCAATCAGGTGCCAGAGTCATCGTTTATTAAACACATTTTACTGTAGAATACAAAGTGCTATCTACAAATTCAGTAATATTTTCAATTGCCAAATGAAGCCAAAATCAATATTTAGCTTTCCAGTGAGAAGTGTAGTGTTTAAATTTTCAGCAACAAAATGCATTCCTAGTGGCTTAAATTAGAATACTTCTTTAAACTTTATTTTGATTTTGTATTTTAAGTGCTTAAATTGTATAGTGATTATGGGCACTATAGAAAACTAAATAGATTATATAACAGTAACTTTGTTATTTATCTTGAGAACATGAGTTGGTTTGGCTTACTATTTAAAAAAATTGTCTTTTCTTTACAATAGTGCTAGTAATAATTAATGTTAGGATTTCTTTAAAATATTAATAGCAGAGATATTTAATATATATGCATAACAGCCAATGCATTGTATAGTGAATTATCTAAATCCATTGTTTGTCCACGTATTTTAAAATCCTATTATCTCTTGAGCACAATACTGTTGTGTTAGAAAATGTATGAGCTTTTGATGCATAACATTCTGAGAAAAAAATCTATTTTATTATTTCCATACTTATACTCTTATCCCACATTTTTCTACAAGAACATTATTTGTAAATTTTGAGGTTAGAGAAGTACTGACCCAATCAAACATGTACAGATCTTGGCCTTTGAGTTAATTAAATATGGGTTAATAACATATTATAAGGAAATCATTGTTCTTATTACAGTTATTAGGTAGTTAGTCAAATTATAGCTTCAAAGGAATGCAGAGCATGGAGAACTCAGGATTAAATTATGCATTTGAACCTTAGGCCAGCTTTTACTGTTGAGACAGTTTGCTGCTAAGAGAAATTGTGTGTCATTGAATTTAAATGCTTTTCTGGGGATGGAAGGTTCCAGTTTTTAATGAAATTACTGAATGTGGTGTAGTGAAATGATTAAAATCTGTATTCCGGGAATGTGGCAGTGAAAAAATCAATAAATGCTAGCAAAGCTTTGCTGCTAGATGTGAATCCAGGGAATGAAATAAACTAGTACAAAAATAATAATTAAAAACATATCAGCACATTAATTTATTTTGCATCAGTCTCTTGAGACCTCATCTTCACTAATTTTTAGCATACATTTTACTGCGTAATGAGGAGCTTTCTTTTCACATATTCCTGTTAGACAGACAGTATTTTTGCCCTTCCCCCAGTGTTCCTGCATTGCAATCACTGTGCTTGCACTTATTATGTTACAAATGACCGAGGTAAGGCTGACATTCTCATTGCATGCAAAAAGACCTAGTCTGCCAAGCTTTTTTTTTTTTTCCTAATGAAGCAGCTTTGTGAAATCTCCCCATGTGTTAATACTAATGAAGATCCTCCAGCACAATTAAAATCACAGCCAGTAGCTGAAGGGGAAACACAAAACAATGGCATCTCTCTAAATATACATATTATTTTATGTTGAGATCAGATTTGTTTAGCTGTAGTTTTAAAATAAATGTTTAAATTCTATATAGTGCTAAAGTAATCAAATTAAATATTACGTTTTCAGAATGCAAGAAAATGTTTTGTAAGATACATAATGAAATAACGTTACATTTATTGAAGTATGTTCTTGATTATATTTTAATATAGCTTTAAATCTTTATTTTTATAGTTCATAGGGAGCAGTGCTTTGGTTTTAAACCTGGCCTAGCTTGACTATTTGCCAAAAAAAAAAAAAGGGGAGAGAAACCACGTGTATAATTTAAAGGGTTAGAGTAGGGAGGGGCCAGTTTTTGCTCTTCTTTCACAAAATAACCTATTAATTCAATTGTTTTAGCCAACCAGAGTCTCCATTAATCAAAATGAAATGCTCATATTTTATAGACATTCTGGAAAGTATTTTAAAAAATTTCCATAGTAACAGTTGAACTATTTTAACACCCTCATGTTAAAACACCTTACAGTTTCTGATCCTATTTGTCAGTTTTACTTGGATTTATTTGGATTTCACTTTGTTTCTGTCACATCATCATAAGACTTGTACATTACATCCAGCATGACTCGCTGATGTACTTGTCTGGTTCAAAAAGTGTCAGATTTTGTGGTGTTTTTTTTTTTGTAGCAGGTCATCATTTTCTCCCCCTAAAATCTTTCTTGTAATTATAAATTAGATGCATTTTAATCTTTAACCTGAACATAAATTTAAGAACTACTTTAGACAGCTATGAAGGACTAATGTATTTCCCTCCCAATCTGTTAATTAGTTATTTAATAATCATCACATGTGGATTTATTATATTTCCCCTTTTATAAGACCTAAACTTTTCGATAACTTTTCCTAGTCCGGGGAATACTGGACAGAGTGTGTGTGTGCGAGAGAGAGTGTGTGTGCACTTGGGAAACAGAAATGCACTCTTTTCCTTGCTCCTTTTCGTTGCTGATAGGTCATTTATTACTGGGGCTGAAATGAGATAAACAATTCTCTCTCTTTTCCCCCTTGTTAACAGCAACTTTCATTGTTGCAGAAAGAAGAGCCTTGTTGGTTGACGTCACTTTTGGTTCATGAAGGCTTCGCCTGGAAGTGAAGCTGAATAAACCTTGAGAAGAGAATCTGCTTCAATCTGCTGCCGCTGTAAGGAACTAACCAGGGAGAGACAGCGAGAGAAACAGATACACGCAGAGAGGGTTACACTCTCCCAAATTTCCCCACCCCTCCTTAGTGTTTCTTTACACTCTTCTTGAGGGTGTTGGACAGGGAAACGTTCCTGACACACACACACACATATCCTAACCTCCAGCAACCCGAGAAAGGGAAGATCTCTTCCAAACTAGAAAGGTGAGTTAAAACCTCTCTGCCTGCTCTCCCCGGATGGGAGGGAGGGATTTTCTGTTAAGGTGGAAATGTGAAATGTTTGCTAGATTTCAGGACAAGGAAGGAGGGACGGAGAGATCGTGCTCAGATGGGCAAAGCTGCTGCCGGAGTTGAGGTGTTGGTGTTCTGCAGCCGCTGGTTTGTATCATCCCTTTGTTGCGGTGGGTTGGTTGTGGCTTTGGGGTTGTGTGTCCCATCGGAAAGGGGCTGATCTTGTCCACTCGGGTTTGGGGGTGGGGAGGAGAGAGGCTGCTACAGTGCGAGTCCTGGCAGGGGAGGGGGGCGAGGTCCGGGTCCCGGTCTCGAGCGAGTTTAAACTTTATTCATGGCTTCCAGTGTGTGTCCCTGGGCCGGGTTGCCCGGCTCCGCCGCTGCCTGCGGGGCTGGGGCTGGGGCTGGGGCTGCTCCGCCGCCGCCTGGGCTGGGAGCGCCTCTTTGTGTCTCTGCGCTCCCGGCTCGCTCCGGCAGCCGCCGCTTTGGGCATGTCAGCCGGCTGCAGCCGCAGGGGCAGCTCCTTCCCCTCTGCCTCCCCTGCCGGTGCCCAGTGGGGTTCGCAGCGTGCAGCGAGGGGGCCCCCGGGAGCTCGGAGTGTGCACAGGGTAAGAGGAGCCCGCCCGGCTCAGTACCGCCGTGGCTCTGTCTCCCGCTGAGCAGCGGCAACTCCCCCCTCCTGCTTGTCCTCTCTCCCCCCCCCCGGACTCTTTTATGTCCTTTTATTTCAAAATGTGGCATTGTAGAGTTGCTCCAAACTCCGCTTTGGGCGTTGAAAAGGGCGGCGGGCGAGTGGAGTGGGCTTGGGAGAGACCAGGGAGTCTGCCTGTGCTGAGGGCTTTGCTGCTTTCTTCTCTTTCTCTCGCCCTTTATCTTTTGTGTGTGTTGCTTCCTTATAAAGAGAGACAAGCAGCTGCAGCCCTTGGCCGAGTTGTTGAAATTTATCCCTTTGTGTATATTACAATATCCTCCATTTTTCTGCCCTCTAAACAACAAGGCTTTCGCCATCTTGGGCAAATTTTTATTCCCAAGTCTGTCTCTCTCTCTTTTAGAGGTGGTTGGAAATCCTGAAAGTCCTGCTGGATAAGGCTCAAAGTTTAGGAAATGTAACAGGGACAGACAGTGACGTCATGTAAAGTTTAAGGGGAAATTTTCCAAGTGTGTGTTTTTCCCCCTTGGGATTTCTGATCTAATGTGTTGTAAGCTGCACTTTAAAGTGAGAGATGTGTAGTTTATCCTGCTAGAATGCATATAATTCTTAAAACTATGCACTCCTTTTCTGGAATTTTTGTAACAGGTGGAGAAATGTATATTATTTTGAATTTCTCTAATTTTTATGTTCTGGCCTTGTACTATTTCAAATATAAATATATATTTAACTCTTTATTTAAAAAATCCAAATATTATTTCATTTGTGTGTTAGCATTATTTGTATTTACAGCAAATAGTTATCTCGTGAATTTACATGAGACAACTTGGTCCTGAATCTTCTCTGAAGGAGTATAGAGCTGAAGGTGAAGGGGGTTAGGGAAATTTAATTATTTTTTAAAAAATGATAGATTACGAACAGTTTATTACATACATATGATACTGTTAAAACAGTTCTTTTGGAAAGTACCTGTAGACATTATGTATTTTGGATTATGTTCCAGATGCTGTATTCTGCAGTTGGCAAAATGTAGTTAGTATGCTAAATAAAAAAACAAAAAACAGCCACAATTCTGAATCACTTTACATCTGGTTATAAACTCTTCTATCAGCCACTGTGAAAAGGAAAACAGTAAAATACAGTGTTCCTTTAATTTACTTGTCAATGATAGTCTTTTCATATAATAAAAGTTCTCTTGGTCACATGGCAAAACTTAATGAAACAGGGAACACTTCATAAATAATAGGTACTATAAATAGAATTCTAATTTTCCATTCTGTTTCCTATATTCATTTTACTTTCTGCATATTTATATTCACGCTAACAAGAACATGAAACTGTCTGTATTTAATTTGCATTCCCTTTGTCTTCAGGATTGGGAAAAACATTGGTTACAATTAACTTAGAAACTAATAGGAAGAGGGCTTAGTACATCAAGAGATTTCTCTTTTTCTCACATACTCAAAATTGAATGATACATTAAACAACATGTCTTTATGGTTGTATAGGAAGTATGCTTTTTTGTTAGCAAAAGTCAGATATTTACCTTCATATGTTATTTTAAAAAATGCTTTAGAAAACCTCAATTAATTGAATGTCTGCCAGTTATGTGAATTGTAGGTAGATGAAAATGTTTAAATACTTAGAAGTCCATAGAACAGATGGTTCTAAATTATACATGCAACAAAGGCCTAGAAGATTTGGCAGATTATAAATGGTGAGCAACAGAGGATAAAGCAGTTTAAGAAAATGGTAAAGTATATTTGATGTCTCTCGCACCTATTGTAAACTACACATTTTTGACACAATGCTGCATAATCAATAAGCCAGACAGCATAAAGAAAATTGTAGTTGAAACAATTTTCTGTATTGGATTTATCGAGAAGTTAGGAATCTTAAGTACTTAGGAGGGATATCTTTGGTGTTCAAGTTATTTTAAGTCCAATTTGGCAGACAGGAAGCTTTTTTTTTTTTTTTTTTTTTTTTTGCTTGCTGATTCTTTAAAAACTATAGCATATAAAATCAAACTGATAAATTTCTATGTGAATATATTTTTGTGGTATTTTAATGATGTCTTAGAAGAAAAAAATAATCTTTTGAGGAGTAGTAGCTAATAGTTTCTTCCTATTATTGACTTACTGCTATTTTGAAAGAATCATGTAAATGAGCTTTCTGAGAGTACTATGTATTGACATAATAAACAGTAGAATTGCCACACTAAATTCTCATCCTATGAATTTATTTAAATAATTCTAGTATTTTGAGTTACTTAAACTTGCCTGTTTCAACAAAATAAGATTTATTTGAAAACTCATGTTAAGGGTCGTAGTTCATATGGTAAAATTAGTTTGGAACACTGTTTTATGATAAAATTTACTAAATATGTTGTGTAATTTTTGGGGAAATAAGTGGTTTTCTATTTTCTCTTCCTGGTAAGCAATATCCAAGCATCTTAACAGAAACAAGAACAATATTTTTTTGTATTACACAGGGTTGAGTATTGTAAATATATTAAGCATTAATACTAACTTTTGTAGATAAAATGCTCCATGACTGATTTTTTTTGCAAGAAAATGATTTAAAATACAAATAAGAAAGCAATGATGTCTTTAGAATTGTAAGTTTCTATTGTCTTTTTTTCCTTATTTCTTTGTTGCATGTTTATTATAGAATTGAAGTGTAAAGGAGCAGATGTTTTGCCAAACATCCTGATGTGTTGCTTTTTCTTATGGGAGTGCGGAACTGTTCCTTCTGATGCATCGACTTGACAGCTGGTTGATTTCATGGAGCTGCTAAGAAGCCATTAGTGGTGTCATTGAATTGAAACAGAACAGTCACTCCCAGCTTGAACTGCAATTGTTAATGTCTTTGTTGCTACTTTTGTGTTCCTACACAAGATGTGGAATATCACAGTTGCAAGAAAGTTCATGCTTTCTGTCTGATCCTTCTGAATTAGTGAAAGAATTTGTTTAGTGCTTGATTGCTTTTAGATTCACAGTATTCTTATTATGGCATATTCGGCACTAGAAGATCCAAGTTGTTTTGCCAAGTCTAGATCAACTAGAAATGCATCTTACTACAAAGAAACTAAGAGAGTGCTGTCCCAGAATTGAAATTATTTCACCAAGATTTATTCTTAGTATACTAGATTCCTTGGAGGGTTTTTAATTTCCCTTTAGTAATTTATATTTAAAAATCTTCAAAACCAGGTTTTATTTTTTCTCCTTTTTAAAAATATAAATGTAGGGCCATATCCTTCAATTGATTTGAATAGAGATTTCAGCTTTAAAAGGTAATAGTATAGTATGATCCATTTTTTTTCCCTTAAAAAAAATTGAAGATGGTTTTTATAACAGAGACCTGATAAAGGGCCAAATAGTACTTGCTTCACTCAGGTGCGTTGGCCATTGATGGGAATGACTTGCTAAGGCCATCAGGGTTTTCCCCCAAATTTAAGGTAACCCTCTCAAATTTCCTTGTCCTCTACTATTGTTTGTTTTGGTTGATGATATTAAAATAATTTTATCAGCTAGTCTGTGTCCTTTTTTAAATGCTACTAAAGAGCAATCAAGAGAAACACTGACAAATGTTAATGAGAAGAGAGACAACAGTGTATTTCACAATTGTGTAGACTAGAACAGTCTGGTTGAACACTGACAAAACAGTGTAACGGGTAAATTGTATGCTTTAAAGAAATGTATGGAGGAAAATACGGAATGCTAAAATAGGTACAGAAGACATTTAAAACTATGTCCCCCTCAATCTGTGCCAAAAAAATGAGTAAGAAACATTAAGATAAGCAGCAATGATGTTTCTGTTTTTGTAAAGTTTCAGTTGCACCAATATTTTTTCCTTACATCTGATCTGTTCTATTGTTAATGCTGTTGTAGTTATAATGGAAGCACTGCTTTAGTGTCATTATCTAAGTGAGTACATACTAAGGGGTTTGGAGTTCTTCTATGTTTACTCTTTAGGGATGAGTAATGGAAACAATAATATATTAATAAGATCAACTTTAAAAAGGTACACGTTTTCTAATTGTGCTAATACATTGAGAAACAACAAATGAGTCACCAAAGCACTGCATAAGAAGAATAATCCTATGGTACGTCAAACATTAGTTGTTGCACTTTTATTTCAGCCGAACTTTTCCGAGCTTCGTAAAGGTAGCTAACTACTAGTTTCCCTATACTGTACAGAGAAGTGAAGTGACTTACCCATGGCAACACAGCAAGTCAATGGCAGTGTTGGGAACAGAGCCAAGATTACCTGACTCTAAATCAGAGGTAGTACTAGCCCTTTGTGGGGCCCTAAGCACGAATATTTTTGCCTCCCCTCCCCCCGCCAAACACATACTAAAAAAGTTAATAGAGGGCCCCCTTGAGCTGCTCGGGGCCCTAAGCAATTGCTTCATCTGCTTTTGCCTAGCACAGGCACTACACTGAATCAGTACTGTAACTGCCAGGTCTGTAACTCCAGAAATGAAAACCTTTGACCCTGATCCTGCAGAGACTTCTGATTACACTCATGTGTAAAGTTAAGCATGTGCATAAGCCTTCGTAGGTTTGGGCTCATAGTCTATGTTCAGCGTGTAGAGTGTCAGATATGAGGACTATTTTCACTAATCTGAGTCTTTTTTTTTAATCTTTAATCTAAAATATGAAATAACTAGACAATTTAAAAAAAAAACCTCCTGTTTTTTCTTGTTTAGGGTTATATACTGCCTTCAATCTACCCAAAGGAATTCCTTAGAGTAGTATGAAAACACTTCTTTAACGTAGTCTTTAAGTCATGTACAACAGTTTCCTCTGAAACTTTATTGTAGAGAAAGCAAAGAATAGCTTTTGCTGCCACTATCATATCTTTGGTTTTATTTTAATTTTATGAGCAAAATTTTTTAAATTGTGAAGTTTTCTGATCATATTAGTAAGTAACAAGACTGACAGTTTAAAGCAGCCCTGTCAATGTAAAAATCCGACATCTGTCTGTAGGTTTTCGCTAATGTTGCTGCAAGTAATAGATATTAGAGGAAGGAATTTTTTTCTCTTTTGAATTCAGATTGTTTATTTTGTGCATTTGACAGCACTTTTGTTAGTTTATCCTTTTGTTTGTGTGGGTTTTTTCAAACAGCAATAGAAAAAAGAATAAATCTTTTTAAAAAATAGAAAAGTTTTTTATGTATTTAACTCTTAGAAATTGGCCAGGGGACTCCCAGGAAGATGTCATTTCTGAAACTACTTCTAACACTTAATCCCCCTCCACCCCCAATTCTAGATCTGAAATTGACAGTATCCCTCCAATTTTCATAGAAAGGAGATTCTAGTCTGTTAATGTGTAACCCATACTGTCACCTGCTTCCTTGCACACTTCAGGTATTATGATTTCCTATATGTGGAGGGGACCATATGACTATCTTTGCATTTGATGTAGGTAAGGAGTTGAATGAGTTAAACCTTGGTAGTTTAGAGCCATAGGTAAAGATGTTTCTAACCTCTGTGATGGGAGTATGCAGAAAAAAAGGTGGTGGTGACACCTTCAGAATGCTTGGGCTCAATCCTGCAAATACTATCAGGTGCAGTAGTGCTTACCATTGTAAATAGTCTCATTGTGAGACAGCTTTTAGTACTACTAGGCACTATGCCTGTTATCATTTGCAGGATCAAATTCTTGATGTGTTTTTAATAAAATGTATTTGGTCTAAAAGAAGTTAAACTAATTCTTCTAAAATGAAGTGGTGTTCAAAAATAATGTGGTCACTTCTCCATCAGACAGACATATTTTTTTTTTCCCCGGGTCTATATAGGTAGAACTTATTTCTATCCTTATTGTTATCTAATTTGTTGCAAGTCACAATAAAACATTTTAAAACATTGGAAAAATGAAATGTTCTATGTAAAATGTGCCTTTGTTAAAATTAAATAAGGAATTATATTTTGTATCTAATTTAATTTGGAACTTTAAAAATCAATACTGTACTTATATATTAATGTTTAGAAAGAGGAAAAAATACACCAGTTCAGTTGGTTTGAGCTTTTGAATTGTTAGACTGTTAGATGGGAATTTAAAAGTTTAAAAAAAATGTTAAAAATAATTACTGCTTTGATGATTTAAAGTACTTTCTTAAGCACACATTCAGTCAGAAGTAGTGCCCTTATTTAGTAGTGGCTTTGTAGATCTGATGAATTTTAACTTTTTGCAGTAGATGAATGTGCTTTGTGAGAGATAACATTTGCATTTTATAAAAAAGTATTTTAAGAGACTAAAATAACTGCAGTGTGAGTTTAAGTGAACATACGCAGTATTAAAAGTGTCTCATTCTTTCTCTGTAAAAGAAATCCATCTTGAAGATAATTATTGCATTGGTCCATCGGATATGTAGAGACACAATCGTGTGTGTTTTTTTTTAAACCTTGTTTTCTGTTCTTACACTTTTCCACAAGCATGCACTCATTAATCAAAGATGCTGCACTCCTGCTGAGGGCAGAGAGGTTCATCAAATTGGCAGCTGGTTTGGTGTAAAGAATGGTGTACTGAAGCTCTTAACACGCTGGGACATAAATAAATCTAAGGTCTTTGTATGCAAACCCTGGAGGTTAATACTGTATAATTCAATGTCCTGTCTTTGTTTTTATGATTGATGTTTTTTAAAGGTTTGAAGCTTGATGCAAGTCTTCTAGGTCAGGGCTGACAATCTGATTGGCTGAAGCAAAAAAGCATTAGGTTGGCAGAGAGACGTTGAGTGTGCGGTAGAGATTTTGATTTTTTTTTCTGGGAGATCATTGTCATATTGCCTGAGCTGTTATAGGAATGTTCCAGTGATTGACATCCCCTGCTGTGATAATGGACCTAGTGCATGAAATGCCAATAGTTTGGTCCTATTTGTCCTGAAGCTTACTGCTATTTGTATCCTTAACAGAGCTCACATGTAGAACAAGCGAAAACTACTGGGATTTCTCTGTAGAAATAGTGGTGGGATTTGGCTTTAACATGAATTGGTTGCATATTCATAATTTAAGAACAGCTGGTTACAGCAAGCACATAGTCATTTGCAAGCTATTATAAACCATTCCACTCACACATGGAGCTTGTGCTTGAGCTCCTTTCTTTTTATTGATCTACCTGCATTTAAAATCTAGTCACTGCTGCCAGAGAAGACTTTCATTTTAGCTGCGCTTGCAGCATGGATCAACTTCAATTTTAAATATTTAATTTTAACTAAATACTGAATAAAACGATAAAGTATGGCGTTTGAAGAAATAAACTGGAAGGATCAAGTGACACAAATCTTAAATGCAAAATCTTGTTTTTGTAAAGCAGCCTAAAAAATACATCATGCAACCTTTGTAGTCTTTTGATTGTTGTGTTCTTTTGAATAAGAAATCTTTGCTAAATTTAGCCAAGGTTAAGGTTTCAAAACCAAAGTTATTAAAATGCATGATTTTCGTGCTTTGCCCATGCCTGGCTTTGGAGGGGGGAATCTCCAAAAATATAAAATATATTAAAGAAATAGTTTTGTTAGAATATTATTTAATACCTTGGATCTATAACAATCTTGACAAGAATCACACAGCAAAATTTAATAGGTTAGAAATTACTTTAATCTTTTCATGGCTCTAAAATGGATAAGTATGTTTTTTGTAACGTCACAGAACATATGCTTGTTAATAATAGCCACCAGTGGTTATATATGGGCTGTGTTAGTAAATGTGAATTTCTGTTTTTAAGAAATGTAAAAGATCTTGATTTTTTTTCCATGCAACGGACTAAAATGGCTGCTATTATTGGATTTTATTGCTATTGGCAACTTTTTCTCATCTTGCCTTGCCTTAATGGCTAGTGGCTGGAATGCCTAGAGAAATGATTATTTTCTTTTGAGGGAAATGAAGAGCCCAATTCTTTGAAGTATTGAGCATTCTCAGCTCCTATTGAAATAAAAGGGAGCAGAGGGTGCTCAATATCTTACAGGTTTAGGTCCATTAGGAAATTAGTTAAAAGCTCATGATCCGGTGTCACAGGCAGATGAGATTTTTGAAAAGACATGTCACACACATTCTTGCCCGATGCATGGAGATCATGAAAGCTGGCATGTCTTGCACATGAAGATTGTTTAATGTGTTAATTAGTTACAGCACTTTTTAAAAGGTTAAGCCTATAAGAAGTGCTAAGTAGTATTTTTCCTATGGGAGGTCTGATAACTTCTTATGTTACCACTGAACGTCCAAGTGCTTCATTTTGAGGTGATGAAGGAGCAATTAGGAGACATGGTGAGGGGAAGTAGCAGTTTGGTACAAACCTGTTTGGCTCAGGAGGTTAAGGATGCAAGAGGGAAAAGTGCTGTGTGGTAAAATAGTTTGTAGGTTATTTTTCTACAATATGCATAAGAAACTATACTAGCACAGCTCTAGCGCCTTCAATGCAAAGAGAATTGTTTTATTTTCTAAACTCTCTTGGTGGATGTTAGAAACAATAGGAAGTCATCTTGGCTCCCTCAAGGAAGCTGCTCTAAGTGGGACTGGAAGGAAGTAAATGGGTGTTTCCTTCTCCTCTTTTTGTCTTTAGTTAAATTGGAATAGAATGTTCAGCTGTAGCAATTGAATTGTTGATGCTTCATCAGACAGTGAGTCAAACCTTATTACCTTGTTTTCAAGACAAATCATGCTGAAGGGCCACTGTGTGGTTGAGGATAATGTCGTCATTGAAACAGGACTGTATCAGGAATAAAGCAGAAACAGGCCCATTTTAGATTTTTATTTTTTTTTTTAAGGCATGATTAACAGAAGTAGATTCTAGTTCTGTTGCCTGGTGTAATGATTTTATTGATAGCATTGAAAGGGATTAAGTAGTATGACTACCATATAACTACTGGTATAATGACTACTTTATAGATTCATAGATTCTAGGGTCAGAAGGGACCAATGTGATCATCTAGTCCGACCCTCTGCACAAAGCAGGCCATAGAACCCTACCCATCGACTTCTATAACAAACCCCATACCTATGCCTGAGTTATTGAAGTCTTCAAATTGTGGTCTGAAGAGCTCAAGCTGCAGAGAATCCACCAGCAAGTGACCCATGCCCCACACTGCAGGGGAAGGCAACTTTACATTGTTGGAACAATATAGTAATTGCCTAGCACTGGTGCAGAAAGTACCCTTCCCTACAACCATACTTTGAGTGTGTCAGAGGACAGGATTGTAAAATGTAAGGATGGGCAGTAGATAGTTGACCCATGAACTAGAGGTGCCATGATCAATAAAACCCTTGGTTGGCATATTAGAAGGAGTCAAGAGCTGTCTTGTGCTTGGCTAGAGCTTTACATACGCTTGCCAAAAATTACTAAAGAGAAGATTTAGTTTTGGAAAATATATACAATTTTGTACTGCTTCATTGAAAATAGGAGAGTACTGGGGAGTAAACTTAAGAAAACAAGAAAACGTACAAAAAGGGAATGCCTTCCTAAACCAAAGTAGACTATTGCACTTTGACATATATGATGTTGGCCGTCAAATTCTATGTCTTTCATTTGTTTATTGGCGTAGTCTTCAACAGTTTTTGTAGTAGTCATTTGTCCCTTACCCTCATGGTTTTTCCCACCCTTAATGGAAAAAAATTGCAGGATATGTTGGGTAGAGTGAAGAAGATGCATCAGGGAGTTGTTACATTTACTAATTTGAAATATATATACACACACACACCATATATACTCGTTCATAAGCCAAATTTTTTTAGTAAAAAAGGGAAACAGAGAAGGGAGTCGGCTTTTGAATGGGTATAGACAAGGAGAGGTGGGACACAACCCCTTCCCCCAGAGAAAGCAAGGAGAGGCAGCAGAGTCAGAAGGGAGGAGGCGGGGCCAGAGTCTGTCCGCTTCTGGCCATGCTGCTCACCCCCCAGCCTCCGAAGCAGCTGAAGCTCCGGGGCTGGCAGGCTGCAGCCGTGCCACTCGGCCCTCCCCCCAGAGCAGGCTGTGACTGCACTGCCTGGCCTGCTGTAGCACTCTGGAACATGCTACAGCCGCGGCGCCTGATCTGGCCCACCTGAACAGGCTGCGGCCGCACTGCCCAGCCTGCAGGAGCAGCTCCCACCAGGCCAGAGACATCCTCCCCTGGCCCTCCTCAGATAAGGTGGGAAGAGTTGGGATGGGATGCGGAGAGTGTGGGGGTCCTGGGTTAGATGTGGGGTCATGTGGGAGTGGTCACAAGTGTTACTCCCCTGACTCCCAGCTTCTCCCTACAAAAAAATTTCCACACCAGTTGCTGTCTCGGCCCATCAGGGTAAGCAGCTGGCATGTCAGGACACTTCGTTTACTTAGGTTTACCTCCATGCCTGTGGACGCTTGAGGTAAAGAAACCATCTCGGCCTGCCAGCGGCTTATCCTGATGGCCCGGGAGCCAAAGTTTGCTGACCCCTGAATTATAGGGTCAGCTTATGAACGAGTCATAAAAAAATTCTATTTTTACTTATCCATCTTTGGGGGATTGGCTTATAAACGAACTGGCTTATGATTGAGTATATACGGTAACTCCCACAATTTTGATATGTCTAGGCCTTTAGTTTTGGAGTATAATCTTTGATGTAATACTTTAGACTGGTGAACATATGTATTCATACAGTAGATTAAACGTAGGCCTGGAATGGGAGAAATGTATGTCACAGATTGATGTGAGCTTTTTGTTATAGCTAATACTTAGCAGCATCCAAAATGCACTTGTGGAAACATAACCTTTTAGCCTGGCTCTAAGGAAAGCACTACATCATAAATGTCTTCCTGTGATGTTAGCTATTCTTGTAGCATCTTGGAATATTTTTTTTCCTTTTACTTCATTGGCATAGTAGTGGCTTTTAGTGACAGATTTTTTTTTTATTTACAGACTTGAGCAAGAAATTATATATATATAAAAAAATCATTGGTCAGCACTTCTACTATCATCACTGTTCAACCAGCTGTACAGCCTTTATAAGGCACAATTCAGAAGATGAGGCTGTTAAATATGCAACAAAGTTAGCTGCAAATATAGGTAGCCTATAGATGCCAATAAATTTTCACTATTACTCAGTGTTGCACTTAATATGTAATGTAAGTACAGTTTACTGTGTACTTCTCATAAATGATTTTCATAGACCTGGCATTGAAGTGTAGCCTTGTGGTACTATCTGTCTTAGGTCACAGAAGATAATATGACGTATTTGGGGAAATGGTATGTGATCATATAAAGACTATTGTAATGCATGCATACAAGGGGACAGATGTATGATTGTTTGTACAACCATATCTTTTGGTACTTTCTGACCTCCTGAGTGCTCAAGTGTAATGTTCTATTTATGTAGTTGTTGTAGTTTTAGTAACTTGTAAAATAATTTTAAACTAGGCATGAGAAATCCATATTCTGGAGTGACACCAGAATATCCCACACAATTATTTTAGGAGGCAGACAACTAGGAAGAAGCACTTTTCCTGCACATCATAGGAGATCTGCAGCCTGGGGTGATAAGTTGTTTGAGTTTATAAAATGCATTAGACTGTGGAAGCCCTACACTCAATGCATGCAGAAATGGATCAGGACTGGATAATATGTGAAGATATACCTATCTCATAGAGCTGGGAGAGTCATCAAGCCCAGCCCCCTGCCTTCGCTAGCAGGACCAAGTACCCTAGATCCCTAAGTGGCCCCCTCAAGGATTGAGCTCACAACCCTCAGTTTAGCTGGCCAATGCTCAAACCACTGAGTTATCAAGGGCATCTTACAAGACCCCGCTCCCCCCAAGAGGCTGAGAGAAGAACACTGGTCTCTTCCTTCAGTTCCTGCTCATATGGTCACCTTCAGCAACATAGATGAAAAGACTGCTAATTTAATTTAGCTGTGCATATGCAGCTTCATGTTTTTTCATGTGCGCACCCAAAGAAGCACAGTGGAAATAACCAAAACAAAAAACCCCAAAACAGCAACCAAAAAACAAAGCCAACCTGTGCATATACTTGGTATGTGATTTTTTTTTTTCTTTCCCCCCCAGGTGGTCATAACTTGGTTAATGCCTAGTTGTCTCAAGTAAAAGTCTTGCACTACTCTTTTAAGAGGGCTATTTCAGTTCCAGATTTCAAGTGTTAACTTCTTGGTTTTTTGTTTAAAAGCCACAATAACTTTTTTTATATATGTGATGGAGAGATACCCCATTGCCTTCCCCATCCACATTTTCTTCTCACTCAAAACTAGCCAAGCCATTTTCTCAAAATTTTGGTAGAGACCAATCGTGGAAAATGTAACCCCAGAAGTTGTAGTAAATTTATATGACTTGCTAAAAAAAGAGCCAGTAGGTTGCAATCCAGTAATTTTTAGCATTAACTCTAGTGATCATAAAAAGCATCTTGTCCTAATAGATGAAGACTAAATTCAGTTTTTCAGAATTGAATATGAATAATTTTTTAAGTAGCAGCATTTTTGATATATAGTAACAGGTCATAGATTATTTTACTGGGATTTGATCAGCCTACAGAGGCACAGTTGGGCTTTCTGAATTTAAGATTAGACAGACTACCTATTCTTCCTTATTCTGATTAAAGGAAGACTATATACAATTTATCAGACTGCTACCTGGCAAAGTCATTCATGCTTTCTTTTGTTTTCCTGAGATCAGATGCTCATGAAGCACGTGCATATCTGTGGATGTTTTCATTTTGGGAATTATTCTGGAGGGAGCCAGGCTATACTGGTTTGGTAAGAAGGGATATGAGGTGTGACCTAGAACTCATATTGGTTCATGTATGATATCTTCTAGTGCCAAACATGGTGATATTGGACTTGGAGAGAAATTATCTGACAACAGCAAAACTCCTATTATAATTAAAATAAATATATTCTTTGGCTCTTGAACATCTGTTTTGCAAGCTAAATACCAGTAAGCATGAAAGCCACTGAGGACAAAAGGTACAAAGTTGGCTCAAAAACTGGTAGCCTCATGAATAGGAAGGAGATTTGATATTAGGCATGACTCCATTGTAACAGTGTCTGAGGTTATTTCACCCATATGTCCACTTATATAAGAAAGGAAATTACATTTTCAACATGAATTTACTGAATACATTATAGAGTTTGATTTAGTAGCCTTCTGATAAGGGATTTGTTTATGACACTGTCATGTGGCTCTTCAGTTGATGTTACAAAACAGCAGTCAAATGTGGGCTGGGAAATTATCAAGGAATCCAAAAATAGTTAGGCCTTTTTGGAAAGTGTTTACGGTTTTTCAGAATTCACAGGTCTCAAGCTGTTTTTTTTGAAAAACGCCTTCAGATTTGAGTTGGCTGTTTGTGTGACTGATGGGGTCTGAATTTTGGCGGGTTTTATTTTTCATGTCCATCTGCATACTAAGGTAGGCTTCATGTACTTTAAAGCTGGGGTTATCAACCTTATTCTTTCTCAGGCCTCTTTCTTCTCCCCCCCCTACACCCGGAATAAAAACTCCACAGCCCACCTATGCCACAGCAACTATTTTTCTACATATCCAGTAGATTAAAAGGCAGGGCCGGCATTAGGGAGTAGCAAACAGGACAATTGCCCAGGGCCCCAAACCACAGGGGTCCCTGCAAAGTGAAGTTGCTCGGGCTTTGGCTTCAGCCTCGCATGGCGGGATGCAGGCTTCGGCTTTCTGCCCTGGGCTCCTGTGAGTCTAATGCTGGTTTATTTTGGAGGCACCCTGAAACCTACTCGTGCCCCCCCCGCTTCCCGGGGCCCCGTCCCCGTGGTTGAGAAGCTCTTCTTTAAAGGATATCATCAGCATGTTTTCTATTAACCATAGGATGAAAGTTTTGCCCTACTGTTGTATAAGCATTTTAATAAAAGGGGCAGATAGAGCACAATATTTATGTTAGTATTCATTCTGTGATATGAGACATGTATACTATCTGCCTATCAGGGTGTAAAAGTAATAGATCACTCCAGTGAAGTGGAGCAGAAATTAAAAGCTGGACACCAAGTATGGGAAGATGTATTTGCATCATCATCCATAAGAGATAGAAGAACAATCATCTTTGGTTTGCAGTCATACCCAGATGATGATTCTTCTGTCTCTGTTTCATTGGTGGTCCTTACTGCACTTTTTCCCTACTGATACAATGTTGGTATTCAGTTTGTCTCTACAAAATGGTAGTCCAAAATACCAAACTCCAAATTTAAATTCTGTTCCCCTTATATGATAATATGTAAGTCACAGGTATATTATGCCTGAAACCATTAGGTAGTATGTGTATTGTATCTTTCCTAGAATTGAATATTGTTTCTACAACTTCCTCATCCTGTCCAAGTCTAGAGAAAAAATTCTGAGGATCTCTTCAATCTCTGTTTTGACTGATTTTGCTTAAAACAATGCTGCTGAAATTAACAGACCAAATAAGTCCTAGTATCCTCAAGCAAAATCTTGCTTTGTTTTACACTGCAGCGTTTTTATTTTTGAAGGGGACAACAGGCCTGGTATGAATGTAAACTTAATTCCTAAAGTAAAGTAATGTTGTTCTATTTGTAATTAGTGGTCTTCAATTAATTGAATGTTAGTGTTACTGTTAAATGTAGTTTGTCTAAATCACGTGTCAGGCTGGGGGAAAAAAATCATGTCTCATGGTGATGAGTTCCTGTCAGAGCCCGGATTTGGGGTACTCTAACCCCCCATTGTCAGTCACTTTCTCAACCAAAGGAATAGCAGTTTTTCAATATAAACTGGAGTTTGCTTCCAGATTTACTATTTAGGAAGTAATAAAGGTGCTAGCAGTAACACTTCTTCCTCAAGCCTCTTCTTCTACTGAACAATTTCTTGCTCACTGTCATCAACTTAATTGTCTTCCTTCTATTATTGACTCCTGAGATTTTGCACTTGATGTTTCAGTACCTGTAAGAGATTTTTGGTTGTCTTGGGAAACTGATCTGATTTCTCCGCACACGTAATAGTGAGCTGAATGTAACCAAAGACCATTTAGTCTTGAATGTTCCAGTATCCTTTATTCTCTTTTTCTGGAGAGCACAGAAAGCAGCTGTCAGAAAGAGAACCCTCAGGATCCTGAGACCCAACAGTCCCAGCTGTCATGGCTGAGCTCAAGATACTTTCCAAGAACAAGGAATTATAGGACAGCTGACAGAGAGAGTCCTAGTGAGATAGTAGCAGATAATGCCTTCAATGCTCCGATGCTTCACAGAATCCAGTGCAGTATGGCCTTGAGCAGCTGTGACATCCAGCAGAAAGGATGTTGTTGTGCACCTGACCAGTAAAGGCACCTGCTGCCTATTCTGAGTGTAGATAGACAAACTTGCGGGAAGACTTCCAGAGAGTCAAGGAGCAAGAACTTAACAGAGAAGGGAATGGTAAAGAATAGTGCATGGGCAGGGGATATGCCCCACGTCTTGGAATTCTCTATTGGCAAAGACATGATTAAAGTGACCTTGTTTCAGCCAGCCAGCAGCCTGTTGTTGATTTGTCTTGAGCTAATGGCTAGCTGCTCAATAGTTTGTATTTAACTATGTCTGAGTAGTGCATAGTGCAGAACTCTTAAATTTCATCTCGACAGATTGCTTTTGGAAACTCTATGGCAAATGTGCTGGGAAGAAACAGAGAGGGAGAAGTTTCTTTTGTTGTTTCTATCTTTAAATATCTGGGAAGTACTCAACTATTGTGGTGGTAGGAGTCACTTGAGTACATAGATAAGTGCATGTGTGCAGAAACACATGTATACCTATGAAGTGTGTGTGTAAAAAAAAAAAAAAAAAATTATGAAAAAAGCATCTTAATGGCTGATGACAGTTCTTCGTGCTTTGAAGATCTCACCTGTTTTTCCTGTAAATTGGGACCTTAATTCATCAAGTCATACTTATGGGAGTATTCCCAGTGAAGTCAACACTTCAGCTTGTTTGATTTCTAGGACCAGGTCTCTAATCTTGTAACTTAAGTTTAATAACATTTTTAAGTATTCACCTAATTTTTTTATTTTTTTATATTTTTTTATTTTTTGCAAACTGGTGTTTTCTGCCTCTAGCTGCTATATGTCCTTTTCGTTTGTTTTCCCTGATGCTACATACGTTGCCATGGAAACAGGAGCGGAACTGGGGAACCAGCAGCCAGCAACTGAAATTGACATGCTTCTGGCTGTTCAACCTGTTTGTGCCTCTCTTCCCATGGAAACGGATGACTTATCAGGGAAAATAAGGTAAAGATTTAAAAAACAATTTTGAAAACTTTCAGTTCCCTGCTTCATGCTGTTCTGACCTCCAAAAAGCAGCTGAATGTGTGTGGTGGTTTTGGGGTTTTTTTGGTGTGGATTTCAGCAACTGGCTGTCAATAGAGAGTTTGCAAGTGCTAGTTGGCCGAAAACCTCCTATGCTCTTCAGGAATCAAAAGGCTCCTGAAATCTACATAGTATGTTAAAATCTAGGGAGAAAGTTGTGTGATGTGATATATAAAAATAGCTATTGTTTTAAAAAACATTGTGTACTTCCCATTAAAGACTAAAAATTGGCATTTTAAATTAATTTGAATCACAACACATGGATTTGTCGGTTCTCATGAAGTATTGGTAACCACATGGATGATAGTTGAGCAGTGTGTAATATTATAAACTCTTCATTAGACTGCATGTGAAGTCCAGTTAGAGGCAGGTTTCTTCATCCAAACTAGAGATGGCATGCCCAACAAACATGGGTCTCTGGCAAACAAGAAATAGTGGTTTTAGCTGCATAAAAAGTTTATTAAAACAGATGACACACCAATGAAAGAATTCTTGTTAAAGCTTAATATAAGCAAATATTGGGTCAATGTGGCTGGATGTCTCTGGTCCTGGACCACTGGGTAATCCCTAGGTGTCATTTTAACTATCTAATGGCACTGACCATTCTATTCTGTATAGGTTCTTATACCATACTGTGCCCTTCAAGATCCCACCTCAACATACCTACCAGGGCTAGCTGATGCCACATTCCCGGCATGAGAAGAACAAACTATGACTTCCTTCTTTGCCTCTGTTACCTGAACAAAGCTGTTTCTTGTCCTGGGTTTCTCTCTTGCTGTTTTGTAGAGTTGGCTCCCAAGTGCAGTTGGTTTTACTGTGGTTTCCTGACTGTTTCCTCCTCCCTGTGTTCAGCTCAGGGGTCGGCAATCTTTCAGAAGTGCTGTGCTGAGTCTTCATTTATTCACTCTAATTTAAGGTTTTGCGTGCCTGTAATGTATTTTAATGTTTTTAGAAGGTCTCTTTCTATAAGTCTATAGTAAAAAGCAGAAGATTGCCAATATAGAAATGTGTATAATGTTAAAAAAAAAACAAACCCCACACCGTACTCGATGTTACTATACTAGCAAAAGTTTCTAGTGTCATCCTAACCTGAGTCTGGCACAAGAAACCAGGCTAGCCTAGGCAATACAAGCTCCCTCACAAATGACTATAGCTTAATCTCGAACACTGAGAGGATTAGTTCTCACCTCACAGTTGATACACGTTAATTGTCGTGATTAGTTTGTCCCATAGGGTGGGTTCAAAAGGTGAATCGGTGTGCTTAAACTTCCTGATGAAGTGTACTCTGAGAAATGCATATTTCATACTACTGTACTTGTGCAGCTCTGTGAAATGCATGTATTGAGGGGTGGACTCCTCAGCTGGACACACAACTGTGACTCTTATAACAACAGTACTAGTCCACAGTTACTTTAAACCAGTGGCTCTCAAACTTTTTTACTGGTGACCCCTTTCACATAGCAAGCCTCTGAGTGCGACCCCTCCCCCATATAAATTAAAAACACTTTTCTGTGTACTTAATACCATTATAAATGCTGGAGGCAAAGCGGGGTTTGGAGTGAAGGTTGACAGCTCGCAACCTCCCATGTAATCACCTCACGATCCCCTGAGGGGCCCTGACCCCCCAGTTTGAGAACCCCTGCTTTAAGCACTAGTACAGATTTTTGTGAATTTACTGACTTTAGCATGTTTAATTTGTAACCATCACATTTGCATAATTATTTTGCATTGAGTCTCTATCTGAATGTACAGATAGTTGACCTGAACTTCCTCCATTCTTTACACAATGTTATTCTTCTGATTTGGACTTGCCATGTCACTTCACTGACAAATGGTATAGATCAGTAGTTTTCAAACTTTTGTGTTTTTTTTGAGGGCTGCTGGGTGGGGCCAGGAATGAGGGATTCAGAGTGTGGGAGGCGGCTCTTGGCTGGGGCAGGGGTTGGGGTGCAAGAGGGTGTCAGGGCTCTGGGCTGGGGGCACAGGCTCTGGGGTGGGACTGGGGATGAGGGGTTTGGGGTGCAGGAGGGGGCTCTGGGTTTGGGGGGGCTCAGGGCTGGGGCAGGGATTTGGGGCACGGGCTTATCTCAGTCAGCTCCCGGTCAGCGGTGCAGCAAGGATGCTAAGATAGGCTTTCTGCCTGTCCTGGCACTGCGGACTGGGCCGCACCCTGGAAGCAGCCAGCAGCAGGTCCGGCTCCTAGGTGGAGGATGCTCTCACCTGCCGGCACCACCCCTCCAGCTCCTGTTGGGCGGTTCCTGGCCAATAGGAGTGCGGAACCGGTGTTCAGGGCAGGGGCAGTGCGTGCAGCCCTGTGTTCCCCCACCTGGAAGCCGGACCTGCTGCTGGCCACTTCTAGGGCACAGAGTGGTGTCAGAACAGGTAGGGTCTAGCCTGCCTTAGCTGGGCAGCACTGTTAATGGGACTTTTAACAGCTCGGTTGGCAGTGCTGACAAGAACTGCCATGACCCTGGTGCCTTACATTTCACGGCCCAGTACTGGGTAGTGACCTGCAGTTTGAAAACCACTGGTATAGATGAGCTCCATGCAGGTTATGTACAGGGAAAAGTATAACTTAAAATTTTATTAATTTACCTTTCAAAGGTAAACTATATCAGCTGAGCTCTGTTTCTAAAATTAACTTATTTCCACTACATATATATCCATTCTTCACACAAATAGCTTTGCTTTTTGTGTGTGAATAATGTAAAATATTGCACACTCTTGGACGTATTTGTGATTCATTTCACAATGAAGTTGGCAGTCTTAAATGTTTCTTTTTGTAGATGAGGAAATGCAGAAGTGTGGTAATGTTTTACAGCTGTGGGTTGAAATGGAAAAATATTTGCCTGAAGAAATTTCCTTTAACTTGGAAAGTTATTTATTATTCATAACTCTCTGCTTGTTTTTCTAAATCTAAGGCACCACTTAAAAAAACATTTTAGTAGGTTAAAAAAACAGAATATTGTTATTCTAGACTTTTTTATGATGGAAGCTGTATCTAAATGGTTATCGTAGTATTTAAATGTTTTCCTTTCACAGCAGGAGCTGATCTTCTTTTTTAAAATTTTTTTCTTTAGGGCTATTTAAAACAAACTCAGAAAGCAAAGTTGAATCATAAAGGTAAAAAATTTAATCTATTTGCAATCCTAAAAAAGTTAGTCTGTTTAGACTTAACAATAATTAATATACTTCTATACTTCCTTGACACATCCTGAATTTAGGATTCTGTGTTTTCTTTGCAACACTTGAAGTCACAATCATCTGAAAACAATGCAAGGGATGCAGGAATGAAATATTGCAAGGAGGAAAGAATTCCGAACTCACAATTTGGCAGGACCTTGTTCTACCTTTGTTACAAAAATGCATTTACATTTTTTAAATCTAAAGATATATTCTTTTACTGGTGTAGGAGTTTGGGTGTTTTTATTTTGTTATAAAGTTTTGATTTTAGAAAAGGCATCTAGCTTTAAAAAAAACAACCATATCTTACATTACATAACACACCTAAAAATAAACAAACAAACAAAAACCTGATAGAGTTGTGCTGGCACTTGTTAACTAGATGAACTAATATTTGATTTCACTGGAAAATAATTCTAGTAGTTTTTCAGAAAAACAAGTTTGTTACTGAAAGGTACTGGTTATCTTGCTGTTTGTATTGTGGTTGCGCTGAGAAACCTCTGTCATGGACCAAGACCTCATTGTGATAAGCACAGGTGTGGTTTGTTTGTTTTTTCTTTCTTTTTAAAGATGGTTCTTGTCCTAAATTGCTTACAGGGTGCTAGAAATTACTAATAATTAAAATTGAGGGTGGAAACATATTTGGTCAAGTCATTACATAAAAATGCTACAGCTGTTTATTACCTGTGTGCCTTCTGATGGCCACGTCATAGAGTAATATTGAAATCTGGTTTGAAGAAAGGCCTGTGGTCATGATCATTTAAAAGGAGGGTTAAAAAGGACCACCTGACATATGCAGGGGTATGTCTTGACTCTTATATTGGATACTATGTGGATGGAGATGAAACAGAACTTGAATTAATAGTGTAGAACTTCACCAGAAGAAAAATCATGATACTTAATATAAAAATGTTACTTTTTTTTTAGTTGATTGGTTAAGGGTACAACTAAACTGGTAGATTTTCAACCTGCGGCCCGCATGTGGCCCAGTGAGCATGCAGCTGTGGCCCAGTTGCGTGCTAAAAAACCCCCAGATCCTGGCTGCCCGGGCCAGTGTCCGGCAGGGTCCCGGGTCCTGGCACCGGCTGCCCAGCCCCGCATGTGGTTGGGTCCAGGTTCCGGCTGCCTGGACCTGAGGCTCTGCTCTTGGCCCTGCTCTGAGGAGGGGTCTTTGGGCAGGGGGCGCTGAGCATAGGGTTCTGTGGTTCTCAATCTGTGGCCCACAGTTATAAATAGGTTGAGAACCGCTGGTCTACACTTAAAATGCTGCATCGGCACAGCTGCCGCGTTTCAGTGAAGAGGGTTCTATGCCAATGGCAGAGAGTCTCTCATCAACGTAGTTAATCCATCTCCATGAGAGGCAGCGGCTATGACGACAGGTGAAGCCTTCCTGTTGACAGTATTGTCTACATCAGGGGCTAGATCAGTACAACTACATTGCTCAGGGGTAGTTATACTGCTGTAAGTTTATAGGGTAGACCTTGCCTAAAACAAAATACACTCGAGTTGAAACAGATACAGTACAATGATGGAGCCACTTCTATACTGAGTTGTACTCTTAAAAAAATTTTTTGATTTTAAAAGTTGTTTGAAAAGACACTAGATTTCTCTTTATCCCGAAATAGCGTTGTTCATACACTGTTAAGGTTGTCTAGTTAACATAATTGTTCTAAAACTCAGGAAATGGAAAATGGTATTGCTCCTATAGAATAGTTAATTTTGGTCATGTTTTCTATCTCTAGTATTTGTTGCCATATCTTTATTACAAGAATGCTGGGAACAGAGAATATTACATATATGAAAGTCTGTGGATCTGTCTGTCCATCTCCCACCAGTATTTTAACACATTTTGTGCTTGCCTGTCACAACACACTCAGAATCAGGGTCATAGCATGACTTTTCTTTTTTGCATTTCATGACTTTTAAAAATATTTCAATTTTAATAATGCATTTAACATATATTAAATACAGTAACTCCTCGCTCAGCGTTGTAGTTAGGTTCCTGAAAAATGCGACTTTACGTGAAATGATGTTAAGCGAATCCAATTTCCTCATAAGAATTAATGTAAATAGGGGGGTTAGGTTCCAGGGAAATTTTTTTCACCAGACAAAAAACTATATATTGCATCGATATACACACAGTATACGTTTTAAACAATTTAATACCGTTCACAGCTATGATGATTGTGAAGCTTGGTTGAGGTGGTGAAGTTAGAGAGGGTGGAAGAGAGAGGGATATTTCCCAGGGAATGCCTTGCTGCTAAATGATGAACTAGGACTTGGCTGAGCCCTCAAAGGTTAACACATTGTTGTTAATGTAGTCTCTCACAAGGCAGCATGAATAGGAGGGAGGGGAGACAGCATAGCAGACGGAGACAGACACACACCTTTGTGTGTGTGAGAGAGAGATGCACACTGCCCCTTTCAGTAAGCTGACCCACTCTTAAGTGCATTGTCTTATTAAGTGGATCAGGAAGTTGAGACAGCAGCTGGTGCCCCAAGATTTCTCTCTCTCTCTCCATCCATGTCCCCTCCCTGCTCTATATGGAGAAGGGGTAAGCAGGATGCATGGGGGAGGGGGACACTCTTACAGCCCCCTCCCCGCACAACAAGCAGGAGTCTCTGAGAGCAGCTCCAGGACAGAGGGCAGGAGCAGCACATGGCAGTGGGGGAGGGACAGCTGAACTGCCTTGATAACCTGCTGGGCGGCTGCAGCACAGGGAACGTAGGGGAGTGGGGAGCTGATAGGGGGGCTGCCAGTCCACCCTGGTTTCAAGCCCCGAGCAGCTAGCTGCAACGGGCTGCTCTTCCTGCAAGCAGTGGACAAAGCAGGCAGCTGCCAAACAACATTAGAAGGGAGTATTGTGCAACTTTAAACGAGCATGTTCCCTAATTGATCAGAAACAAAACAACGTTAACCGGGACGACTTTAAGTGAGGAGTTACTTTAAAGAACATATTAGGCCTGAATTACTAAAGCATGTGTCTAATTCTAGGCACCTGAGTAATCCCAAAGACTTCAATGAAGACTGCTTATGCTTGATTATATTGATCTGCTGGGGCCTTAACTTTCCCAGTTCTTTACATAAATCTTAAAAAGTGGAAAGCCCTCATTAGGGTTCTTTAAAATCTGAAAGCCACCAATACAAATAAAGTGAAACTGACCCTTGAACAGGGTGACCACATAAGACCTATGCATCATGTAAGTATCGCTTAAAGCCACTATTCAACAGAGCATTTAAACCTATACTTAAATCCTACTGAAGTCAGTTGGTTAAAGTTAAGCACATACTTGTGTGTGGGCTGAATTGGGGCCTGTTTCTGCTGAAGTGGAATTTAAAGCAGTGCGTAAGCCTTATGTGATACCACTGCATAGAGGTGAATAAGCTAAGTAGTGTAGCCCTAACATAAGTTTGTCCAATATCTTAAGCCGTGATTCTGCAAAGACACGCACACGTGCTTAATTTCATGTACAGGAGAAGTGCCATTGACTCCAAAGGAGCTAAATGTGTGGAAATATTGACAGGATCAGGGCTTTACATTGGATTAGTCATATTAGTAGAAATGACTTAGGTGAAGATGAGTTATCATGTTAATAGATAAAATGTACACTTTTGAAGGAAAACGCATACCTATAGTGCCATAGACCAGTTGTTCTCAACCAGGGGTACATATACCCCGTGAGAGTACTCAGTGGTCTTCCGGGGGTACATCAGCTTATCTAGATATTTGCCTACTTTTACAACAGGCTTCAGAAAAAGCCCTAGCGAAGTCAGTGTAAACTAAAATTCCATACAGACAATGACTTGTTTACACTGCTCTGTGTACTGTACAGTATGTGTGGCCAGACTGTGGCTCATGAGCCATGTGCAGTTCTTTTTCCATTAAAGTGCAGCTCATGGAGCCAGCCCTCCCCATTCTCCACCTACTAGACCTGTGGTGGGGGGGAGCTCAGGATCTCTGCCTTGCAATGGGGTGGTGGGGTAGGTGCTTCTGCCCAATGGGGTGGGGGACCTTGGGGCTTCAGCCCTACGAGGCACACCTGCAGGGGCTAGGGGCTTCAGCAGGAGCGGGGCTGAAGCCCTGAGCCCTGTCAGGTGTGCCCCAGCTCTCGAACTTCTGAAGATTATTGTATGTGGCTCAGAGGGTCAGTAAGTTTGGCCACCCCACTATACACTTAAGTACAATATTTTTATTCAAATTCATCTATTTTGTAATTATATGGCCAAAATGAGAAAGTGAGAAATTTTTCAGTAAGATTGTGCTGTGACATTTTTGTATCTTTGATTTTGTAAGCACCTTTTTTTTAAGTGAGGTGAAACATGGGGTATTCAAGACAAATGAGACTCTTGAAAGAGATGCAGTAATCTGGAAAGGTAGATAGCCACTGCCATAGACAACCCTGCAGGTATGTACTTGAGATGGCTAGCCTGTGCCATTGTCGCTGCTGCCTGCGCTACAGTGGCTGTGCTACTATTTTTAGCGAGAGGAGGTTAAGCGAGAGGAGGTTCATGGAGGTCAAGCCTATTAATGTCTATTAGCCAGGATGGGTAAGGAATGGTGTCCCTAGCCTCTGTTTGTCAGAGGGTGGAGATGGATGGCAGGAGAGAGATCACTTGATCATTACCTGTTAGGTTCACTCTCTCTGGGGCACTTGGTATTGACCACTGTCGGTAGACAGGATACTGGGCTGGATAGATACCTTTGTTCTGACCCACTATGGCCATTCTTATGGGATGAGCTGGAAATCACATGCCTAGCTTCCAGTGTAGGTGCAGTCTCATTGTCCACTGGAAAAATGAACTGTGCATGTGAAGCCTCAGACTTAATGACATTTTCTGTTGTGCGTGTGCAATAGCATATTTTCAGTCATTGATCACTTTAGTACTAGTCACACAATTTTGGTTTTCAAATGTGGTTGCAGACTTCAGTGAAAACTACTTACGAACAGATTTCAGCCACGTTTTAATGATGTGTTGCAGGAGAAAAGATTGAGGTGTGTGTAGTTTTTGTTTTGTTAAATATGAAAAAAGTGTGTCTTTCCTTGCCCTCACAGAACTAAAGCAGTGTGAAGGCATTTTGTTCAGACTTTCCACAAAGATTCATCTCTGGCTAAAATCAAAGCATGAACATTTCAACACAAAAAATATTTTTTCCAGAACGTTATCAGGTGATGAAAACGGGCAGCCACCATCACTTGATACTAAGCCAGTTGTGATTGGACTGTGTGATACTTACTGTTTTACTCCTGGGGGAGTTCTGTGCCACTGTGCATAAATAGAATTTATGTCCCTTGTGGATTTACTTGCTTCCGAACCGAAAAATGACTCTCTCATGGGGAAGCAAAGGGAAGCCACAAGAGCGGTCACGCAGTCCTCCCCAGCTGTATGTGTTGGGTGCCCAGGGCAGCTGGCAGAGAGGTAAATCACTGTGGGGCAGGAGGCAGGACTGCTGGTGAAGACCCGGCTGGTGGCTCCTACATTGCGCCAGGCTCAGTTGCTAGTCCCAGCTGGGCTGGGGAGGATGTGACTTCCTCTTCCATTGCATGGCACCCTCAGATTTTTCCCCCAGTGGCAGGAAGATGTGCAAACCCCCCTCGCCCCGCTTCCTGATCCATCACTCCTCAGCTGCAGGGGGAGGGATCCCTGTGAATGGAGCTGTTCCCCCATCCACTCAAAGCTTATGCATCCAGGCCCCCTCATGCCCAGACCCTCCCACTGAGCCTTACTCCCCTGCACTCAGAACCCCCATGATGAGCCCCACTCCCTCTGCACCTGAAGCACCCTGAGCCACCCATACCCCACTGAGCCCCAATCAGTTGCACCTGGATCCCACCCCACTCCCCCAGCATCTGGACTCCCACTTACCCCCACTCACCCAGACTCCCCTGTCAAACTCTAGCCCCCCTGCACCCAGACCTCCCTGCCACATTCACCTGGACCCCCTTGCAGAGTCTCATTACCATTGCACCCAGGACCCCCCAACAAGCCCCTGTGCATCGAGATTCCCCACACACCCGGATCCCACACTGAGTTGCTCACACCCCATGCATTGAGATTTACCCGACATCCGGATCCCCCACTGAGCCGCCCGCACGCATATTGCCCCACACCCGGATACGCCCACACTAAACCTCTCCACACTTGGATCCTGCCTCACTCAGCCTGCCTGCCCACAGCTGGTGCACCTGGCACGGAGGGGCAGGGCCCTGGAGTGTTTCTGGGGCAGGCCCGATCCTTGCACTGTTTCAGGGTTGGGTGCAGCTTCACTGCTGAATCTGTGTCCTGCGGGAAGATGCACAGTGATCTCCCACCTCTGTGCAGCCAGTGGCTTGTGCTCCCCAATGCCATGCTGGAACCTTCACATTTAACAAATAAAATCTGCAGAATTTTAAAAAATATTGTGTGCAGAATGCCCTCAGGAGTAAGATATGTATACCCAGTATTCATAGTGTGCCTATTAAGGATGTGAATCAATCGCCCTATTTTTAAAACTAAATACACAAGAATCATATTGCGTCTACCAGATAACATGTATTTTAAAATCTCCTTAAATATGCCTTTGTCTGATGGCTGAAGCCTCCCAAATAATATTAAATACTGTTTATTCATTGTATTTTTTAAAACAGAAATTGAATGCCAGTTTTTTATTTAACACAAAACATCTCTGATGAAATTGAGAGAGAGCCAGTAAATCCATTAGTATCAGATACTCCAATCGGAATGTCAGGTTATATGCCTCAGATCATGGCATTTGGCTCTTAAGTTATGAGTATATGCTGTTTTTATTCTATTCTTTACTACTTTGCCATCCCAAAACAGTACAAATGTCAGGAATCTTGTTTTTAACTGTTATCTTCCTCTCTTCTTTATTTTTTGTATTAGAACCTTGTAATATGTATTTTTATATAGAATAGAGAATGCAAGTATTGAATGCTCAAGATTGATCTTTAGAGCTTAAGTTGTTTCTGTTTCCTCCTTTCCTTTCAAAATACAGTAAACTTAACTTTGATGGTTTAAAAAAAAATGTAACTGAAGCTACCTAATTGACATGTTGTTAGTAAAAAGTTAATTACACATTTAGCTCTAAGTAATATATATATATATAAAGTTTCCTGTAATGAAAATGTCATAGAATAATTTCCAAGCTATAGCGTGTGTGTGTGTATATATATCAGACGCATGTGCACAGACCTAACTAAATCACAAGTTGCCATTGCTACTGCTACTCCTCCAGGATAACACTGAAGAATAAAACGCTTGCATTGATGTGAGGAGCCAGCCTCACTTAATGAAATGAGCAAACACAGTGTGTTCTTTTCCAGAGATTTCATTTTAGTTTAAGACTTCAGAAGAAAAGTCTGTGTGTGTTCAGGAATGCCTTGTAAAACTGGTTTTGTGCATGGTTGCCATATGCACGGTTGATTGTGATATCACTAATAAAAGTAGTTTTTAAAAATTTGAATCAGTCACTCTTAATTCAAACTAAAACCATATATTTTTAAAAGTCTTCCCTTTAACAACCATTCATATTAATACAAGTGATTTTTTGGCTGGATTCAATGATGCAGTGGATTTTACTTTATTCACTTTCATCTTTTAAATTGTAAACCAGATTACTGAAATTCAGACTTGTTTGACAGATTTAAACAAATCTTTACCAACTGATGCTTTATTGTCATTTAAATCATATTATTAATAGATGCTTGTGCTAACCAACTTTTGCTATCATTTGGAAAGGAGTCATACACCACTCTATTGCTGATTAAAACATTCATGAGATATTGAACCCTAAATTCACAGGTTTAAGAGGGGTAGCTGTATTAGTCTGTATCGGTAAAAACAGTGAGGAGCCCTTGCGGCATTGTAGAGACTAACAAATTTATTTGAGCATAAGCTTTCGTGGGCTATAACCCACTTCATCAGATGCATGGAGTGGAAAATACAGTAGCAGGTATAAATACACAGCACATGAAAAGATGGGAGTTGCCTTACCAAGTGGGAGGTCAGTCTAACGAGACAATTCAATTAACAGTAGGATACCAAGGGAGGAAAAATCACTTTTGTAGTGGTAATCAGAGTAGCCCATTTGAAACAGTTGACAAGAAGGTGTGAGTAACAGTAGGGGGAAATTAGGTTTTGTAATGACCCAACCACTCCCAGTCTTTATTCAGGCCTAATTTGATGATGTCCAGTTTGCAAATTAATTCCAGTTCTGCAGTTTCACGTTGGAGTCTGTTTTTGAGGTTTTGTTGTTGAAGAATTGCCACTTTTAGGTCTGTTAGTGAGTGACTAGGGAGACTGAAGTGTTCTCCTACTGGTTTTTGAATGTTATAATTCCTGATGTCAGATTTGTGTCCGTTTATTCTTTTGCGTAGAGACTGTCTGATTTGGCCGATATACATGGCAGAGGGGCATTACTGGCATGTGATGACATATGTCATATTGGTAGATGTGCAGGTGAATGAGCCCCTGATGGTGTGGCTGATGTGGTTAGGTCCTGTGAAGGTGTCTCTTTATAGATATGTGGACCGAGTTGCATTGGAGTTTGTTGCAGGGTTTGATTCTTGGGTTGGTGTTCTTGTTGTGTGGTGTGTAGTTGCTGGTGAGTATTTGCTTCACTATTCATGTGGAGTTGCAGAATAGCAAATAAATAGTAATACTTTCTAAGATAATGGGTTCCCATATTTTTCTTCTCCAAAGTCATGTAATAACCACATCCCTTACTCACAAGCAAATATGGCTTTACCTTCCAGTGTAGCTTAGTCTAGACAAGTCCCATGAAGCCTCAACTACTGTTTAGTCAATTTTGGTTCAAATTAGGAAGATAATGGTGGTAACTTTTTCTAAAGCAGCACTTTGTATGTATCCAATATGTTTTATCCAATATGTTGTATTTAATCAATTTAAGATACGATTAGTATTTTCCCTAAGCAGTTAGTATCAAGACAGCTAATATGTGCAATTTTCATTTAAACATGGTATGCACGCTTATGTAAAATGGATATTATTTTAATAGATATATCTCTATAGGCATATCCTGTGGGTTAATTCACTAGTGTTTCTAAAGTGTCCTGGGGGACCTCATGTGGAAAGTGCTGTAGAAATGTAAAATACTGTGAATACAAATGTCAAGATACTATATTTGAGTAAATAAGACGTTCATAATAGTGTGTATTGAAATTTACAAAATCCATGAATTGACAAATAAAAACTATTTTAATCTCCTCACAAGAAATAGTTTTAAAGGGGCTTCAAACTCTGTAGGGATGCCTACCAAGTCCTTGAGTTCCACACTGTACGCCTTTCTAGTTACTGGCCTAAGGACTTATCCTTTCCTTGAATTCCTGCTTCTCTGTTCTCCTTCACAGACTACATCCACAGTCACGTTAGGGAAAGCTGCCAGAGATGTGGTTTCATCTTACAGAAGCTTCTGGCATTGCTATCATTTCTCTGTTAGCTGGTTTCAGAACAGATGTATGTGACATCCATGATCCTGTTTGCCTCCGAGTTTTTTTTTCCCTACCTTTCGAAGTAGGTGTCAGTCGTTAAGCCCCCACCTGCTTTTCTCCCTGAATAGAAGTTAAATTGTTGATGGAACTCTCTTTTTAGGAAACCAACAGATTGGTTCCTCTTCATTTGTTTACAATATAAATGGTATATTGTACCTTAGCAGATCTTTCTGCGATTACAGCTTTCCTGCATGAAGTTTTCAGGTATGATATTTAAGGTTAAACTTTCAGAAGTGCTTAATATTGAGCTAAATATATTCCCATTGAAGGCAATGGTAAAACTCCCTTTGACTTCATTCAGAGAAGAGCTAGTTCATCACCAAGCATTTCAGAAAATTCCATTCTTTATCTCAGTCACCAGTTTGAGAAATGCAGGGGAAAGAATTTTAGCAAGAAACGCTAAACACAGATTCTAGGTTTAGGCTAGGTGCAAACTCTAAGTTTTGGCCCTGATTCCCTCTCCGTCCCTCTGTGAGTTCTATATTATCTCCCATCTGTTTTTCAATGTGCTCTCTCTTCTCTCAAGACATTTTTTTTCTCTCAAACCCAGAGCAAATTCATTTTTGACAGTTATAGGTTCGCCAGTCAGCCTTTGTCTTAGCAAATACTTGGGTCAAGCCTGTGCTTGCATCCTGAACCTGGACAGCCAATGGGGGAGGAGTGCATCACAAAGTAAATGTTATAACCTCCCAAAAAACAGAGTAGAAGTTTCTTTTAATAAATAGCCACTAATAAAATCTGCAGGTTTACTGTAATACAAATTCCTTTTTGCTCACAACCATAATCAAAGGCATATGGTAGGGCCTTTTGTCATCTTGCTCAGGCAATAGGTTAAAAATGTGAGCAGTCAGAAGTAAAATTTCATGGTTATCCCTAGTTCCTTCATTTTAGTCCTTTGTTTTTATACTTTTGTTTATGTAATTTACCCCGTTTTCTCCTCCCATTTACTAGGCAACAATATAGCTATATAGTTTATGGCCAAGACTTACAGCATCACTGCTTCAAGAATTAGCTCCTAGGGAAAGAGGAGGGGATACAAAAACAATGTCTAACCTGGCATCTGAGAGCATTGTTTCTGCCAAATTCTCTGTCCGCTGGCTAGAGGAGCTGAAGTCCCTTCTTTATTTTCTAACTTCAATTTCCAGAGACGTTTCATACTCTGTTACCTGGCTGCCGTGATATTGCCAATAATTTTGTTTGGTAATAATATTGTAGAGTCAGTTCTCCCAATACCATGTGAAAAATTTGTGTGTGCAGCTCATGTTGTTTTGAATTAGTTACTAGCATAACCCTTTACCCATTAGCAAAATTAAACAACACTGTATTAGAAATAAATATAAACAGGCATCTGTGTTACAGGAGGGAAGTGAAATCTGTCTGAGGCACATAATGCTGTTTGTTCAGACTAGTTTGTTTTTGGGGTGCTTTATCTCATTGCTTTAATGAAAGTTTTGACTCTCTTACTGTATCATATTAATTCTGACTTGCACTTGCCTGCAAATGTGCAGTTTTTACCTGTGATACTGGCCAACTAAATACAACTTGGAAAGAATTTGAAATTACATATTGTACAGAGCTTGATTTTTCTAACTTCCTTATGCACTGGAACAGGTGAAAATTTAACTCCAATACCAAGGGGTGATCCATTCACAGGCTAAAATTATTTTGGTCAAATATGCTTCCAGATTGGATGTTGGAAATCATCCGGAACCATTTTACCACTGGTAAACTTGTTCTGTCCAAAAGTCTGTGGTATACAGTGTCCAACAGATGACTAATATAGAGAACTTCAGAAAGTTGTTCAGAAATCTGCAATCCAATTAATTTGTGTTAGTTCCTACAGGCAACCCTGTTGTAATGCACTGTATCACAAGACGAGAAGGACAGAATAAACCTTTGAATTAAGAAAATTTGCAGGTGTGGAAAGACTTCCTCTACCGCTGTTTATCTTCTATTGTGGGAGAATTCCAACACAGAGAGTCTTAGTAACTTGCAAACAAATCTTTTTGAGTGCTTCCTACATCATAAGGGAAACTAGGCCTTCAACATGTGACAAGCTAATCCTGTTGCCTGATCTGAGAGCAAAAGTGTTGTTCCCTGACATGATGCAGCTAAAGGCAAGAAGAGCATGTATTCTCTTCCGAAGTGACTCCCTTGAAGACAATGATGCAAAACTGGTGCAAGTGAGAAGAAAGGTAGTGAATTTTTTTGTTTTGATTTTTTTAAAAAAATCTTTCAGCCTGTATGCTCTTCAGGATACTGGTTCTGAATTTCACTGAACACAATGGCCAAAGCTTCTTCAGATGTACACAAGACTTCACTGAACACAATGGTCAAAGTTTCCATATAACCAAGTCAAACTGAAATGGAGATGAAAGCATTTTATGAATCATCTCTACATCCCTCTTCGGTCTCTTAACCATTAGATGTTTCCCATGACTCCAGCCAATCATGAGTGTAAATGACACTGTGTTCTAAGTGCAGCAGAAACAGTAGTTGTCTTGTGCCACAAAAAGGATATTTTCCTCTTATTGGGGAAACAGTGTACCTCTACCCTTCTATCATAGACTTCTACCATGTATCTTTAATTGTCATGTTTATTAGTGCTTTGATCCATTTAAAACCTTCTGTTGTACCAGTAGTGTAATGTGATACCAATTTAAGCCTCAAAACAAACAAAAAAACGCCCCTTTAAGCCAGTTGATTTTTTTTTTAAACTCCTGAGGACATTCTGCACCAAAAAATAAAAAATATCAAACACATTTATTTGACAAATAAAATCTGCAGAATTTTAAAATATTGTAACAGCTCCAGCATGGCATTGGGGAGCACAGGCCACTGGCTGCACAGAGGTGAGAGATCACTGTGCAGCTTTCCCCCAGGACACAGACTCAGCAGTGAAGCTGCACCCAACCCTGACACAGCGCAAGGACTGGGCCTGCCCCAGAAACACTGCAGGCCCTGCACCTCCGTGCCAGGTGCACCAGGTGTGGGCAGATAGGCTGAGCAAGGCAGGATCCAAGTGTGGAGGGCCTTAGCATGGGGGTATCCAGATGGGGGTTGAGAGGATTCTGTGAGGGGCAGTCTGGGTGCAGGCGGCTCAGTGGGGGATCTGGGTGATGGGGGGATCTGGCTGCACAGGTGCTTTTTGGGGGGGGGGTTCTGGGTGCAATGGTAATGGGACTCTGCAGGGGGGTCCAGGTGAAGGTGGTTGGGGCTCAGCAGGGGGGTCTGAGTGTGAGGGGGAAAGGTCTCTGCAAGGGTCAGGATGTGGGTGTGGGATCAGTGAGGGTCCAGATGCAGGGGGAACCAGGTGCAGCTAGTTGAGGCTTGGTGGAGTGAGGATCAGTGTGCGGGTGGCTTGTCAGGATGCTCCAGTTGCTGGGGGAGTGGAGCTCATCAGGGGGTTCTGAATGTGTGGGGGATGAGGCTTGGTGAGGTATGAAGGGGTTTGGATAAATGGAGGTTGGGTGGATGGGGGAGAAACTCCCTGTACAGGGATCCCTCCCCCTGCAGCTGAGGAATGATGGGCACAGGAAGCGAGTGTGTGTGTGTGTGTGTGTAGTTTGCACAGCTTCCTGCAGATGAGGGAGAAATCTCGGGTGGATCTGATCTGGCCCCAGAGGCCGTGAAGGGGAAGAGGAAGTCCCATCCTCCCCAGCCGAACCAGTACTAGCCGCTGATCCTGGCGCAGGGAAGGAGCCACCAGCCAGGTCTTCCCCAGTCCCTCCTCCTGCCCCATGGTGATTTACGTCTTTGCCGGTGTTCCTGGGCTCCCTAAACATACTGTTGGGAAACGTTGCATAGCCATTCTTGTGGCTTCTCTTTGCTTCCCCCTCAGAAATCTGTGGGGGACATAAATTCTGCACATGCGCAGTGGCTGAGAATTCCCCCAGGAGTTCTTTTTTGCACTAAAATGTATTACCTAGAGAATTTTATTTCTAGGAGCTGCTACTTCAGATTACAATTTATCAAGTTCCAATACCTATATAGCAGGGGTGGGCAAACTCTGGCCTGCAAGTCATTTTAAGCCAGCCCACGAGCTGCCCCACGTGGATCGATCCCGCTGGGTTGGGGCTGCACCACCTGGCTCGGCCCCGCTCTGGCTGGGGCGCTGGGTTGGGGCCACACCATGCAGCTCCCAGAAGCCGCGGCATGGCCTCACTCCAGCTCCTGCGTGCTCCAATGGAAGTTGCAGGGGCGGTGCCTGCAAATGAGGCAGTGTGCGGAGCCTCCTGGCCACGCTTCCACATAGGAGCCAGAGAAGGGACATGCCACTGCTTCTGGGAGCTGCTTAAGGAAAGCACCTCTTGGAGCCTGCACCCCCTGAGCCTCTCCCCACGCCCAATCCCCTGCCCCACTCCTGATTCCCCTCCCGCTCTCCAACCCCCTCGATCCTACTCCGGAGCACCCTCCTGCACCCCAAACTCCTCATACCCAGGCCCACCCCAGACCTCGCACCCCCTTCCACATCCCAACCTCAATTTTGTGAGCCAAAAAGTTTGCCCACCCCTGCTGTATATAGAAAATTTTAAAAACCTACGGTAGTCTTAAAAATGTAGCAAAAGTTCTTTCTTCAGTTCCACTCTGGTTTCTTGTCCTGCCAATGTTAGTTTACAAACTGCAAGTGCTTCTTTTGATGATAATTTAAGATATTAACTAAAAAAAACCCCAACCCTATGTTTGGTTAATTCAACTGATTATTACATCCATCCAAGGTATTGTTTTAGTTGAAAGTAAATTATATCTGCTGTATCTAAGAACCATGTTGTAAGAACAGTTACCTTTAGAATTTGCACTTTATTTGGGATTAATATGAAGGTTATTTAAATCATTTTTACAATAGATATGTAAATCAATGAGGCATGGCTTCTGTTAAATAAAGTTCAACTCGCTTAATATTTTTATGAAACACTAGAACTAAGGTGATCTATTTGAATTACAAGAGTTGTTTAAAAATTCAAGAGGTATATTTTGTTTACCTCTTTGTCACATCCCAACATACCTTACTACCTTATATATATATATATATATATATATATATATACACTACCTTATATATAATGATGCAGCCTCAGAGTGGCATTTTAACAAAAGCCTTTGAGATATATATATATATATATATAAGGCTTTTGTTAAAATGCCACTCTGAGGCTGCATCATTCTTGTTTAAAAGTTAATTCCTTCTGTATAATGCACCTCCTACAATTTTTAAAGTAATTAAATCCCAAAGATAGCTTTATAGAGAGTGACTATGGTGACTATGATACATGGTTTAGGGGTTGGTGTTGTCATCTGATGGTTGTACAGTGGGATCACTATGTGTCAAAGGAGAGTTGGTGGTCTCAAGTCAGTTCATCGTACAAAACGTGTATACAGTGGGCAGCTGAGGTGGCTGTCGTAGCAGATAAATCAGGAATTTAATGAATATGGGTACTTAATGACCTGGATGTCAAGAAGTGGCCATCTCAAGTTAAGGTTAGGTCTCTTTGGTGGATCTGTGTGAGGAATTTGCACTGCTGTGGCCTGAGCTGTGGGGTAGATGGAGAGCAAAGTCCTCTAGTATTTTCTTCCAAGTGCTACAATTCACTTTTGCATCTTAAAAAAAGAAAAAAAGAAAAAAAAAGAGTTAAGTGTCCAGGAAGAAAGAAATTAATGGACTGGAATCAGTTATATTTTGGTGAAGGAACTTAAATGTTTTCTAAAGCAGAAACACTCTTCAATTTCAACAATATCCAGTGGTATAAATCTTCATGAGATAACTTTTTCTTTTCCTTATATACATTCTTTGAAATGTATTTTCGGTGTTTCTGATGTGACCATCATCATAGTATTTGTGTACCAATACACAAATATTGTATATTTGTATATAGTGGATATCATGGCTTATAACCATATAAAGACAAATGTATGCTATTGTACTGTACCATAACAGTATTTTTCTGAAGGCTATTCTGAATGCCTGTTCTCTTGGGTTCTCATACACTTTTGGCACATAAACTTTTGAAAAGGCTGCAAAATTGGTTTCCCCCCTCCCTCGGACCTGTTATTTAACTCTCTGCTTCTTAGATTTGTTTGTGAGAATACACTATGTATTTCGTAATGCAGTTCATATCCTTGAACTAGCAAACAATATTTTATGGGGAGTATGGTTAGATCTGCTTATGTAAAATACCACTAGTACAAGTCACTTTTTTAGTTCTGGCATTATAGAACAGCCTTGGCAGGAGGCCTGTCTACATGGACTCTTCAAGCATTCAACAGTCCATAGTATGTGATGACATTTTTTTACAGAACATCTCAAACTCTTAGTGACTGGTGGTTGGGTAAACAGTGTCTGGGACACTTCTTTGGAACACCACTCAGTTTTACAGAAAGGCCAAGCAGGAGTTTGTGTGTTTCTGCTGTCTTTCACTTTGACTGGTTAACTTTTGAGAAACCAGAGATGTAATTTCACAAGCACATTTAAATAGTTTGTTTACCAACAAAGAGTAAACAAACTTGTTTTTGTACTTTGTCGGTGATGTGAATATGGGTAGAAATATGGTCAGACATAAAGCGGATTTAAATGTAATTATATTTGTATTAACACTTTTATTACATTTATTAACCAATTCACTTACAATATCAGTATGGTTAAGTAGGTGCCCTCCCTGACAATTTGTAGGTGTGGTTACTTGAGATACAGGTGATTTACTCCAATTTGTTTTGAGAGGTGCAGCTAGATTTATAACTTTTAGAGGACTAGGGACTGAAGTAATTTGTCTTTGGAACAGACCTGAGAGCGGTGCCTCTGTGGAGATAGATAACTGTTCATTAGTAAGGCTATTAATCTAGCTGAAATCTATTGTTTTTCCCCAAAAGAAAGGGAAGAAGTTGTTCAGGGATGTTCTGGCAACATGGGGTTGAATAATTTTTTTGTTTGTTTGTTTACTTGATCCATTTTGACTCCTAATTTGATTAGATCTTAGTAATCCTCTGTGTCTTAATAATAGAATGATAAGCAACTTTATAAACTACAACTAATATCTGGAGCACCTAGGTTTGGGGATGCAGTGTTGATAAAGAGATTTCAAAAATAAAGATAATGGCTTGCTGGTAAATGTTTTGTAAAGACAGGAAAAGCTTGGGCTTTTTCAGTCTCAATACCCATGATCAGAGTGGGCAGTTTTGTGCCTCTCCAAGTTATTTTTTTCATTCTTTTTTTAATTTATTTGTTCCATTTTCTCACTTTCTGACCCTTTTTTTGTCTTAAATACTCTAACAAAACTAATCTCCTCGCATTGAAAAATTATCTTTAAAAGAAAAAGAAAAAATTAGAACTGCTTTCCCTTTCTGTCTATTACCTGGCTTTTTCTGCTTGTTCTCCCTGCTACCCTCCACCCCTGCATGCCCGCATTTTCCCTCTATCCTGCTTGGCCTTCTCAGAGCAAGACCACACTACTGTGCTACATAGTCACAGCTGCACAGATGCAGCTGTGCTGCTGCAGCGTGTCTGGTGAAGACATGCTCCGCAGATGGGAACACGCTCTCCTGTTGGCATCATTGCTCCAACTACGCAAGAGATAGAAGCCGTGTTGGCAGGAGAGTTTTGATGTAACTTACATTGCTCAGGGGGTGTTGTTTTCATGCTTCTGAGCAACATATATTACATCAACTTGATGGTAGCAACATGTCAGATCAGGGCAAAGGACTTGGAAAGGGGAGTGCTAAGTGCCATTGGAAGGTACTTCTCGATGACATTCATGACCACTAAACAATCTCTTAAGCAGTAACACATGGAACTCTTTGCTTTGCTTTTTGATCTCAGATTATATTTTACAATAACGATGTAGTGGCATATTAAGAATGGCAATAGTGGTCCATCTAGCCCAGTATTCTGTTGTCTGTCAGTGTCTGGTGCCAAATGCTTCAGAGGGAATCAATAGAACAGGGCAGTAATTGAGTGATCCAGCCCATTGCACAGTCCCAGCTTCTGGCAGTCAGTGGTTTAGGGACACCTAAATTAAAAGCTTGTTGGAGTGTTATCCTGCATTAAACATGGTGGTGGTAGGGGGCTAGCTAGGTCATCTGTACTGCACCACTATTGGTATTGAGAGTATTCTTCCTTTCATTTTGTGTAGCAATTGCAATAGTAGTTAATCAACATGTCTTTCACTGTTTTGGAGATGGCTGTGATAGCATGCTTCTTATCTACCAATTGTACACAAGTGACATGTATGGAAGGTTGCACAGAGAGGATGACATTTCTTTTACTCTGTACAGACTGTGCTTGCCAGTCCCCACATGCTGAGTCAGATAGAAATTCTGTCATGACCCTGGAATGTTGAAGTCAGTGAAAACTGAATTCATTGATGCAAAAAAGCTTTCAGCATTTGCAGACAAGCTTTCCCAAAAGATCATTTTTCACAAGTCTTGAATCCTAATCAAAATAGCTAATCATGATGTAGACCTTCTTTTCATTGCTGACATCATTACTTTCATCCAACATAACATCCTGATCTTGCAAGGTTCATGACTTGACTGTGTCAGATGCGCTGACAGAGCTTTGATGATGCACACAGCTTTTTGTTCTTCCACAGGGAAATTTTTTCCCAGTAGCTGAGTCTGAGAATGTCATCTTGTCAAGCTTTGTGAAATGGTCAGCAAAGTGAATAGTAGCAACACTTTGGCATTTGTAACTTTTTCACTGAAATGATTGTTGAGCTGGATTTTAAAAAGCATTTCTGTTTCACTGGAAAGGTAATGATGCTACACCACTGACATGTTTTGCAGCGACACTAGATGTTTTTTTAGGTCGTTCATTCCAGAACTGCCAGTATAGATAATTTGTAGTATTGAACACCACACATTAGACACTTGTGTATGTGTGTGTTTTAACTGAAAATGTTTCACCTCATTCTGGAAGAAATTTTGAGCTATACAGACAAAAGCTTTTAAGACTTGAGGTCAAATTTTTCCCATGTATTACGAGGTTTTCACTTTACCTGTTATTTGTATTGCAGTAGTGCACAAGAGCCAGTGAAGTTATTATGCTGGAAACTGTACAAGTGCACAGCAAGACACACAGTTCTTGCCTCACTTAGTTCATGATTTGAGGACTTCAATGGCTCAGAAACAGGTGTGATACAGAAGTGGGTGGGTGAGATTCTGTAGCCTGTGTTGTGCAGGAGGCCTGACTAGATGATCATAATGGTCCCTTCTGACCATAAAGTCTATCAATATGAATATATTTTTCAAAGAATGTTTAAAATATATATTATAAATAGGGCTGTCGATCGCAGTTAACCCAGATGATTAAACTCAAAAAAATTAATCATGATTAATTGCACTGTTAAACAATAGAATACCAATTGAAATGTATTAAATATTTTTGGATGCTTTTCTACATTTTCACTTATTGATTTCTGTTACAACACAGAATACAAAGTATACAGTGCTCACTTTATATTATTTTTTATTACAAATATTTGCACTATAAAATTTATAGATAAAATAAATAGTATTTTTCAATTCACCTCATACCAGTACTTTAGTGCAATCTCTTTATCATGAAAGTGTAACTTACAAATGTAGATTTTTTTTTTACATAACTGCATTCAAAAACAAAACAAAGTAAAACTTAAGAGCCTACAAGTCCACTCAATCATACTATTTGTTCAGTCAGTCGCTAAGACAAACAAGTTTGTTTACATCTACGAAAGATATGGCTGCCTGCTTCTTATTTACAATGTCACCTGAAAGTGAAAACAGGTGTTTGCATGGTACTTTTGTAGCCGGTATTGCAAGGTGTTTACATAGCTGATAAGGCTAAACGTTTGTATGTACCTTCATGCTTCGTCCACCATTCCAGAGAACATGCTTTCGTGCTGATGATGCTCATTAAAAAAATAATGTGTTAATTAAATTTGTGGCCTAACTTCTTGGGGGAGAACTATGTGTCTCCAGCTCTGTTTTACCCGTATTCTGCAATATATTTCACATTATAGCAATCTTGGATGATGACCTAGCACACGTTCATTTTAAGAACAGTTTCACAGCAGATTTGGCAAAACGCAAAGGTACCAATGTGAGATTTTTAAAAATAGCTACAGCACTTGACCCAAGGTTTAAGAATCAGAAGTGCCGTCCAAAATCTGAGAGGGATGAGGTATGGAGCATACTTTTAGAAGTCTTAAAAGAGCAACACTCAGATGTGGAAACTACAGAACCCGAGCCACCAAAAAAGGTAGCATCTAACACAGATGATGAAAATGAACACGCGTCGGTCCGCTCTGTTTTGGATTGTTACTTAGCAGCACCTATCATCAGCATGGACGCATGTCCTCTGGAATAGTGGCTGAAACATGAAGGGACATATGAATCTTTAGTGCAGGGGTCTGCAATCTTTCAGAAGTGGGGTGCCGAGTCTTCATTTATTCACTGTAATTTAAGGTTTTGCATGCCAGTAATATATTTTAATGTTTTTAGAAGGTCTCTTTTTATGTTTATAATATATAACTCAACTATTGTTGTATATAAAGTAAATAAGGTTTTTAAGTAGGTTTCAGAGTAGCAGCCATGTTAGTCTGTGTCCGCAAAAAGGAAGTCAGTGGTGTCTCGAAGATAGCTAGGCATGCTGGTAGCGTAGGGCCTGAGAGAGGAGTCTACATAGCCTGGCTACCTAGTCTACATAGCCTCAGGCCCTACGCTACCAGCACTCCTAGCTTTCTTTGAGACACCACTGTCTTCCTGAAGAAACTACAATCCATTAGTGAACTTCCTGAAAACACCATCCTAGCCACTATGGATATAGAAGCCCTCTACACCAACATTCCACATAGAGATGGACTACAAGCCGTCAGGAACAGTATCCCCCATAATGTCACTGCAGACCTGGTGGCTGAACTTTGTAACTTTGTCCTCACCTATAACTATTTCACATTTGGGGACAATGTGTACCTTCAAACCAGCGGCACTGCTATGGGTACCCACATGGCCCCACAGTATGCCAACATTTTTATGGCTGACTTAGAACAACACTTCCTCAGCTCTCGTCCCCTAATACCCAGTTCTCGCTTACAGATGGCCCCCAAACCTGAAGCAAATTCTCACCAGCAACCACACAGCAAAAACACAAACCCAGGAACCTATCCTTGCAACAAAGCCTGTTGCCAACTCTGTCCACATATCTATTCAGGGGATACCATCATAGGACCTAATCACATCAGCCACGCCATCAGGGGCTTATTCACCTGCACATCTACCAATGTGATATATGCCATCATGTGCCAGGAATGCCCCTCTACCATGTACATTTGCCAAACCAGACAGTCTCTACATAAAAGAATAAATGGACACAAATTAGACCTCAAGAATTATAACATTCAAAAACAGCTGAACGCTTCATTCTCCCTGGCCGCTCGATTACAGATCTAAAAATCGTAATATTACAACAAAAAAAACTTCAAAAACAGACTCCAACAAGAGACTGCTGAATTGGAATTAAATTGCAAACTGGACACCATCAAATTAGGCCTGAATAAAGACTTGGATTGGATGGCCCATTACACAAGTAAAAGTGTTTCCCCATGCACAGTTCCTCACATCTCCGTGTCAATTGCTGTAAATGGGCCATTTTCATTACCACCACAAACATTTCTTTTTCTCTCCTGCTGATAATATCTCACCTTAACTGATCACTCTCCTTATAGTGTGTATGGTAACACCCATTGTTTCATGTTCTCTGTGTATATATCTTCCTACTGTATTTTCCACTACATGCATCTGATGAAGTGGGCTGTAGTTCACAAAAGCTTATGCTCAAATAAATTTGTTAGTCTCTAAGGTGCCACAAGTACTCCTGTTCTTTTTAAGGTTTTTAAAATGTTTAAGAAGCTTCATTTAAAATTGAAATGCAGAGCCCCCTGGATTGGTGGCCAGGACCCAGGCAGTGTGCGTGCCACTGAAAATCAGCTTGTATGCTGCCTTTGGCATGTGTGCAATAGGTTGCCTACCTCTTCTTTAGCACATCTGGCACATAAATACCTTGCAGTGCCGCCGGCCACAAAAGTGTCATGTGAACGCCTGTTCTCACTTTCAGGTGACATTGTAAACAAGAAGCAGGCAGCATTATCTCCTGCAAATTCTCACCAAACTTGTTTGTCTAAGTGATTGGCTGAACAAGAAGTAGGACTGAGTGGACTTGTAGGCTCTAAAGTTTTTGCATTATTTTATTTTTGAATGCAGGTTTTTTTTTTTACATAATTCTACATTTGTAAGTTCAACTTTGATGATAGAGACTGTACCACAGTACTTGTATTAGGTGAATTGAAAATACTATTACTTTTGTTTTTTACAGTGCAAATATGTGTAATAAAAAATAAGTATAAAGTGAGCATTATACACTTTGTATTCTGTGTTGTAATTGAAATTAATATATTTGAAAATGTAGAAAACATCAAAAAGTATTTAAATAAATGGTATTCTATTGTTGTTTACCAGCGTGATTAATCACGATTAATTTTTTTAATCGCTTGACAGCCCTAATCATAAGTAAGGGTGGGAGAATCTGCCCCCAATTGTGATTAATCGAGATTCATTTTTTTAATAGCTTGACAGCCCTAATTATAAATCTTATATGTTAAAAAAGTACCAGAATGTGATTGTTTAAAGGACTGAAGTATTAAAATTACTGGAGGTTTAGCTAGTAGAATGAAATTGTTATCCTAATTTGTGTCATGAGTAACTTACAAGCATTAGAAAGCTAGTGAAGACATGCCCTAACTCCCACTTTTGGCTGAAGATTATCTGCTGTGCAGAGCAGCCAGCCATAAAACCGGCCCAACCTTTGTCATATCTTTCCTTGATTTGCCTTTGCTTGCTTTCGCTATACGTTTTTTTGTTTTTGTTCTTGGTTTCTGTCCTCTGTTTCCTTGTTTCTTGCTGTTTTTTTTCTTCTTTTGATATTCTGTCTCTTGCTCCCCCCTCTTTTTTGTTTGGTGGTCTGAAAATAGCAAATTACCTGCTGAGTTAGGACCCCCTATAAAACAAGTTCTTGGGGTGGAGTGGGATATAGATGTTTTGCTCAAATAATATCTGTCCTGGAGAACCTAGCCCAATAAGTCCTGTGGCACCTTATAGACTAACAGACGTACTGGAGCATGAGCTTTCTTGTCCGACTAAATGGGTATTCACGCACGAAAGCTCATGCTCCAATACCTCTGTTAGTCTATAAGGTGCCACAGGACTTTTTGCTGCTTTTACAGATCCAGACTAACACGGCTACCCCTCTGATACTAGCCCAATAAGCATTTCAAACCCAGATTTTATCCAAATTTAAAATACAATAAGTTTTACATCAGTCAGTGGCTCCATAGTTAATGCAAAAAGGGGCGGGGGGGGGAAGCTTTCTTCTGGTGCTTTGTCACAAAGCCTGCTGATGAACATCAGTGATTTTTGTAGGTATGTAATTAAAAAAGTTATGCTTTTTCATTTTGTTTTGATAATACGTACACCACATTAAATAACATGTAGTGCAGCTTCCCCCTTCAGTACTTTTTCTTAAAAGCAGCATTGCCTGTGTTTTTAAAAAATCCAGATTACAGTGGTTACATTAACCAGAATAATTCTTCTAACTCTCTCTCCTGAATGATCTCCTTCCATCTTTCCTTTTCAAGCCCTGTTCTAGAGATAACCTAGATTTCATTATTCTGTTTTTTCTCTTACTAAACTGGAAAGTAATACAAACCAATCTATGCTAATTTCAATTAACATATGAAGATATTTTGAAATTGTGTGTAATTATCTAATTTATTTCCCCCCCGCTCTTCTGAATTTCTGGGATTCAGTTGAAGTGGAACACTGATCTGAGCTGCTAATGGTTTTGTAAATCCCAAAGCTGACTGGCTACCCATCTCTAGTTTTTATCTCATATAGCCAAGTAACCCTTGGGTCTTACAACAGGAGATGAATTAACCTATTGTCTGAGGTAAGTCAGTATTTGGTGGGGGGAAAAAGTTTGTGCCTGTCACTCTGAGATGTGAAATTCCAGAAGAGCAGAGGAAATGAAAGTGGTGATGGTAATCACGAAACTTTTGGTCCTGATTAAAAAATGAGAAACTCCTTTAAATCTGTTAGTGGGGACGACCTTGGCATTTTAGCATTTGTTTGCTTCCAGTAGTGACACCTTCTTGGAAGGTATGGCAGAATCTTTTAAGGACTTACTGATGATAGGTGACACTACATGCCAGTACAACGTGCCTATCAGTGCTACATCTCTGCTTTGCTGGTGCAGCATCTTCTTGGGAGTCTAGAGGTGAAGAGGGGGGTGTGTGTGTGTGTGTGTGTGTGTGTTTTTCATATTCTTTAGGGGAACTAATCTTAGAACTGAACACTTACCTGAGACGAATGGGGGATGTTTACCCCTCTTGAGCTACATTATTAATAAAGGCACAAGACAGTAATGCACTGATTTATAGAATGAAGGATTTATTAGCAACCGAAACAAAATCTAAATTTTAAAGACTGATACTCTGCAGAATTTTAAGATTGTTCATACCTTTGGAATTCTGCACCTGCCCATGTTATGCTTGTTGCTGAAGTCTTCAGTTGAGAGTCTAAAATATGCTGTTGAACTCCTGTTTAATAATCTGTTTTCAGGGGCAGAAGAGGTGGTGGGATTTTTGGTGTTGGTGTCCTCTATTTGTATACCTGCATTCACTGTTAAGAAAAAAGGAATCCAAGAGCTGTTATGGTAGTCTGCAGGGGCGGCTCCAGGCACCAGCACAGGAAGCATGTGCCTGGGGCGGCAAGCCGCAGGGAGCAGCTTGCCTGTTGCTGTGAGGGTGGCAGGCAGGCGGCTTTTGTCGGTACGCCTGCGGTGCGCGCTGGTCCCGAGGCTTTGGCAGTGGGGGCGCCGATGGCGCAGCACCATTGGACTTCCCGCAGGTGTGCCGCTGAAAGCCGCCTGCCTGCTGTGCTTGGGGTGGCGAAAAATGTAGAGCCACCCCTGGTAGTCTATCTTGCAAGGCTCTTTTGTTCCGTGCTGAGCTGAATTCACTTACATCTGCTAAATTGCACCTAACATCTTACCATGCCCACGTTCCTCTTCATCATCCATACTAATTTCTCCTTCACAGTTTACTATTCTCTGTTGCCCTTCATATCATACTGTAGTTTTCTTGTATTATATTAACAGTTCAAGAGAGCCCATTATCTTCAGTAGCCTGGGCCAGTCTTTTGTCTACCTACTAAAAAGTCCCTTGTGGTTTCCAGATGCCGGCAAAAGATGAACTAGGAGATACAGTTTTAATAACCTATTATGGAACTCTTCTCTTGTTAACTATCATAAAATGGTTGGCTTATGTTGTTGTTGTTTATGGCATCACAGCAGCAATTTCCTGGCTCACTCTTCTGTGTTAAACTATAACTTTTAATAACTTATCTCAAATTACTTCTTAGGCTAAAATTTCTGAAATGTTGGTTCAGACCAAAAGAGTGGGGTTTTTGTTTTGTTTGTTTAGTTATTCAGTTTGTGTGTGTGTGTGTTTGTTTGTTTGTTTTTTAAAGTTGTGTGTTTAGCACTGGTAGCTTTCCCTTCTCTCCCTCAAACAAACAAGTCCCAAGAGCAGTCTATACAGCAGCAGTGAGATGCAGTTCCCAGCCTGGGTAGAGATACTCGAGCTAGCCCCTAAAAGTAGCCACATGGCTGTGGTGGCATGGGGAACAGCTTGGAACTAATCAACTTAGTACAATCCTGCCCTGATCCCCAGGTATGTACTTAGGTGGCTAGCCTGAGCTGCCACCTATGCCACTGAGGTTACACTGCTATGTTTAGGCAATAGCAAGCACAGCTAGTGCATATACATCTACCCAAGCTGGGACTCTCACTTCCCAGCTGCTTTGTAGATGTACCCTACATGGCTTACTTTGAAAACCTCAGATCTGGCATGTAAGTAATCCAGAATGCAGGTTAACTAATTGTTTATGAATTTTATTATTCTCTTTTTTTCATAATTATCAATAATGTCAACAAGTCTGGTTTTGCTTGGATGACTTATTTATGGTCTGAGAAATGTTTGTGAGTTCTCATATCTTATGGGACAAGGGCACTGAAATGTTAACAAAAATGTCCTTTATACCAAGTGTTGAATAGGTACTAGAGTTATCGAAGTTAACAAAAAATGTTTTAAACTGTCTGGCTAATAATTACTCTTCTTAGTTGCTCAGTTTTTAATCTTTCATAACTTCACTAGTTCTCCTGTCACCATAATCTTCCAAGTTATAGTAGTCCTGAATTACTAATGTGAAAACCAAGAACATAACTTTAAAAAAACAGATTATTTATACATAATTAACAAACAATAAAGGGCATAAACCCAATTGTTTAGAAAAACAAATCCTTTTCAGGTCATTGTATGCATCCATGACTTGAGCAAACCTCAATCATGAAAAGAAAATTGCTGACCTCACAACTTTCGGAAACTACAGGTTTTTTCCAGGGTTCTACAGTATCTGATTTTTTATTTAATATAGGTGATGCAGCGGTCAGTGTAAACCAGTTAACCCAGGTTTGCACAAAAAAACATGAAACCAAAACAAAAAACATCAAGCCAAATGATAGCAGCAACAAAGGTGGAAAACAACCTCATCCTATCTTTTTATTCAACTTCAAAGTTTAACTAGAACTATTTAAATGGTAATATTAAGCACAGGAAATTTATTTTTTTCATTCTGTACTTTCAGGAGAAAACAAGGAAATCAAATGAGTTGTTGTTTTTTTTTTTTTTAAAGCCTGTTTGTGCAACTTTAAGATTGCACAGTTAATTTTAGAATCAGGAAATGCAAAAATGAAGATTCTAACCACCCTGTTAACTGCCTAAGTTCTGCAATTAAATCAATTATTTGCATAGCCTTCTAACTGTGCAGAACCCCATTGAAATTAATGGGACTCCAGCACAGATCACAGTATCTATACTAAGAATCTGAATATAAAATCAGGGTTAAAGTCTGTTTCTTCACATGCATTGTAATTTCTGTTTGTTTTCCTTATTAAATTTGTGGCTTAAGTATAGCTAAGCCTGCAATGCAATATTTAGATTCTCAGTATTGCCAACCCCTAAAAAAATTCATGAGTCACCAGATTTTTTTTAAAAAGATTAAATAATATTTTTGGTCTGTCTTAAAATTACCTCTCCTTTCCCACTTCTAAAATGTGTGGAAGTTCAATTATTTCACTTTCTGACTCCTTGTGACTTTTAACAGTGCAATGTTATCTTGCATTAATGAATTTTTTTGTTTTAACAGTATATGTACTTTATACTTCATATTAGTGAGACCTAAAATAAATAGCAAGACATCTTTTAAATGAGGAACCATAACAAAAATGTAGGTTGCTGGGAAACTTGTTACAGGGATGCATATTATTGCATGACTGATTTATAAATACTGATTGCTTTTTCCATTTAAATGTGTATGTGTAATAGTCATTTTGAGGGAAAACCGTATTTAATCTGAAAAGGCTTTCTTTGCCTCTTACTAATATTTTCATTGCATAAACATGTCAGTATTGTGTAACTTCCTCAAGTGCATGCCAGATCACACATTCATTGTTGAGTTTCAATAGTCTCCACTTACTCTAAAATCTGCCTACTAAAGGCACTGTTTTAATCTGTGCATTGAATATTTGGAACAGAATCAATCTAGGCTCATGTAATTTTCCTTCACAATGGTTAAGGAAAAGCAAGGCTGAGCAATATTCTTGTTGCTAAGCTTGTTCAAGGGAGATTCTTAAATGTCGTTTACTGTGTGTTTTAAATTATCGTTTCATCAGTGTTTTGTTTTAGGGACTAAGGATATGGTCAGCTTTGACATTAAAAAGACACTTTTAAAGTTCAATATATTTCATATTTAATGTTTTTATTTGATTTCTGATGACAGTCCCTTGGAGTTTCAGACAGAAGTATTCCATACCACCTGCTAGCGTTTCTTCTTCCATTGTGTTCATGTGTATCTCTCAATTGTCTATTTTTTTAAAAGAGAAATATTCTCTATTGTAGACCAAAATTTATCAATATTATTGGGACTCCTTAGTTAAATGAGCAGAATTTTGGATCCTGTTACCTCACTTTTATTAGTACTCTGATGCAAAAAGCTTACCTTAATTTAAAAGTTAAGGTTGCGAAAATAATCTAACCTTATATCAAATTTTATTTAAAATATATTTTGAAGTATGAAAATAACATGGCAAATTAAAATAACTTAAAATCTTATGTTACCCTTACAGTTCACACAATACTTATGTAAAATTTCACCTTACCCATTTCCATACAACTTTTACTCTGACCTTCAAACCATATTATAGCGCTCCTGAGGGCATTCTGCACCAAAACATTAAAAATTCTGCGCACAATATTTTAAAATTCTGCAAGTTTTATTTGTCAATAAATAAATGCAGAGGCTTCAGCATAGCGGTGAGGAGCACAGGCCACTGACTGTACAAAGATGGGAGATCACCCTGTAGCCTCCCCACCCCCGGGACACGGACTCAGTGGTGAGGCTGCAACTGACCCTGACACAGCACAAGGCCTGGGTCTGCCCCAGAAACACCCTGGGGGTCTGCCCCAGGCGCACCAGGTGTGGGGCAGGCACGCTATACCAGGCAGGATCCAAGTGGGGAGGGGGTCATTGTGGGGGGGAACCAGGTGTGGAGTGAGAGGATTCTGTGTGGGACAATCTGGATGCAGGCAGCTTAGTGGGGAGTCTCAGTATGAGGGGATCTGGATGCACAGAGGCTTATTGGAGGGGTTCCATGTGCAGGGGCAATGGGACTCTGTGGGGGCTTCCAGGTGAAAGTGGTTGGGGCTCAACGAGGGGTCTGGGTGTGGGGGTCTCCGCAAGGGAGGCTGGGTGCTGGGAGGGGGGGTTGGTGGGGCGGGGGTCTGGTGCAGCTAGTTGGGGGGCTGGATGTGAGGGCTCAGGCTCATCAGGGTAGGGGGCTGAGTGCAGGGAGCTCAGGTGGGGGGTGCTCTGGGTGCAGGGGTGGGGTCCAGAGGCAAGGGGTCTGGGTGCAGGGGCCTCCAGATGAAGGGGTTGAGGTTCAGTGGGATGGGGTTTGGGTATGGAGGGCTAGGAGGTTCTGGGTGAGGGTCAGGCTTTGTAGGGGTGTCTGGGTATGGGAGATCCAGATGCATGGGAGTTGGGCAAATGAGGGAGGAGCTCCCCATACAGTGACCCCTTCCACCGTAGCTGAGGAGCGATGGGGGAAGGAAGCAGGGGAGGATGCTGAGCTTCCTGCAGCTGGGGAGGTTTCTGGAGATGAGTCTGACACAGCCCTAGCCACTCCTTAACAGAGGAAGAGGAAGTCTTGTCCTCCCCTGCCTCCAGCCCAGCTGGGACTAGCAGCTGATCCAGCTCAGGGCAGGAGCCACTGGCTGGGGTGTTCCCAGGCCTGTGGTGGTTTACCTCTCTGCTGGCTGCTCCGAGTGCCTGAAACAATGTACCTGTGCAGCTCGGGAGTGGTGTGTGACTGCTCTTGCAGCTTCCCTTTGCTTCCCTGACAGTCATTTTTCTGTGGAACAGCAAAGAAATCAGTGGGGGACGTGAATTCTGCACATGCGCAGTGGCACAGAATTCCCCCAGGAATATTATAGACTCTTTCAATATACATTGCTCATGTGTGGCTTTTATGTAAAACTTGAGTAAGCTGGTTCCTTGATTGTTCTAGCCATGCACTTTTTTGGCTTCCTCAAAAGAGCTAACATCCAATATTAAGTGTCACTGTTTTGGTGTGTAAAACTGTAGAGGTTGGCTTTTGATATATATTTTTCTTATCTGTCGCTTCCATGGAGTAAAAAGAAACAGTAATGATCAATAATACTTACAACTAAGTTCATTTTATCTTTCTTAAAAACTAGCTTGTGCACAAGAGTTTCCTCAGACTTGAGATCTCTTCATAAAGTTTTAGGAGTTAAAACAATGGTATGCTTATTCTTACAGCACAGGTGACTGTGTGAATTCAATCCAATTTGGCCATTTTTGTATTATTGAGAATAGAGGTGTATGAAGGGTGTATTTCATTCTTTTAAACAACATGTAGTGAATCTAAAACTTCAGACTTGACACATGAATATCCTCAACAAGGAATGTGTGCTTTGTAAAGTGTGAAACAATTTGGTTACATTTTTTTGTCATTTTCTGCAGCTCATGACATAAACATAAGGCTGTGTGTCTTTGTTCTTCATGGCATGTACCAGCTACTCATGCCTTTGCTCTTATGGTTTATTTTGTATTCACAACCCTCAGTAAATATAGTCACCTTCCTTTGCATAAAAATCCTGGCTTTTATTGGTTATAGCAGTTGTGTGAACCGTAATAAGCCAACTCATAAAAATTACAACTTTCTCTAGAAGGGGTACCGTCAAGATGAGACATTTTGAGAAGAGCAATATCAAGAGTGAGCAGATGGACTCTGAAGGAAATAGCAGTTGCATTTGAAACCATAGGTGGTGGCTATTTTAATTATTAACTGATGCATGTTGTCAGTGGAATTGTACAGGAATTATAAGAGTATCAGCAATAGGCAACAGGCAGACTGGCAAAATGGAAGGGTAAGAAGTTATAAAGGTAGGTCAAAACTGTCAGGAAGACGTGTAGTATACCCTGAGGTCTGATCTGCACTGAAAAGTTACATTGGCATAGCTGCTCTCGCAGAGGTGCAGAACATCCAAATCCCTCAGAGATGGAGGTAAACCAATCTAATCCCTGGCATACGGTGCTAGGTCGATGGACGAATTCTTCTGTTGACCTAACTACCGCCTCTTGGAAGTGGATCACTTACAGCGATAGGAGAGGTCCTCTTGTCACTGTAGCGAGTGTCTATACTGAAGCACTACAGCAGCTGTGCTGCTATAGCATTCTAAGTGTAAAAATAGCCAGATGCTTTCTTATAGTATAATATTTTGTCTCATTCAGATCACCTACCTAAAGAATGACACACATCCTCCCTCTAGTTTCTGACCTTCAGAGTTCTTTCTCTTTTACCCTAATTGTAGTGCAAAGTAAACTTGTATTCTTTATTACTTGTCTCTACTCACCTTTTTGTTGAGAGAATTGTGGCAAAGATGCTGCAATAACATACAATTTTCCTTTTGTGGATCCTAATTGAATGGGCTGACCTTTCATGGTTACAGTTGGCTTTGCTGTCATGCATCTTCTGCAGCTGTGTGTACAACCCCTTTTGAGAATGAAGTCTGTATATTCAAAGGCACTGAAAAAGCAAGTGGATTTTATTGCCCTTTGGCTTTTATAGTTAGGAGCAAGGAAGGGAATTCTTTAGTACAGTACAAAGGGATATTAGCAGAAGTAATGGGATGAAATGGAAAATTTGGGCTGAATGTCCAATATTTATTCCCAATAATTGCATTTTATTAGACCAAGGGATAGTCTTCTAAAAGAAAATCTCCATTCCCTGGAGACATGGACAAAGCACCATGAAATGGACCATGTGAGAGAATCATATGCTAGCGGAGGGAATGGGTTCAACAGAGATCTTTCCCATCTTTAATTTCTGTAGTAATATAGGTAAAATGCCTTTATGAAAAAAGCTGTCAACTGAGTCTCTGGGTGTGTTTTATGCCTGCTCAATTTTGCCATGATCTAAGATTAGTACATGTACATTAGCTATATAACATTCCAAATGCTAACATGCTTACTTATAGCATGTTCAGTATTTAGATTCCTTCCCCTGTTCCCCCAAATCTGATTTCTAGTTACATTTCCTTGACTTGTGAGAATTTGGAATGCTAACCTAGTAATTATAAATATGACTTTATATCTCCTGTTCCCCATCACAGGGAAATTCAGAGCTGCATTCATTCCTGGTCTGAGGCTACAATAATTTTCTTCAAGAAAAATGGGTAGATTGCATCACGTTTTTCCAATGAAATATGTAATACTAGGTTTTGCCACTGACATCCACCTCTGATATCTTTTTGCTCTTCTGGCAGCCCATAGACATTCTGATGCATTGAAAGTATGGGTAATTATGGATGCGATATCACTGCTACCTGTGTAATCTACATGCCATTTCTAGTGTAAAGTCTGGCTAATGCAGATGATACATACTACATAGCTGTACATCTCCATTGAGATGTACCTTATACAGTGTAGTAGTGGGGATAAATCTTGATTTATTTTTGTATTAAAATGTTGATATTGCAAAGAGGTGAAATATGACACACTCAGTTGTACAGAGCATGGTTTGGTTCCTCAAAGGAGACTAAGGCATCCAAATCCCATTGAAATTTAATATAAATTAGGTACTTAATTCCATTATCCACCTCCTAAAATTCTCAGTTTACATTGTTTAAATAAATAATTGTTGCTGAAGCAAAAATGAAATGTAGCGAATATGTAAGGGGTCTGCAAGTAGCAATAAGCTGAAATAGTTAAATTTCTTTTACTTTTCATAAGCGATGTCAAAATATATATAACTAATCCTTTTTCAGTCTCTTGGAATTTTAGCTTGTTTCAGTTCCTTCCCTGCCATCATTTCTTGTCTAAAAATCTTGAATTTCCTCTTTTAAAAAATATATATATATTTATTTATTTTTTTTGGAATAATATGAAAGCATGAGCTTTCAGCTAACTGTGGAAAGAAATGTATGTCTTAACTTCTTCTTTAGAAAACATTTTCAAGAGTAATTTTTCAACATTTTCTATCTCGCATAGTTGAATAGTTTCTTCAAAAAGAAAACTATAGACATGTGTCTCTTTAGAGGTGGGGGGCCATGTATTAAATGCCCTTGGCTAGGATTAACAATATATTGAGGGAAAACTCTGCAGCAACAAAATAGACCTGTGAACAACAAAACATATAGTCCCTGGAAAGAGAGTAACAAATCCCAGTAATATGAGACTGTTAATTAGATCTGCTCTCCTTCGTAGATGAAGAATGGACAACGATTTTGACTGACTTGATAATATGTTATTGCAGATATGTTTGACATATTAAAGAGAGAGCCTAAGAGTGTATAATGTTCTGTGGTCCTTACTCAAAGGAAATGAATGTGAGTTCACATGATTAAGGACCTCAGGATTTGGCCTGCACACGCACACGTACACCCTGTCACCTGATCTTAACTTAGTCATGTTTACAGTTGTCTCATATGGTTGCTTCTCCTCTCTTAAGAATGTCATCTGGCGCATAGGATGCTTTTCAGGCAGTTTTGTGGTGGAGTCTGGGTATCAAAAGAAGATGAATAAAACTGCTGCAGAGATCTTATTTGTTTTCAGTTTCTAATTCAAATAGCTTAACGTTCCTAACCTGTAAAGTAGAGGGATGATGCTTCATACCGTTGTGATGAAAGGAGTGTTGTACTATACTTTTAGTGAAGTAAATCATAGATACAAAATTACCGCTGTAAGTTTACTACCGTTAAAGGAAATCAGGAGGTTTTGTGGTGTGTTGTAGCTATTTAGGAAATCTTAACTAAGTTTACAAGTCATTCCATATAAATATTAGAAACAAGACAATAATTATTATAACAGTGAGCTTATTTATTTGTTCAGAGTAACATATAGTAGTAATAATCAAATCTCAATATTTAACAGGATATTACCATACTATAGAATTAGTCTCATTACACCATTCAGAACATATGGTTTTATTAAATGAGTGAAACTGCTGACTCTACTCATATTTATCAAAGTAGGTGTATCTATAAAAAGGATCAAAATTAAAAAAAACTAGAGAGATGTACTTTGTTTTTACAGATGAATGTACTTTGTCTGAAAAGTGAATTATTGGTAACCAAATATGTAAGTACAGTGTCTGTTTTTCAAGGTACATGACTGATATATTAATTTTTTCATTAATAACAAATGCCCGTACACCTCTACCCCATTATAATGCCACCCGATATAACACGAATTTGGATATAACACGGTAAAGCAGCGCTCCGGGAGGAAGGGGGGAGCTGCACACTAGCAGATCAAATCAAGTTCGATATAACGCGGTTTCACCTCTAACACGGTAAGATTTTTTGGCTCCCGAGGACAGCGTTATATCGAGGTGGAGGTGTATTTTTGGAACCATTCCTCAAGATTTGGACTATTTTTCTTTATCGATTAAGATTATCAGTAGTTTAGTGACTACCAGCAGATGAGATTAATTTTACATTTCTTTGAGTATGATCATTTCTGCTAGGAATTCTCAGAAGGATTACCAAAGAGTTATATGGTAATAAATATAAAAATTTGTGATATTTGTTATTAATTGGATCCCAATATTGTCTGAGTGGAAATATCCACCATATATATGTAAAATCTTCTCTCTGCACAGTTTCTGCAGTGCTCGCTCCTAGTCAGTCTATTTTTTTTTTTAACCTGACTTGTGTGAAGTACCACTTAAAAAGTGTCTTGAAGAAATGTTGTTGTATCACGCTGCAAACTGAGGTTGCTGGTCTTCTTTCCCCCCCCCTCGGATCAAAGCCTATTGCTTTGGAGTAACTTATTTGTCCAAATCCTTTTTTGCACCATGTCATACATGTACATTCTTTGTTAAGAAAGTTGACTGCAAAGATTGATACAAATGTAGGGTTTTGTTTGTTTGTTTTTTGCTTCTGGTTGGTTGATTTCTAATCTCTGCCATTACAGTTGGCTTTCTGTGTACAACATTCTGAGAAAGTTGATAAACATAGTGCTGACTTTGAAGATACTGGTACCATGATAGAGTGGGCTGGTTAAAATTAGTTATGATTCTAAACACGTTAGAAAAGTTTCTTTGAACAGCTGTCTAACTGTATGTGTTATATGGTTTTCCCAGTCTTCAAAACTCTGTTAGTGGTTTTGATTAAAATCTGGATGATTTGCAGTGGATGTTGTTATAAAGGGAAAATAATTTAAACCCTAGTTTTATCCCAGACCCACAAAATACCCTTTGTCAAAAATTGTATATAAATTTCTGGAGGGCTTTTTTTAATTGAATCCATAGTAACCTAGCAATATATATACCATCACAATTTTCTTGTTCAATAAAGACTCAGTATTTGGCTGGCTTAGATCACCTGCAATTCACTACTACTTTGAGCTGCCTGGCTTGATAGTATCATATAATATTTGGAACTGTTAGTCCACTCTGTTCAGTAGGTTCACACAAAGTATCTGACAAGATTGAAGTCAGTGGACTTGTGCCTGCTTATCCAGGACTGAATATGACCAAAAATGTTTGCCTTAGCATTTGAGACTTGTTACTCTTTTGCACACATTTTATTTTACATTTATCAGTGTGCAGTGTGAGGCTAGCAAATCAACTTCTACTCCAAAGTTCTTTGCTGGAATGTTAGCAGTATCTCTACTCTTCAGCAGAATCAGTACTCAGTTGTATGTGCATGCCTTCAGTTGAAGTTTTTGGCTCTGATAATAAGGTTTGGTTATGCAAACCAGTATGTTATAAGCAGGCTGTAGAGCCGGATGATCTGGGTTGGGCATGAAACTATTGTCTGCCTTTAATATTTATATTTTATAATATTTAATATTTTCTTCTTTTCAAGATTACAAATAATCTCTGCATGGGATTTTCAGAGTGCATGCTCCAGCTCACTTTGTCCTATGCATCCAGCGGGGCAGTATGGATTTAACAGGGGTACCTTTACAGCTACTCCTCCCAACCACCAGGGGCTGTTGTGGTCTTGGTACTGATAGCAGGGAGTCTCTCTTTTCTTTTACATTTCTGCTCCCCATCCCAGTGCTCAGCCAGGGCAGGGCAGGGGAAAGCATGCAGGGGTGGCAAGAGGAGAATAGCCATGCAGCCCCACTGATTAAAACAAATAAGAACAAGCCCCATCTTGCCATGTGCTAGAGACAACATCTATATATATCAACTATTAACAAAGCACTACAGTGTGCTGCATTGTACTAGCCTCACCCTGACACACTGCATAGAGGGAGAATCAGTTTCCATGCACAGAGATTATCCAGAGGTCGAAAGACCCAAACTGAACTGGGGAGTAACCTAACTAGTCCCCCAGGGCAACAGGGACTGCAAAGGGAACCAGCAGCTTAAGGAGACAAAGGCTGATGGGAAGACAAAAGGCTGCCTCAACCTGATCTTGCTGGAGACCCTGCCCCCACCCCCACCCCCCTCCATCCCAACTCAGCCATCTACAGCTGGGATGGAGTTGGGATGGTGGGGGTGGAGGCGGGGGCAGGGTCTCCAGCAAGATCAGGTTGAGGCAGCCTTTTGTCTTCCCATCAGCCTTTGTCTCCTTAAGCTGCTGGTTCCCTTTGCAGTCCCTGTTGCCCTGGGGGACTTGTTAGGTTACTCCCCAGTTCAGTTTGGGTCTTTCGACCTCTGGATAATCTCTGTGCATGGAAACTGATTCTCCCTCTCTGCAGTGTGTCAGGGTGAGGCTAGTACAATGCAGCACACTGTAGTGCTTTAATAGTTGATATATATATAGATGTTGTCTCTAGCACATGGCAAGATGGGGCTTGTTCTTATTTGTTTTAATCAGTGGGGCTGCATGGCTATTCTCCTCTTGCCACCCCCTATATCTGTCTAGCCTCAAACGTTTGGCCTGAGATCCAGACTGCTGTGGGATATCTTAGGCCCTCAAAACTGCTGCCAACCCCTTATTACAGTCTGCCCCTACCTTATGTTTAGCAATGATATGCCAGTTACCTTTTTCCAGACTTGAAGAAGAGCTCTGTGAAGCTTGAAAGATTGTGTCTTCCACCAACAGAAGTTAGTCCAATAAAATGTATTACTTCACCCACCTTGTCTCTACCAAATTCAGATGACATTTAACGGTGCCACAGGAACAGATCCTATTGGCAGAAGTTCCAAGACTGTGAAGATAAAATTGAGTAGACTAGAAAATCAAAGCAGGCTACAAAGGAGAAATTCTTAAGTCACCGGGCCAGGGTTATATTCTCCAGTGTAGCCCGTTTTTCACTGTACACTGCATTTCCCCACTTTTCTGTTTCTCTTCCTTGTTCCCAGTTCTGTCTTCTTTCTGTTTTTCATGCTCAGAGGAGCAATTGTGACACCTATATAATGTAATTATGTACATTTTGGGAATTAAAATTATCCATGGATGTCTTTTGAAAGGCATTCTCATATCTTTCTGCAGTCAATATTAAATTTATAATGTTTTTGCCATGTTAAAAGGATGTAGTTAGGTTAAATTTGGCTCCATATTTAGATTTTGTAAATGTAAAAATTAATAAAACGTGAAACCCATAAAATTGTTTCCATTGAATAAAAAGGTAAGTGGAAAGTTGTGCTGCTTTAACAAGTATCTCCATGTAATGTTTGCAACCCAGATGTATCAGTTGTGCCTGCCCATGAGAATTTGAAAGTGAAAGTGACTAGAATTTGAACATTAGCTAAAGAAAATCTGATCTAGTCTATTTTCATTATCCACCTTGTAAAAATGCAGAAAGTAAACAGCATGAATAGTGAAAACTCAGTTATATTTTAATTCCTTCCCCTCCCCTGTTTTAAAATTTTAGGTTCTGATCCTACAATGAGATCCATGTGGATGGACACTTGTGCCCATAGGGAGCTGCACTGACTTCTCATTGTATGAGCAGAATCCTGAGATGTTTGTACCACAGATAAAGATGTTTGAAAATATGGGGTGAAATCCTGGCCCAGTGACTTAAGTGGGGCAAGAATTTCACCCATGGTTTTTAACAGAAGTCTTCCCTTTAATAATGGAGACTACATCAAAAATAAAATTATTGCTCTATATGCTTTAGAATTCAGCACAGGTGAACCTTAGGTGTGTTTGTTTATGTAAATGACTGCAAACAAAATGAATTTAAACTGTGGTTGTGTAACATTTTTGTTTAAATGACTTGTTGCATATCAGGTTCTTTGAGATATTATCTGTATTTTCAGTTCATTGTAAATATTCCCTAAGATTGTTTTTGAGAATTTTAAAATATTTCACAAGGACTCCTCGTTGTTCTTGTTCTATTTAAATGTTTTATTTAGTTTTTATAAAATTATTTGATATGAGAGGATGATTCATTAACAATATTTTCTGTTGCAGCTTGTTAATCGGTGATGTCCCAGAACTGACCACATTATCAAAGTAAGTGTGCAACAGCAATTATCTTTCTTATAATGTTCTGAGAAGCATGAATCATACAGGGAACTGGGATAATATTGTTTACAGTTTATCTACTTTAGAGCTGATGGTTCTATAATCATCTGAACATAGGGCTAAATTCTGCTCATAAGCCCTGCATCAGCAAGGTACTTAAACATATCAATAGGGCTAAAAGTCTAAAGGGCTTAAGGGTAGGCATGTGGTACTTTGCTGAACAGAGTCCTAAATGTTGAGTAACTCCATTGCACTGAAACTGAAAGAATTTGGCTAAGATAATTTTCCATTATCATTCAAGCCTACAATAAAATCTGAATCGCACAGTAGAACTCACGCCTCTTCCTTTGCATATAAAAATTATGGTCTCCTGTTATTTCCCAGCAAAGCTATACACTGAAAGCTATTTTCAGATTTTGTATTATTATGATTCACTTGCTGTATTTGCTGTTCACAAAATTCATTAAATCACATTGGGTCTCATAGTCAGTAGTATAAATTAGCAATATACTTTCATTATTATTTAATTCAAATGACTGACTATATTTGTTTTTGCTAAAGACTTATTTATTGAGAGAGAGGATGTGCCTAAAACTCAAGGGTCCAGTCTTGCTAATCATTACTTCTGTGACTTAGATCTAGATTTTTAAAGGTGCTTAAGCATTACTGTGGTCAGAGTAGCAGTGCCCTGACCTAAGTCTTTAACTCCTAATTGCCCAATTCCTTTTTTGAAAATGAGACTTAGGTTCCTAAATCAGCTAGGAGTTGCAGTGTTGAGCACAGCACTGCCTAAATATCTCTACAAATCTGGGCCTCAATAAGGTGACCACATTTCCCTATGCTAAATACGGGACACTTCATAAAATTACTCCAGTTCAAGTGAGTTCAATGGCAATCAATCAGAACTATGCAGTACAGACATTCAAATTAACATGAAGTTGACTGATCTCCTGTTAAAAAGAATTCAACTAGATAGTTTTTCTTTTTATTTACCTTCTCATCTTTAAGGCCTTAGGGTTCACACTGGGAGGGGAGACGCACACACCCTTCCCCTCCTCCCCACACATGGGGAGATGTGACACACACATGGTGGGAGGGTGACCGACTGAACTGACCCTCTCCGCCCTCCATACCTGGCTGGGCCCCCAAGACCGACCTTCCTCTTCTGATACCTGGTGCTGTGTCTTCCTGAGGCAAAACATGGGGAGGGACATGCAGGGTCAGATACTCTATTCCCTAGATTTCTGTCAGGGTTCACACCAGAATATGGCCAGCAGTAGCCTTTCAGCACTTTGTGGGAGGGAAGGGGGTGGAGGGAGAGAGATGATGTAGTGATGACCTTCTCCACCTGCATAATCCAGCCACCTCTGGCTACAGCATGGGCATGAAGGGGTTAAGCACTAAGGATGCATTGTGCACCAGGGCCCAGAGAAGCTGACTGCAAGGGCTTCAGTGACCCAGACAGAGAGGTGGCTCAGCAGGGCAGGGTGCCCTGGGGGTGGACCTAGGGGGTGAAGGGGCTGCTGTGGAGCCTGCAGGTTCAGAATATGAACAGGCTGACAATCGCTTTCCCACCCCCACCCCCCACTCTAGAACTTAGCTGAGGGGTGGAGAGGATTCCCTGTGCTGGGCTTTGACACATGTGGGGCTCAGCTCCTCTTGGCCACCGCCCTGGGCCGGAGGGTCTTGGGTTTCCCTCAGGGTGCCAGCCCAGCCAGAGGCAGTGCAGGAAGGAAAGAGCCTGGTGGCTAGGCTGTTGGTGAGCTGAGCACTCTGACCGGGGGCCGGTTCTCCCCATAGCACTGGGAGGGGGATGTGGCCTGCCCAGGGGAATATGGTGGAGCAGTGGGGTTGGCAGGGGAGAGCAGGCAAAGCAGGGAGAGGGAGCACGTAAAGTGCCAATGGATGGGCAGCAGAGGTGACACATAACTGGCTGCTGCCTGGCACCTGCCTGTACTCACCAACCACTGCAGCTCGCAGCGCATAGCCAGCACTGGCTGGAAATGGGATGAGGGGCAGGGCGCTTCTGGCCAAGAGCCGGCATACAATGGGGGCTACGCTAACAGGCCAGCAGAGGGAGCATCCTGCCTCTCATGCTGTATCATCGCCCTGCCACCAGCCCTGCACACCCACCTCCATCTCGGCCACTGGAACCCCCTCCCCACTCATCGATGGTGGGCAGGCGGCTCATGACCAGGGATCCAGCCAGCAGCAGGACCTGCCAGTACTGATGGGGTGGGGTGGGGTGGGGTGGGGGTGGGGGGACAGAAAATACGGGACAATTTGCCCGTTTTTAAGAAAAAGTCGGGACACCTGCAGGAGGGCTTAAATACAGGACTGTCCCTTTAAAAACAGAATGTCTGGTCACCCTAGGCCTTAGTAGTCCTCACTAATGGAAGTAATTTAATTTACTTCAGTGGGAATACACACCTTAGTAAGAACTGCTCATATTGTTAACTTGGAGGATGTGGTTCTAACTTTTTACACATTTTTTTTAAAAATAGAGACTAAAACATTGTTAGCCTGTACTAGCAACATCCCAGTGAATGGTGGCCTTACCATACATAATTCTAAATTATAATGTATATTTATATTGTATTACATTATTTTATGATTTTTAAGTTGTCTTACGGTGGTTTTGGTGTGTTATTCAGTACAGACAGAGGCTATTTTCAAATATAATAAGATATCCAAGTAGTATTTTAACTGTTAAATCAATTTTAATCACTTTGAAATTTATATTTGAATAATGAATACTGATAGAACAATGGTGTGATTACACAAATTGTGATATTTTATAGCTTACTGGTCATATGTTTTCCTGTATTAATAAAGGCAGTTTATTGTAATATTCCTAATAGGAAGTCAAGTATTTTGCACTCAGTTGAGCTCCATCTATTTCAAGGATAGCCTCAGCATACTTTTAAAAACTGCTTACATCTTACTTTAATAGTTTACTACTAGACTAAATAATTATTGTACACTGAAATAGAATGGGAGAATAAGCAAAGTCAGTTTGTCTATAGATAGTTTCAAACAGTTTTTTATCTTCACTTCCTACCTGTCAGGAGTAGAGAATTACTTTCAGACAGAGATTTGAAATGACTTTATAATTTAATTTTAGTACCCTTCAGATTAGCCATCAGTTCATTTTCTGTCTCCAGTATGTGAAGATAAAGACAGACATTTATTCTGTATAGAAATATTTTAACTCTGTGTGTGTCAGATGATATTATGTTGACTAACAAGAGCCTCTCTTAGTGCCCAGACCGAGTATTTTATGATACAGAGCAATCTTGTATTTCACTAGTGACCTTCATGCCTACGTCCCAGAGGTGCTCTACAATCAGTAATGTTAAAATTAGCTCTGGTAGGACAAAAAATTGCTAAAACAATCATTTTTAAGAATTCTGACTAATAGAAATCTTAGAATTTAAAGTCCCAGTAGTTGAAAGCATTTTCTTCATTAAACTGGCAATGTGTTCCAAAGCAGAAAATGAAGCGATGAAAAGCTATACATGTGATTTCAAGCCATATTTAAGAATGGTAAGACCACCAGTAGGGTGGGAGATAAGGTAACTTACTACATGTAAGTAAATGGGAAGCAGCAGCCTAAAACAATTGCAAAACATAAAACTGGGCAAGTCAGCAAGCAGGGTTGCAACAATAAATTCAGACATAAGGAAGGAGGAAGATTGTGTCTAGTTTCCAGTATGAAAATATACTGGTAGTTTTACGGCAGGCAGCAGACATTATGAAACTTACTAGACTATAGAAGGGCAATGCCCCTGTTACTTAGAGGTTTAATGGTTTTGACAAAAGAACTCCTTTCTTGAACAGGCTTTCAATTAAAGCTTATAACTTTTTCCTTAGGAAATGTTTGGAACTGCTAGAAACTCAAGATGAAGAATCTCAAGTGAAAGGCTATAACTCCCCCTCGCCTCCCTTCCTATGCTTGCTTTCTTCAGGTAGAGGGAACTTCAGTTATGGACCCTCACAAAATTGCTTGTGTCTTTCAGATGCTCAGAGCTGGCTTCTCAAAGCCCACAGCTGCTGGGCCTCCTGATTTACGGGGCCTATAATTGCCAGAGCTAAGCTCAGCTTTCATTTGAAGAAAAAAGTTTTCTAGACTCATTCCTTGCAAAGATAGCCTTGAAAATAATAAAATCATTACTAGGGTTGAAAATTTGTCTCTGACTTCTACGACTCAAGAGTTATTTGTGATCCTGTGCCTCTCTAGCTTGGGGGTCACTTACCCCTAGACCAGTTTGTGGCTATGAGGAACAGTGTCACCCAAGCTTTCTGCTCATGGTATTTGAGCTACTGCTAACTCCTTTGCAGCAGACTGTCTGCTGCTGAGCTGTTGCTCTGTTGAGCACCCAGTGTGATCTCTGGCCACAAGAAGATGCTACTCAATAGGATGAGACTCAAATATAAATAAATGGTTAAGATGACAGGCATAAATCTGTCTCCTTTTAAGCATACACTTGGATGAGAACAGAAAAGTGTTCTTTAAGTGTTTGCACATGTCCATTTTATTGTAGGTGTGCATGCTCGCCATGAGCACAGCCACCAGAACATTTTCCCTTGGTGGTATCCATTGGGTTGGCTCTGGAGTCATGCACTCATAATGCGGGTATAAAGGGTCCTGCTGACCTGCAGCCCTCTCAGTTCCTTCTTACTGCCCATGACGGTTGTGGAACTACTTCGTCCTTGCAATCTGGAAATACGTTCTCAGTGAACTTTTTATTATATATAGTTCTCTCTTGTTCATAATAGTTACGTTTTTGTTAATAGATAGATGGGTCAGCGGAACTCTGCTTAGCGGAGGTAGGGTCTGTCTGGTTCTGGGGCATGCCTTGGTCTCCAGGCTTTAAGCCAGTGCCTTGTGCCACAAACCTATGGCTGTGAGCAATCCCCATTCCAGCTTCCTTAAGTGCCTAGAGGGAAACTCACGTGTGGGAGCACTGTGAGGACACCAGACTGAAATCTATCCTCATAGAGGCAGCACTAAGATGTCCCTTGGAACCAGGTCACTCAGATTTGACAGTTTAGTCTCAGTAAGGACTGCTTTGGCTGCTGTTTCAGACCTTTGATGCCATTCCTCAGCACCGGTGATGAGGAGAGATGCTTGTTCTTCTTCGAGTGATTGCTCATATCCATTCCAGGTAGGTGTACACGCTGCGCGTGCACGTCTGCCGGAAACTTTTTACCCTAGCAACTCCAGTGGGCCGGCAGGTCGCCCCCTAGAGTGGCGCCAGTATGGCACCAGATATATACCCCTGCCGGCCCGCCCGCTCCTCAGTTCCTTCTTACCGCCGTGTCGGTTGCTGGAACTGTGGAGTGCGGCTTGCTGACCTCCACATCCCTAGCTCTCCTGTACTTGTTCGTCGTTTTTAGTTGTAAATAGTTCATAGTTAAGTAGTAGATAGACTGTTAGCATAGTAGTTAGTTAGACTCTTGTATATAGCTGTCTAACATCGCTTGTGGGTGGGCCGTTGCCCTCCCTGGCACCGGGCCCATGCCTGGCTCGCCGGGCTTCAAGCAGTGCTCGGCATGCAAGAAGCCGATGCCTACGAGCGATCCCCACGACGCGTGCCTTAAGTGCCTGGGGGAATCACACATCAGCGAGAAGTGCCGCATTTGCAAGGCCTTTAAGCCTCGCACGAAGAAGGAGAGAGACCAAAGACTCCGCACTCTCCTTATGGAAGCGGCTCTGTCTCCGGCACTGGCGGCACAGTCAGCCAGTTCTACTCCAACACCGGACCGCGCCGGCACCGGCAAGACTCCCCGGCACTGACCATCTCCGGCACCGGGAGCAGACTCACATCCCTCGGCGTCTGCAACACAATCGAGGCAGGCCCGAGTGGAGCGCCCGGCACCTACCCTGGCCGCGGCACCGCCTGCAGGGCTGCTGTCGACTCCGGGCCCGGAAGGTCCGTCGAGTCCAGCCCCTCCTAGCTCCCCCTTAAGGTCAGGGGTCGAGCTACGGGTACTGTCTACGCCGGAGACCTTTGCCTCGGCTCAGGACTTGATCGCAATGACGGAGCCGTCGCAGCCTCAGCCGGGACCCCCGGGACGGGTAACCTCCAGGGGTAAACCGATGCTTCGAGCGCTGTCTCCCGAGTCCCAGCACCGATGACCCCGGAGGCGTGAATGCTCGCGCTCGGGGCGCTGCTCAGAGTCCCGGCACCGTTCTCCCAGGCGGTACTGGTCGTACTCGCGGCACCGATCGCCATCTGTACGGTCCCGGTCGGGCTCCTCTCACCGCTGGCATCGAGACTCCAGGAGCCATTCACCTCGGCGTTCGGCTCCTCGGTCGACCTCCTGGCACCGAACCGGTAGTAGGTCCCGATCCTGGTCGACCTCCTGGGACCACGCCGGTGGCAGGTCCCAGTCTCCGCTGCCGTCCTGGCACCGCGCTCATCGAAGGTCGCGGTCCTGCTCCCGGCACCGACATCGCTCCCAATCCCGATCTGGATCCCGGCACCGGTCATCACGCCGTTCCCGATCCCGGCACCGAGCCTCGGCACCGAGGGGAGCGTCGGTCTCGGCGCACAGAGTTGCATACCAATCAGGCTTAGTGCCTCCGTGGCCTCCTAGGGAGCCATCGGTCTCTTCTCAGACTGACAGCGCCTATGCCATGGGCCAGGACAGGCACTCGGCCCTGTTCCAGGACCCTCCACCACAAGAGCGAGGGCCTCAACAGTGGGGGTTTTGGACCCCATGGGCGTATTCCCAAGCCCAGGGTCCGCAACACATTACCCCCCCGCCCTACGGGGGAACGCAGACCATCGGAGGCGACGGTATCTAGACCCCCTCACTCCCCGGAAGCAGACGGCAGGTCCAGTCACCAGGACCCAGAGCTCCCTCCAGAGACGGAGGTGCAGCCCCACACAGAACCCCCCGTGGACACTTTGTTGCCGGGGGTTTCCTCGTCCTCTTCTCCGGATGAGGCAGTGGCGGGTACCTCGTCCTCCAGTCCTCCCCCGCTGGATCTTAGGGCACACCAAGACCTCCTCCGCCGGGTGGCACAGAACCTGGACTTGCAAGCGGAGGAGGTGTCTGAAATTGAGGACCCGGTGGTGAGCATCCTTTCCGCCGATGCGCCCACCAGAGTGGCCCTGCCATTTATAAAGCCAATCCAGGCCAACACCACTAACATTTGGCAGTCACCGGCCTCCATCCCTCCGACCGCTCGAGGGGTGGAACGAAAGTACATGGCCCCCTCGAAGGGCTATGAATACCTCTACATTCACCCGACACCCTGCTCGTTGGTGGTCCAGTTGGTGAACGACAGGGAGCGCTACGGGCAAGAGGCCCCAGCGCCCAAGTCGAAGGAGGCGAGACGAATGGACCTCCTGGGCCGCATGGTCTATTCGGCGGGGGCGCTACAGCTCAGGGTCTCAAACCAGCAGGCCCTCCTCAGCCGCTACTCCTTCAACTCGTGGGTAACGGCGGAGAAGTTCGCAGAGCTCTTGCCTCAGGATGCCCGCCAGGAGTTTTCCACCATCCTGGACGAGGGCAAGAAAGTAGCAAGAACATCGCTACAGGCCTCCCTTGATGCTGCCGATTCGGCCGCTCGGACCCTGGCCTCGGGGCTCACGATGCGCCGAATTTCTTGGCTGCAGGTCTCTGGCCTTCCACCGGAGCTCCAACATACAATCCAGGACCTCCCCTTTGAAGGCCAGGGCCTGTTTTCTGATAAAACAGACCCTAGACTAAAAGACCTCAAGGACAACAGGGTCATAATACGGTCGCTGGGAATGCATACACCTGCGACACAGCGCAGGCCATTCCGGCAGCAAAACCAGCAGCAGCGGCGGCGGCCGTACCCTCAGTTCCGCCCGCGGCAGGACCTCTCTAGGCGCCGCGGCAGGAACAACCGCTGCAGGCAGTCCAGTGGCCAGACGGTGCAGAACCAAGGCTCCGCCAAGGCCCCTCCAGGGCCTAAGCCTTCATTTTGAAGGTGCGCCCGAGGGCGCAGTACCAGTTTCCCCTCCGGATCCCTCCCCACAGTTTTCCAACAGTCTTTCTTTTTTCCTCCCGGCGTGGACCCGAATAACGTCGGACCGTTGGGTCTTGCGTTCGGTGCAGGCCGGTTATCGCCTGCAGTTTTCTTCCCCCCCCCACCATCCTTGTCCCTCTTCAGGGACCCCTCTCAGGAGGTGCACGCGCTCCTTGTCAAGGGAGCCATAGAGGCGGTTCCGGAAAACGAGAAGGGCAAGGGGTTTTATTCCCCCTACTTTCTAATCCCCAAATCCAAGGGCGGCCTCAGGCCCATCCTCGACCTGCGGGAGCTCAAGTATATCGTGAAGTTGAAGTTCCATATGGTATCCCTTGGAACCATCATCCCATCCCTGGATCCCGGAGACTGGTACGCCGCCCTCGACATGCAGGACGCTTATTTTCACATCTCCATTGCCCCCCAACACAGACGTTTCCTCCGCTTTGCGGTCCTTCCGTTTGGCCTCTCTCCGGCCCCGAGGGTGTTTACAAAATGCATGGCAGTCGTCGTCGCACACCTTCGATGTTGCCGCATTCACGTCTTCCCCTACCTGGACGACTGGCTGATCCGAGGCACATCAGAGCTGCAGGTCCGCGACCATGTCGACAGGATCAGCACCCTCTTTGCTGCCTTGGGCCTCGTCATCAATGTGGACAAGTCTACTCTGCTCCCCACGCAGCGGATAGAGTTCATCGGGGCCGTTCTGGACTCTACCCTGGCCAGGGCCTTGCTACCCTTGCCCAGGTTCCAGTCGCTGTCGGCCATCGTTCTGCGTTTGCAGGCGGCCCCGCTGACCTCTCTACGAACATGTCTGGCCCTTCTAGGCCACATGGCAGCCTGTACGTTCGTAACGGCATATGCCTGACTCTGCATGAGGCCTCTTCAATCATGGCTCATCGCGCAGTATCAGCCGGCCAGACATTTGTTGGACACAGTCGTCACCGTTCCTCAGAGGGTGCTGGACTCCCTTCGCTGGTGGCTGGACCAGTCCGTAGTCTGTGCGGGGCTCCCGTTCCATCCGCCCCAACCCTCGGCATCCCTGACCACGGACGCCTCAGATCTGGGCTGGGGGGCACACTGCGGCACCCAGAGAACTCAGGGCTTGTGGACACCTCAAGAGATCAACCTCCATATCAACATACGAGAGTTGAGAGCGGTCCGCTTTGCTTGTCAAGCGTTTGTCCATCTCCTTCAAGGTCGTTGTGTCGCGGTGTTCACCGACAACATGACGAGCATGTTTAACATCAACAAGCAGGGCGGCACCAGGTCCTCTCCCCTGTGTCTCGAGGCAATGCGCCTCTGGGAGTTTTGCATAGCCCATTCGGTTCACCTTTCCGCCTCCTATCTCCTGGGAGTGCGGAACACTCTAGCGGATTGGCTGAGCAGATCCTTCCGTTCGCACGAGTGGTCCCTCCGTCCGGACGTCGCCCTCTCACTCTTCCAGAGGTGGGGTCGTCCCCGGATGGACCTCTTCGCGTCCAGGCAGAACATGAAGTGTCGAGCATTCTGCTCCTTCCAGGGTCGGGAACCAGGGTCTCTGGCAGATGCATTCCTGATCCCATGGACAGCCCACCTGTGTTACGCATTCCCTCCCGTTCCGCTGATACACAGGGTTCTCCTCAAGGTGCGCAGAGACAGAGCCCGGGTGATTCTCATAGCTCCAGCATGGGCCAGATAGCATTGGTACCCCATGTTGCTGGACCTCTCAGTAGCCAACCCAGTTACCCTGCCCCTACATCTGGACCTGATCACCCAGGACCACGGCAGGCTCTGTCACCCGGACCTTCCGTCTCTACACCTTACGGCATGGCTCCTGCGTGGTTGACAGGCTCCGAGTTGCACTATTCTACCCCGGTTTGGGAGGTTCTCATGGGCAGTAGAAAGCCTTCCACCAGGGCGACTTACTCAGCTAAGTGGAAGCGTTTCTCCTGCTGGTGTTCAGAGAAAGCTCTTCGCCCTATGGAGACTCCCGTCACCACTATTTTAGACTACATCTGGTCCCTCAAGACCCAGGGTCTGACGTTGTCGTCCCTCCGGGTCAACCTAGCGGCCATCTCCACGTTTCATCCTGGAATGGACGGATGTTCTGTCTTCTCCCACCCTATGGTGGCGAGATTCCTGAAGGGACTGGAGCGGCTCTATCCACAAATCCGGCCCCTTCATGGGACCTCAACCTGGTCCTAACTCGGCTCATGGGCCCTCCATTCGAGCCATTAGCTACTTGCTCCCTGCTCTACTTCTCGTGGAAGACCGCCTTCCTAGTGGCCATTACCTCAGCTAGACGAGTGTCAGAGCTGAGGGCCCTCACAGTGGACCCACTGTATACCGTCTTCCATAAAGACAAGGTACAGCTGAGGCCTCACCCTGCCTTTCTTCCCAAGGTGGTCTCAGCTTTCCATGTTAACCAAGAGATTTTCCTCCCAGTCTTTTTCCCAAAGCCCCATTCGTCCCGCAGGGAGCAACAGCTCCACTCACTAGATGTCTGTCGGGCGCTAGCATTTTATGTGGACAGGACCAAACCCGTCTGCAAGTCCCCTCAGTTATTTGTGGCGGTAGCGGACCGGGTCAAGGGGCTGCCGATTTCCTCCCAGAGGTTATCTTCCTGGGTTACCTCCTGCATCAGGACCTGCTACGACCTGGCCCACGTTCCGACGGGCCGTGTGATTGCTCACTCCACCAGAGCACAGGTATCATCGCTGGCTTTCCTTTCCCGCGTGCCAATCCAAGAGATTTGTAGGGCGGCGACCTGGTCATCGGTCCACACATTCGCTTCCCATTACGCCCTGGTCCAGCAGTCCAGAGATGATGCGGCCTTTGGCTCTGCAGTACTCCAGGCCGCGACCTCTCACTCTGACCCCACCGCCTAGGTAAGGCTTGGGAATCACCTACCTGGAATGGATATGAGGAATCACTCGAAGAAGAAAAGACGGTTACTCACCTTTGTAACTGTTGTTCTTCGAGATGTGTTGCTCATATCCATTCCACATCTGCCCTCCTTCCCCACTGTTGGAGTAGCCGGCAAGAAGGAACTGAGGAGCGGGCAGGCCGGCAGGGGTATATATCTGGTGCCATACTGGCGCCACTCTAGGGGGCGACCTGCCGGCCCACTGGAGTTGCTAGGGTAAAAAGTTTCCGGCAGACGTGCACGCGCGGCGCGTACACCTACCTGGAATGGATATGAGCAACACATCTCGAAGAACAACAGTTACAAAGGTGAGTAACCGTCTTTTCCACCTCTCAACAGCCTTGTCACTGGAGAGAGTGGACGGTGCTGAAGAAAAACGCTCCAGTGAGAGAACCTCAGCATCATTCACTATCCCTGGTGCCGAGGAAGAAACGGAAAAAGACAGACAGAGGATGGTCCACTCCATAGCTCCAACAACCCATGCGGCATTGCTGACTCCAGCCCCCAAGCGGGTACCATTGAGTCCAACATTGATGGACTCACCAACACAGGAGAACCACTAGAGTTCCAGTGTCTTGGTGGTACCGTCTACACCAGAGGCATTTGCTGCAGCGAGAGACTTACTCTCACTGCTGGTACTGGCATCACCGGCTATGCAGGAGCAGACACTAGTGGCACTGACAGGAAGGACGTCTGTGGCACTGAGGCCCCAGTTGCCTTCCAAAGGGAAACCAGCCATGATGGCTGAACCCTGATTTCCTTCCTCTCTGCACGGGTCGCCAGCACTGGTCAGCACCGCTCCTCCCAGGTCTCCAGAAATAGAGTATTTGGAGTCTGACTTAGAGTCAGTCATATGCCTCTTGCAGGAATCAGCACAGTCAACCCACTGGGCACTATCCTGCCATGGTCCCGGGCCAATACATCCCACCCATGGTGTGGCCCCCGAGGCGGTGGAAGATCCCAGAACAATGGCCCTTCTGGAATTCCTGGGCTTTCCCATCAGTGCAGGGTCCCCAATCCAGAAGGTCATACTCGATGGCATCTGAGTCCAGAGCTGTATCACTGCTTTGCTCAGAGCCAGATCCAAGCTCTGATACCAAGAATCAGCACCTCTAGACCTATCCGGTGCTGAGGGTGAAGAACAGTGCTCCCTACTGGTGCCGGCTTCCTTTTCCTCTTCTCCTGATGAGGCGTGACAGGAACAGATATAGTGCCCTCTCAGGATGACTATAGGACTCATCATCAGCTCCTTAAGAGATTGGCCCAAAACCTGGATATTCAGGTAGAGGAGGTCAGGGAGTCTTCCCAAGCCTTGGTGGACATTCTAACGTCACCAGCAACATCAAGAGTGGTATTGCCCCTTAATGAGGCCATTATGGACCCCATTAAGGCATTATGGCAGACCGCAGTGTACCTTCATCTGATGGCAAAGAAGACTGAAAAGAAATACTTTGGCGCAGCTAAGGGTTATGAATTCTTACATATACACCCCCCACCAGACTGGTTGTGTCAGCAGCTGATGAGTGGGAGTGACGGGGGCTAACAAGGGCCAACCCCTAAGACCAAGGATGACAAAAAAATTAGACCATTTTGGCAGAAAGGTCTATTCAACAGGGGGCCTTCAGCTCAGGATCATGAACCAGCAAGCGCTCTTAAGCAGATACAGCTTTAATTCCTGGGGCTCCGTGCTGAAATTTAAGGAGTTGTTACTCCAAGAGTCCAGATGTGAGTTTCCATCTCTCGTGGAAGAAGGTAAGTCTGTGGTGAAGGCGTCCCTTCAAGTAGCCTTGGATGTGGCTGACTCTGCAGCCTGCTTGATGGCCTGATTGGTGATTATGCCAGAAGCTCATGGCTTCAATCCTCAGGCCTGATGCATGAGGTCCAACAGACTTTGCAGGAACTTCCTTTTTAGGGCATGTTGCTCTTTTCTGAGCAGATGGACTGCAAGCTGCACAGCCTGAAGGACTCCAGGCCTATCTGGAATTCCTTAGGACTTTATACACCGGCACGCATGAGAAAACATTATAAGCCTCAACTGGCCTCTTCATTCTTCCCACCACCTGCCTGGCAGGACTCTCACAGGGAGAGGAGCTTGGGCTTTAGGAGAAGACCTCCTCCCCAGTCGTTGACCGCATCCATGTCTGCTCCCCCCAGACATTCTGGTGAGTCCAAGCAAGCCTTTTGATGGGACACTCGGGAAAAATGTACCAAGACAGAATGTGGATCCAACCTCCCCAGTATTTGCAGACCATTTATCCCATTTCTATCAGATGTGGTCCCGTATTACAACAGATCACTGGGTGCTAAGCACGATAGCAGTGGGGTATACCCTTCAGTTCAGTTCTTCCCACCTCCGTCCTCGTTTCTCTTCAGGGACCCTTCTCATGAGCAACTTCTAGCCCAAGAGGTGCAGTTGCTTCTAAGGGTGGGAGCTGTGGAAGAGGTTCCACTGGGGTTCAGGGGCTGAGGGTTCTGCTCCTGATATTTCCTAATCCTGAAAGCCAGTGACAGTCTCAGACTGATTCTGGATATGTGGAAGCTTAATGGATACATAAAGAAGCTAAAGTTCTGCCTGGTCTCCTTGGCTTCTATCATCTCCACTCTGGATCCTGGAGACTGGTATGCCGCCCTTGATTTGGAGGATGCATGCATACATACATATCTTGATTTTTCAAGGACCCAGAAGGTTCTCGGATTAATTGTGATCCACAGGTACTACCAGTTTGTGGTTCTCCCATTCGGCCTATCTGCAGCCCTTTTAGTGTTCATAAAATGCATGGCAATCGTTGCAACCTTCCTGAGGAGACAAGGGGTTCAGGTCTACCCTTACTTCAACAACTGGCTGGTCAGAGGTTGGACTGAGGTCCAGGTGAAGTCAGATATAAAGTTAATCCAGTCAAAATTCCAGGACTTAGATCTGCTGATAAATGCGCAGAAGTCTACCTTCTCCCCGGTTCAAAAGATAGAGTTTATCAGAGTGATCCTCAATTCTGTCTAAGCCAGAGCCTTGCTCCCCAAAGCATGGTTCCAAGCAATAGTGATGCTTATAGAGAACCTCAAAGATCACCCCATCATGACAGCAAGGAACTGCATGATGCTCTGGGGCCACATGGCCTCATGCACCTATTTGGTGCAGCATATGAGACTTGAACTCAGACCTCTCCAGGCGTGGCTGGTGTCCGTATACTCACCAAGCCAACATCAATTGGACATAGTTATCACAGGTCCCCCATTGGCGATCGCCTCTCTCAACTGGTGGTTAGACCAATTGGTGGTATGAGTGGGAATCCTATTCTCAGGATTCCAGCCATCCTTGTATCTCGTTACGGACACTTCAGCGATAGCCTGGGGTGCTCACTTGGTTCCCTTAAAACCCAGGGTCTCTGGTCTCTGGAAGAGCCCTTGCTGCACATCAACATGAGGGACCTCATGACGTGGACAAGAACATGTCTGTTGTCACAGACAACATAACCACAGAGTTTTATATTAACAGGCCAGGAGGAGTGTCACTTGTGCCAGAAAGCACTTCGCTTATGGGAGTTTTGCATAGCTCACTCAATCCATCTTGAGGCCTCCTATCTGCAGGGATCACAGAATGAGCTAGCAGATCATCTCAGAAGATTCTTCTCCAATCAACCAGAAGTGATCCATTCATCCAGATGTCATAAACACCATTTTCCAAAGGTGGGGATCTCCCCAGATAGATCTGTTCATGATGAAGCACAAGAAGAAGTGTCTTTAATTCTGCTCCCTCCTGGGTCACAGCTCTGGATGTCTCACAGAAGCCTTCCTCCTCTCTTGGGTGGGTCATATCGTCTACGCATTTCTTTCCATTCCTCTGATACACAAAGTCTTGCTGAGGATCAGAAGGAGCAGATTGCGAGTCATCCTGATAGCCTCTGCCTGGCCACGCCAGCAGTGATTTGCCACTTTCCTAGATATCTCGGACGCCAGTCCTTCTACCTTTTGTATCCAGACCTGATCTCTCAGGGCGATGGCTGCCTGCGTCACTCGAACTTTGAATCCCTTCATCTGACAGTCTGGAAACTAGCATGCTCGGAGCAGGTCTGCGAGGAAGCTCTTCACTAGAGCTATGTACCTGGCAAAGTGGAAGAGGTTCTTGATTTGGTTTACGCCAGTGGTTCCTAAACTGGGGTTTGTGAACCCCTGGAGGTTTGCAAAATGTTACAGGGGGTTCTTGGGGAAAAATTTCCATAATAGCGGACAGAGCTGTCCCTAGAGATCCTGGGCAGCACGGGGCCAGGAGCCCAGAGCCCCTGGACTTCCAGGAGCTAAGCAGATCAAAGAAAGCATATCTATCACACTGAGGAGATTTACACTTCAAGACTGCTTATAAGAAATGGAAAGGGAGGTGGATGTTTTTTGCTGTTTTTAAAATTAAATAGGCAGCTAGTATTGTTTTTTTAAATTGTTACGAAGAACAAGTTTAAGCTTTGTTGTAATGCACATTGTTTGCCTGGACTGCTCAAGACCGGAATGCTTGTATAGGAGGAACTCTTTGAGTTGGCTTCTTAAATGCCTTCGTGATGTTTCACATCTGGTATTCCTTGTTGAAACATAGGAGCCTTGTCTTATAACAGACTTATTCAAAGTGATACAAGCTATGAAAGTGAGATCTTGGAAGAGTGCTGCCGTTTTCATAATGTAATAATACTGTAATTATAATAATAATAATAATAAATAGTGTGTAATATGCATGTCATAAAAACAAATTTTATATTTCCCAGATCACTGCTTTTATAATTTATACTCAGATAAAGGAGAAAATCCCTGGAAATATTCATTTTTAGGAGAGGGTTCGCGAGACTGGACACTTTAGGGAAAGGTGTTCACAGATTGTTGAAGTTTGGGAACCACTGGTTTACGCAGAAGGATATCTCACCTATGCAGTCATCAATACCATTCAGTCTGGACTACTTACTATACCTGAAGCAACAAGGTCTAACCCTGTCATCTGTTAGGGTCTATCTGGCCTCAAGCTCAGCTTTTCATCCATGGGTGAAACAGACAGCATCTTTAATCAGTTTCTTAAGGGGTTTGAGAGATTATACCCCCAGGTATGTCACCCAATCTCTCATTGGAACCTCAACCTGATATTATCAAAACTGACAGGAGCCCTATGTGAGCTGCTGGCAATGTGTTCTCTGCTCTACCTGTCCTGGAAGTGACCATTACTTCTGCCAGAAGGATCTCGGAGATCTTGGCCCTCACTTCAGAACCACCATACACAGTATTCTTCAAGGACAAGATCCAGTTGCATCCCAATCCAGCTTTCCTTCCAAAGGTGGTTTCACAGTTCCATAGTAACCAGAATATCTTCCTGCTGGTTTTCTATCCGAAACCACATGTCAACGGGAAAGAGTAGAGATTCTGTTCACTAGACATCAGATGTGCACTGGCCTTCTACATAGAAAGGACTAAGACGGTTTGGAAAATTACTCAACTATTCACAGGTATTGCAGCAAGGATAAAAGGTCTTTCTGTCTTAGCCCAGAGAATTTTGTCATGGATCACATCCTGCATCCGCACATGCTATGACCTGGCAAAGGTTCCAGCCCCACCTGCCCTGACAGCACATACCATGAGAGCCCAAGCATCTTCGACAGCATTTGTAGCACAAGTTCCTGTCCAGGACATTTGTAGAGCAGCAGTGTGGTCCTTAGTGCACAATTTCGCGTCTCATTATACCACCACCCAGCAGGCTACAGTTGATGCTGGATTTGGCAGAGTGGTTTTGCAATCAGCATATTGATAAACGCCGAACCCTCCGCCTGCACAACTGCTTGGGAGTCACCTACATTGGAATAGATGTGTGCAAGCACTCAAAGAAAAAAAAACAGTTACTAACCTTTCCATTACTGTTGTTTGAAATGTTTTGAACATAACCATTCCAAGACCCTCCCTCCTACCTATCTGTCTGAATTAGCTGGCAAAAAGGAACTGAGGGGATCGGGGGTTGGCAGGACCCTTTATACCGGAACTGTGAGCATGTGACTCCAGGGGGCACCAGAGTCAACCTGATGGATACCACTGAGGGAAAATTTTCCGGTGGTTGTGCTCAGGGTGAGCGCACGCACCTAGATTGGAATTGATATGTGCAGCGTATCTTGAATAACAGTTATGAAAAGGTAGTAATCTTTGTGGCTTTGAGCAATTTTCTCTTGAGCATTTAAAAGAAATCTGTGAGAAAATAGCCAGAGGAGGCTTGCTTGTGCTCAGTGTAGCTACAAGGTTATTTTGCATACTGGTCATGTGCTAACTCAGTGTACCTGTTTGTTCTGCATATATCGTTATGGTCACCATGGGATTCCTGGATACCTTGGTAAAGAAAGAGAAGAATTAAATCTAGGGAAAACCATACTCTAAGTCAGGAATTGCATTCTTGTAGGCACAACCTATTCTTATGAAGCTCACATGTGTCTGCTGGGAAGCAATGTAATAAGAAGAACACCCGCCAAGAAAAATGGCAGACAATAAAATCTTACTCCCATCTTAGTCCTGCCAAATCAGGACACTTTTGGAGTAAAACGGAATTAATCTCTTACATGAACCTAATCCCAACCTGCACCTGGTGAAAGCAGGTACTTTCTTGCATCTCTTACCATCTTCACCCAGGACTCATTCTTGTGTACTCAAGCTGCAGAGGAAAGGCCACTTGAGAGCTTCTAATTATGCATACTAGTCCCAGATCAGAAATAATGATTGACACGGTTCCTGAATGCCTGTGCAGGTCTGTCTTTTATTACTTACTGTAATATTCTCAGGATATTATACTGAGAACTATACAACCTCGAAATCTACTTAGAGCCCTCAGAAAAGCAGTGTAAACTGTTGCCCACTTCCAAAATGCAGATCCAATTAGTCCAATGCCTGAAAAGTAGGTAACCTACTCAGAATATTTTGTAGCACCCAAATGCAAAAGAAAACATTTCCTTAATTCTGTCTTCAAGCACCACCAGTGTACAAGCTCTTTGAAAAGAAGGAACCCTTTGTGATTGTCTTGTCAGAACATTAGCAGAATTCAGCTAGATCAGAGGTGGGCAAACTATGGCCCGCGGGCCATATCCGGCCCGCAGGACCCTCCTGCCCAGCCCTGAGCTCCTGGCTTGAGAGGCTAGGCCCTGGCTCCTCCCCTACTGTTTCCTGTCCCCCACAGCCTCAGCTCACTGTGCCGCCGGTGCAATGCTCTGGGTGGCGCCGCTGCAGAGCCATGGTGCGACCCGGTGCTCTGTGCTTTGTGGTGGCGGGGCTGCCTGTCTTGGTACTCTGAGTGACACGGCTGTAGCACTGCCAGCCACTGGTGCTCCAGGCAGTGTGGTAAGGGGAGGGGCGTTGGATAGAGGGCAGGGGAGTTTGGGGAGATGGTAGTCAGGGGGCAAGAGTGTGGATAGGGGTTGGGGTTGGCAGAGGGCAGGGAACAGGAGAATTGAATGGGGGCAGGGGTCCCAGAGGACAGTCAGGAAGGAGGGGGGGTTGGATGGGATGGCGGGGGGCAGTCAGGGGACAGGGAGACAGGGTGGTTGGGTGGGGCAGGGGTCCTGGGGGGGCAGTCAGGGAACAGGGGGGTTGGATGGGGCAGGAGTTCTGGGTGGGCATCAGGGGGCAAGAAGCAGGGGGGGTTGGATGCGGGCAGGGACCAGGGCACGCCTGGCTGCTTGGGGAGGCACAGCCTCCCCTAACCGGCCCTCCATACAATTTCTAAAACCCGTCGCAGCCCTCAGGCCAAAAAGTTTGCCCACCCCTGAGCTAGATAAACTGGAGAGCACATACAAAATACAAATACATGCAAAATTCAAATGGGTGCAGGGCTGCTGCTGCCGCAGACCAGAAACAAAGAAAACAAAAAATTGTTAGAAACAGAGGAAGTCTTAAAATTTCAAAGGCAATTGAGTATGTGTGCTAGCTCAGCCATTTTAATGTACCTGAACAAGGAACAAGCAGCTCCTAAGGGAAAAATTTCCCCCTTTTCTTACCTGGGAAGAATTTAAGCTGTTTTATTGAGAATTCTATGCATACTCTGCTCTAACAACTTCATGGGGAAACTGGATTCAATGATAAGAAAATATAATAAAAGCTTCCTATAAGGTTTTAGCTAAACAAATAGCAGCCTAAATTTGAAAGACCAAGCAAGCAGCAGGTGGGATAATATTTGGTGAATATTTTACCAAAGAGATAGTGGCTAATTGAGGTGAGTGAGAAGAGGCTTTAACTTTAGAATTTGACCCCAAATTGGAGTCCCATTTATACCTTTTCCCAGACTTTACCATACAGACTTCCTAGAATTGGTGGGAATTGCATTCAACTGCAGACTTCTTAGAGTAATTAGAGGTGAAAGTTACATAGTTTTCTTTCTAGTTTTCAGAGCCACCATTCAAGAACTTTTCTTGGAAATCAAAATCTAAGGGTATGTCTTCACTACCCACAGTATCGGCTGGTAGCAATCGATTGCTCGGGGATCGATATATTGCGTCTCATCTAGACGTGATATATCGATCCCCGAACGCACTTACATCGATTCTGTAACTCCACCAACCCGAACGGAGTTGCGGAATCGACAGGGGGAGCCACGGACATCGATCCCGTGCCGTGAGGACGATGAGTAATTCGATCTTAGATACTTCGACTTCAGCTACGTTATTCACGTAGCTGAAGTTGCGTATCTAAGATCGATTTTTCCCCATAGTGTAGACCAGCCCTCTGATCAGAAAAGAAGTTAAGGGAGAGTTGGGCACATGTATTAATGCCTAGAAGTATGAAAGACTTTTCCCTCTGGAGAGAAGAGACTTTTAAAAACAAAACTCTGTAGCCATTGGTAGCTCTGAATGTCACGTTTGGAGAAGTCCTCAATGTTTGGATTGATGGCTCTGAAAGCCAGAAGTGAATTACCAAGGAAACTTTATTTATTTATTTATTTATTTATTTACAGGGAAGGTATTGCTTTTTATGAATTTGTAAGTTAGTAAATTAATGAGCTGAAGAGCATCAGGTTTACATTTAAGGCAGTTACGTGAGCATCTCAGTATTATTCTACAACCAGTTAGTATGGCTTGTCAGCATTCCATCTGCTAATCTGAACAAAATAAATATGGTAGTCTAAGTACAGATTAAATCTGAATTTTACATAGCAGTTGGATTAGAATACAGACTGAGAACCAGAAACTTTTAAGGAGAAATTATTGATAAAGGGAGAAGTAAATGAACTGTATGTTGCCACTCTTCAGGTTTCCAGGATGCCCTGTTGCTGCTTCTGCAGCTTCAGTGTAATGTCAGGCTTCCTGCCTACTGCACTCTCTTCCTTCTTGGAGAATAGCCAATATATCTGCAAATACGCTGCTTCACTGGCCCTGTTTCATCCTCTAAACCAGTGAGTCTCCATGAGGGGTATGTAGAGGTCTTCCAGGACGTACATCAACTCATCTTGATATTTGCCTAGTTTTACAACAGGTGACATAAAAAGCACTAGCAAAGTCAGTACAAACTAAAATTTCATACAGATAATGATTTGTTTATACCGCTCTCTATATACTGTATATTTAAATGTAAGTACAATATTTATATTCCAGTGGATTTATTTTATAATTATGTGGTAAAAATGAGAAAGTAAGCAATTTTTCAGTAACAGTGTGCTGTGACACTTTTTTGTATTTTTAGGTCTGATTTTGTAAGCAAGTTTTTAAGTGAGGTGAAATTTGGGGGTATGCAAGACAAATCAGACTCCTGAAAGGGGTGCATTAGTTTGGAAAGGTTGAGAGCCACTGATCTAAACACCTTACTCACAGGAGATCTCTCGGAGTTGTGCTTGGTGTTATGTAAGGATATGTCTACACTGCAGTTAACACTCGTGGCTGGCCCATGTCAGCTACTCAGGCTCACAGGGCTGTTTCATTGCAGTGTAGATGTTCAGGCTGTAGCCTGGGCTCTGGGAGGGGAGAGTGGGGAGGGCAGGCTCCTGCTAGAGCCTGAGCATCTACACCACAATGAAACAGCCCTATAAGCCTGCGTTAGCTGACACGGGCCAGCTGCAGGTGTTTAATTGCAATGTAGACATATCCTTAGTGATCTTTGTAAGCTCCTCAAATCATGCCCTTCCCCTCCCACTGCTGAAAGGAGTGGCATTGATTCTTTTGTAAAGTTATATCAAGCTGTTTTTTTGCAGCAAGAAAACAAGCATTTTGGTTTAAAAACAAGAAACACTGGAGACAAAAAATTAGATATTCCAAAATAAAACATCCCAAAAGGTGCATAAGAATTAACCGCTTCGTACATGGTGCAGCACCTGCAGATTTAATTACATCTTTACTTAAGCATAATAACAATAATTATAATTTACTGAGAAACTAAGAATAATAAGCTCTTTTAACACAGTTTTAAGCATAAGGTAATAAGCATACCTGTTTTAAATAAAAGGCAGAGGAAATTACACCTTTTAAAAATTAAGATTTCTCCCCCTTATTTACACAATTATATGTAGTAAAACTGCTTTACTTTAAAATAAAAATAGTTTATTGCCTTTGAATAAGATGGATGTTTGTGTTGATTTGTCAGCAAATGTTTTTGAATTACAGCAATAAAAATAAATAATATATATTTTGTTACTGATGAATGCAAATTTGCTTGATAAGGAAAATAGCAGTGTGGAAAGAAACCGCAAAAATATTTTCATGTTTCTTATGGTTTCTTTCAAGGAAAATATAAAGTCTAAATGGCTTTTAAAGGCTACTTGCTTAGCTCTGCTCTGATCTACTTTTACAGTTAGGCACATCATTTTTGTCCTGTGTTCAAGATGGGTGGGCAAACTATTTTAAAGCAATAGTAACATAAATATTGCTTTAGATGAACAAGAATAATTATTCCCAATTATGTTGATATTGCTGTTGATAACCAGACTTAATAATGGCCTAAAAGAGTTAAAGAACAGATTTTGATTGTGTATTGTCAGTCCATGATTAGCATCTGTAAGGAGGAATAAGTGGTTTATTAAGCTTTACTGTACAGATGGCAACTGGAAGGGTTCAGATGTAAATTGAATTTTCTGTAATATCACTTTATTGTTAAGACCAGCTGGTTTTATCTGTTTAATAGCAGTAATAGGTTTGCAAAAAAAAAAAAAAGGAGAATTCGTATTAGTTATGTTTACTTGCAAAGTCTAAAATTCAAAGATCTTTCAAAACATAAAACACAACTGTGTCTGTAATCAGTGGATTTTTTTAAGGAAATGTGTGTAACTATATTTATAGATATATTATAACTGATCTTTAAAATTATTTTTCCCAGTTAGTGGAGTGAGAAGCTTTTTGGTTATGTTTTGGTAAATAAGGAACTTTCTCTTCCATAATTTAAGTTTTTAGATTAAAAATATAATTCTAGCCCTCTGGTTATGAAGGTAAACTTCCAAATTTAAATTAATGCAATAATGTCTTCATGAGCCTTCTTAGAAACAGGGCAGAGCATGGAGCCTCAGCATGCACCCTATGGCCCAGCATGAGTGCAGGCTGAGAGCTGCTCAGTTTACTACCAGCTTGGCATCAATTTACAAACCACTACCCATACAGGTCAGCCTTCTGATCTTGTGTCGCCTGCATGCCCCTCTTCCCTACCACCAGGACAAGCATATGACTGGACAGCAAGAATGATGAAATGGCTGGCAGAAGGAGGGGTGGCATTGGTATTGGGCGTGAAAGAAGAGGGACAAATGGAATGGATATTGGGATTATTTGGGGTTGGAGAAAGGAACACAATATTTTTGTGGAATAAAAGATGTGTTGAATATATGACATTCTTCTACACCTGAAAATATACTGTTTGTGTGTATCTCTTGCTCAGTATCATGAAGGCAGTTAGAAAGATATTGAGTGGAATGCTTCAGCCTGCAGTTTAGTTTAGGTACGTTTCAGGGAAAACTCTACATTTGAGTGGGGAAAAAGGAAACATCTCCTGATGGCTTTAAAAAAGAAAAATCTGAAGCTGTTTGAAATTACACACAGGATTGGAATATTAATTGTAGTCCAGGGGAGAGAGAAGTGGTAAGAGTGCAGGTGAGGTGGTTACAGGGTTAGGATTAGGGTTGGCAATTTACTGATTGCAGAAAACTGAACACCCTTCCTCACCTCTGCCCTGAGGCCCTGCCTCTGCCCCTGCCCTGCCCCTTCTCCAAGGTTCCACTCCTCACTCCATCCCCTCTTCTTCCATTGCTCACTCTCCCCCACCCTTACTCACTCATTAATTTTCACTAGGCTGGGGCAGAGGTTGGGCTGTGGAGGGGGAGAGGGCTCTGGGGTGGGGCAAAAAATTAGGGGTTCAGGGTGTGGGACAGGGCTCCAGGTTGGGGCAGGGGGTTAGGGTGTGTGTGGGGTGAGGGCTCCAGCTAGGGATGTGGGGTCTGGTATGGGGCAGAGGATGAGGGGTTTGGGGTGCAGGAGAGGGCTTCGGCCAAGGCATTCAGAGTGTGGGAGGGGATGTGTGATGAGGGCTTTAGAAGGGAGTTTGGGTGCGGGAGAGGGCTCAGGGCTGGAGAAAGGGGTTGGGGTGCTAAAGGGGGTTTAGGGTGCAGGCTCCCGGAAGTGGCTGGTATGCCCCTATAGCCCCTAGGTGCAGGGGCAGATGGGGCTCAGTGCGCTGCCCTCACCTGTTGGCGCCCCCCCGGCAGCTCCCATTGGCTGCAGTTCCTGGTTAATGGGAGCTGTGGAGCTGGCACTCGGGGCGGGGATAGCACATGGAGCCTCCCTGGGCATCCCTGCACCTAGGGGCTGCAGGGACTTGCTGGGTGCTTCCAGGAACTGTGTGGAGTCAGAGCACGCAGGGACCCTGTCTTAGCCCCGCTGGTCTGCCGACCGGACTTTTAACAGCCCAATCAGTGTTGCTGACCAGAGCCATCAAGGTCCCTTTTTGACCAGGTGTTCCAGTTGAAAACTGGATGCCTGGTAATGCTAGTTAGGATAGTTGCTGTTTATCAAATGGCTGTCATCGCATCTCATTTGCCTTTTGGATAGGAGTGTATTAGTACGCACAGATTTGTTCCTGTAAAATGAGGTATGTGTGTTTTGTAGATATAAAGACCCGAATTGTCAGAATTTGTGTGTCATTCTGTAGCTGTCCTCAAATACTTGCACCAGCATGAGTAACAAACTGAGGGTTCAAATGGCAACAGCTGGACATCTAACTACTAGATTCATCCACTCAGACATATAATTGCTGCTCTTGCATCTATAAGTCATTGGGAGTCCAAAATTGTGACTATTTACAGGATAAAAAATTGCATCTGCAAAACTAGAGGCAAGGTTGACACCTGGCTGAATATTGGGTTTCATAATGTAATGCTTGCAAGAAATATGTTCACTCAGGCCTTTGCCAGAAGGGTATGGTAGGGGTATGTTTATTCTTATGTCTAAAGAGATGGGAAGTCTATTTCTATTTAGTTTTTTATTCTATTGCTGTTCATCTGTGGACACAGTTCTTGGAAGTCTTACTTCCACAATCACTTTCATGTGAGTGAGCATTTTTAGTCTAAATAAGAATTCGAGGATAAGCTTGTGAATTTCTATGTGGGTCCGGAGATGTAGAGCTGATCCTTAGCTGGTGTAGACAGATGTAGCTCTGTTGGTTTCAGTGAAGTTATACCAGTTTACTCTGTCTGAAGATCTGGCCCACAGTGAGGAACTTTTTTAAAAAAATTGAAAAATAAAAACAGTATTTATTTCAAGTTTGTGTGCATGTGTGTAGTTAACCGTTTTAATATAACACACTTTAAAATGTATACATATAATTTTGTAATATTTTTTTCATTTAGTCAGTATTTGAAAGTACATAATATATTTTCCCCTTATTATGAAGTTGTACAAATGAACTTTATTTTAAGATAGGCAAAACAGCAAAAATTACAGGGAATTTGAAGTTTTAAAATTCTTCTTACACAATTCAGTGAGAATAAAAAATGGTACATTAGAGGACAACTTAAATGCCTATCAGCTGAATAAAGCATGGGCTCAGAGCTTGTAGAGGGAATATATGTTTCATCTGTTTTAGATGTATTACAGAGGTGATGTCAAGGTGAAAGCAGACTTGCAAAATGGTTGGAAATCATTGATATTCTGACTCTGAGGCTGTAAATGGCTCTGTGGCAGATGGAGTCTTTGTCAAGGAAGAAAAATGGCAGCTATGGAGCATCATAGATGTTTTTCCTAGCAGCTCAGCTCACAGGCTGTGACCTTGTAGTGTTCAGGAGTTTCTCTTGTGCTTTAATAAATTGTCCTCTGCTTTTATTCCCTAAAGTAGATAAATAGTGGTCATCATACTTCAGTACAAATTGAGGTGTTTCATTATAAAGAAATGTAAACATGTTTTATTATCCAGATTTGTAAGACGTAAGCTTTTAAGTAAGCTTGTATTTCTGAGCGAGGTAAGTACCAGAAGTATTTTTGATACTTGATATGCTTGTTACTAAAATTAAAAGGCACCCCCTACAACGCTGAACTTTTTATATTCTTTTCTAGTTCCCTAGAACTAGTGTCACTTCTAAACTACACGAAACTACAGAAATAAAAGGATACAATATATTTTTGGACAGTGTGTTAATTTTTAAATTGTTTGTACTGTAGCTGGCTAATTAATCCAAGAAAAAGGGTAGAATGCCAAGATATATTGTATATTTCTGAAACTTTTTCTCACTGATCTGGAAAACAAGAATACATAATATACATTCAGTTATTTGTATCTTTGCATTTTTTTTCTTACTGGCGTTGGTGGTTTGTGACCCAAAAATACTGTAACATGCTCTGTTGTGTTTGATAAAATTGTACAGAACAGTTAGTACCTGGTGGCATTCGGTTCTGAGCACCTGCTATGGGGGCACTAAGCGCCTTTCAACTCCTATTAACTTCAGTTTGTAGGACTGAGTCCTTATTCATAAAATTAGGGTTCACATTTATTGTAGCTGGAAAGAAACTGTTTTATATTCTCACCCGACTGAATATTTTTTCACATCACCATAAGACTATCTCACGGATTTGTTAAAGGTCAGTATAGTATATTTAAGGTATGTCCATGGCTGCTTAATCCTTCGGATATTTGTGTAAACTAGAGCCAGAGAAGTTATATGTACGTATAACTGGACAATACAGAAACATCCTTTCTTCAGTTAATCTCTTGAATTAGTATTGTATATTTAAAGGATGTAGCGGAGTGGTTACCCGCTCCTGCCCTCCGGGGCTTAAAACAGCCCAGGAGAGGGCTGTAGCTGGGGCAAGAAGCCTGGGCTGATTGGGAGAAAACAGGCTCAGCTGTGGCCAGGTCCCAATCAGGCCCCGCTGGCCCCTGTAAGAGGCAGTGAGCCAGGAGCCCAGACTCTCCCCCTGCCTGTAGAGGGATGATAAAGAAAATAAACCCCAGGCCCTGGAGCCAGGCCTTGATTAAGCTAATAATTACATCAAGGCCATAGGCCTCAATCATACTAACATATAGTATACTAACATATAGAAAATAAGAAAATAATCATTACTAACACGCCTGAGGCTAACTCTCTGATTTTATTATACACAAACTATGAATAATGCTGCTAAAACAATATAATGCTAAAAGGGGAAGTAACCAGCCCACCACTGCCGGAATGTACTAACAGCTTCTAGTTCATTATAGTTCATCATTATAGTTCATTAAGTTGCTTATGCATAAAGTATAACTCATGATAACTTGACCAAAGGTACAAACAACATGTATTTTTGGACACAAGTTCCTCAAAAAGCTTAAGCAACGTGCAACAGCTTAACTGCAAGTAGGGGGAAAACCAGGTGTCAAGATCCTGACAGTTACGAAACCTCTGTATGGGAAAGTAGGAAAGAACAGGCTTACAATTTTAGCTCATTAGCTCACAAATGATATATTAATAGCAATTGTTTTTAGCAGATGTTTAGAAGATGTCATGTATTAGCCAAATAAGGTAATGACGGATGTATAAGCTCATGTGATGATTTGCGGTTTTAAACTTTAAAAGCACAGGTATCACTGCTGTAAGGCAGAGCGACTTACCCCTTGCTAGGGGACTTGTCGTCTCTCCGTGCGTACGCATGTATTCTCTGATTAATCAATAAAGGAGCCTCAGGCTGTCTGATCAACTCAACACGGTGGTGGTCATTTTCCACGACAGGGAGAAGGGCCTGGCTGCAGGGAGCTAGACAAGGTACTCAAAGTGGAGCAGGGCTGGGGAAAGGCAGAGGAGCTGGGGAGCTCCTGCCTGGAAAGCCCCAGGCTGCGGCCTAGCATTAGGCCAAGAGGTACTGGGGGTTGCAGGGGGCAGCCCAGGGGTAGGGCAAGGCAGCAGGTCCAAACCCCCTTGCTGATGATGAGTGACTGATACTGCAGTCTGCCCCAGTGAACAGGGGCTAGATGGAGACTGGGCAGTAGCCAATACTGAGGCAAAGTAGGGATAGTGGGGTGGAGGTTCCCCTGGGAGGGGGAGACCCAGTTAAAGGGGCACTGGCGTCCTGGGAGGGACATGGGGGCCAGTAGCTGGAAGGCGGATCACCAGCCTGCAGAGGGCGCTCCGGACGCCAGAATGAGCTAATTCCCTGAGAGACCAGTAGGAGGCGCCATAGGGGTGAGTCTGGCCCATCTACAATGGGCCATACTTTCCTGTGCTCCCTGGTGGAACTGTTGATGTCATTGAGAGCAATATATGGCTCCAAGAGTGTATAACCTCATGTACAGGATGTTGAATTGGACAGTTGACCTATATTGCAATCACTGTTAAAATTAAAAGTATAAGCATTTCACAACTATAACCTGCCAATGCTACTCTTTAAACCACTTGACAATTGTCAAAAGTACAGAAAGCAATCACTGTTCATCACAAGGTTGTTTTAGTCTTTGCTCCAGAAGGTGAGCCCAGTGGAATTAACTGTGCCTGTACCAGTTCAATTTCATTCATCTTGAAAATGTAATATATACTGATTTCTGGAGAAAGACAAATACTTAAAAGTGAGTTTTAAAATATTTTTGCGAGATTGTGACTCTGAACAATCTTCTACATCTTTTATATTCAGAATCTCTTGAATTTTAAAATTAACACTAAGCCTTTGAAATAGAGACGCTTGGAAGTTTCTTATAAGTTGTTGCACACTTTGGGTGTGTAAAAGGAAGAGGGGAAAAATGGAAGGATAGAATGGAGTCTAAATGATGTATTCTGTGAACACCCAAAACTTTCAGTGACTCCAGTGGAAGCATTGGTTGTGTAAAAATGCAGGATTGGCTGTGTCATGCGCTTCTGTATGCATGAAGAATATTTTTTTAATTATACTTTATTTCACTGTGGTATCTTGGTTGTTCTTTTGTCTGATATTTTGATGGGGTTCTTCCTTGGCAACTACAGTAGCGACTCGGTACATTTGATGGCCCTGGTGATGGTGAAGGTATAGAATCATAGAATATTAGGGTTAGAAGAGACCTCATGAGGTCATCTAGTCCAATCCCCTGCTCAAAGAAGGACCAACACCAGCTAAATCATCCCAGCCAGGGCTTTGTCAGGCCTGATCTTAAAAACCTCTAAGGATGGAGATTCCACCACTTTCCGAAGTAACCCATTCCAGTCATTCACCACCCTTCTAATCAAATAGTTTTTCCTACTATCCAACCTAGACCTCCCCGACTGCAACTTGAGACCACTGCTCCTTGTTCTGTCATCTGTCACCACTGAGAACAGCCTAGCTCCATCCTCTTTGGCAACCCCCTCAGGAAATAGAAGGCTGCTATCAAATCCCCCCTCACTCTAGTCTTCTACAAACTAAATAACCTCAGTTCCATCAGCCTCTCCTCGTAAGTCATGTGCCCCAGCCCCCTTATAATTTTCGTTGTTCTCCGCTGGACTCTCTCCAATTTGTCCACATCCCTTCTGTAGTGGGGGGGACCAAAACTGGACGCAGTACTCCAGATGTGGCCTCACCAGTGTTGAACAGAGGGGAATAATCACTTCCCTTGATCTGTTGGCAGTGCTCCTACTAACAGGCCCAATATGCCGTTGGCCTTCTTGGCAATGAGGGCCCACTGCTGACTCATATCCAGCTTCTCATCCACTGTAATCCCCAGGTCCTTTTCTGCAGAACTGCTGCTTAGCCAGTCAGTCCCCATCCTGTAGCGGTGCATGGGATTCTTCCTTCCTAAGTGCAGGACTCTGCACTTATCCTTGTTGAACCTCATCAGATTTCTTTTGGCCCAATCCTCCAATTTGTCTAGGTCACTCTGGACCCTATCCCTCCCCTCCAGTGTATCTACCTCTCCTCCCATCTTAGTGTCATCTGCAAATTTGCTGAGGGTGCAATTAATCCCATCATCAAGATCATTAATAAAGATGTTGGAACAAAACCGGCCCCAGGACTGACCCCCGGGGCACTCTGCTTGATACTGGCTGCCAGCTAGACATCGAGCCGTTGATCACTACCTATTGAGCCTGGCAATCTAGCCAGCTTTCTATCCACCTTATAGTCCATTCATCCAATCCTCCTTTTTTAAGGTAATCAGATTCTGAAATTTTCCTAATATTTTTCCAGACCTTCCCAAACATTCACCTTAATTTATGGTACAATTACCTTCTGATTTTTCTCTTGTCTCTGAAGAGCCAATTCTGAGTGGACAGGGAAGTGTCAGGTGGCAAGATGAATAGCTTTTTCTTTGAAAACAGAAATTACTTTATGAATTACATAGATTCTTCCTTATGCCCCCAAAACCAATACAATTATGTCTATAACTCCACTGTAGCGAAAAGCCGATTTTTATAAGCAAGTGACAGTCTACAAAGATTTCGGGTGTTCTAGAGAATGTTTGTTTGCTTTTTAAGTGTCTGTGATTTCTGCTGCTTTTGTTAGTATGCAGTGTGCTACTTGGAGCTAGGCAATAGGGTGCATTGAAAATGAAGCATGTTAACTTGATACAGATATTAAGTTAACAGTGGAATACTAGCTGAAGTACTACCAACTATCTTAAAATTATTAGTACCATAGATTAAGAACAATTACATTCCACAGTAGATTATGCCATTAATTTTTATAGTTGCTCAAAACCCAGTTTGGGTAATCTGGTCTGGCAGCAAATGGTATAGGTAGAAAGCTTTTAACATTTAAATATGGCATCGTCACAAAACAGTATGGAGCCAAATATATCTCAGAAAAGTAAAATATGGATCACTGTGCTAGGTGAGCTGAACAGCATTTTACAGACTTTTGTAATTCATTGATCTTATGTAGTGAACAGCTGCAAAGTGCATCATTCCATGCATAAACAGTAAACAATCTTGATTTTTTTTTTTTTTAAGAATTCTGCTTCTCAGGTAAGTGTGTGTATTTCAAATCAATGTGTAAAATATATGTTGTCTATGTTGTTACTAAGTGTGATGGCTTATTAAAATTATGGTGATTTTGGGAGTTAGTAAAGCAATTATTTTCATTCATGTCATAGTTTTACACGATGGCCTCATTTAACCATTAAATACAAGGGTAATATATATTTTTTATATAAAATCTCTGCATTAACAGGTAGGTAAACACTGGTCTAGTTGTAAAAGTTTCTACATGGTTTATGTACCAAGTAATCTTCAATTTTTATTAGACGTTACTTCAATTTTCAATAGAAATAACCTCCTTTGTCTCCTTAGCACCACTGATTTTTCTTTCAAAGGTACATTAACAGTGCTGATGGAACCGGTGCAATTAGCTTCTACATTTAACAAAAATAAATGGGATAAAATGAAAAGTGCTGCATCTATAGTGTTAATACAATATAGTATAATATTGCTGTACTTGAAGCAATGAAACCTGAAGGAGGACAAAATATTGAAAGGTCGAGAAAAATGAGACAGAGAACAAACGATGCAAAAAGAAAATGACACTGAGGTCTTGGTTTAATACATATGTATTCCAGGTTGATGGCTGATTTCATTAGCAAATCTCATTGTTATGCAATGTCTGTTCTTCTGCAGCAAAATGAATATTGTATTCTCACAGGCTGTGTGTGTGTGTGTGTGTGTGTGTGTGTGTGTGTCTATTTTATGTTGATAGATAAATGAAAGGATATACATTTATAGTTTTGTTCAGTCTTTTGTATCTTTTCTAAAAAATATGCATGGCCTTCAACATTTCTTTTTTGTTCTTAAACCTTTCAAGGTATATCTACAGTTGTATATTAAAGGTATCTTGTTTATACAAAATTTCTATAAAATGATCTCCTAGTTTGTATAGTGAGAGATCTAATTTATTAACTAAACCTCTTTCCTGTGTTCTGGAAAGAAAACGTAGATTGCAAACCTTCTGAAAGCCATCAGTTTGAGAAAATAAATCATGTTTAATGCTAAACTATATTATAAAAAGCGAATGCCAGGCTGTTAAAGTATTGGGTTTTTTGTAGATACTTTATATAGCTGGTTCAGGAGTGTTGTTTCCCACTAGTTAGTAAAAAAAATCCCAAAATAAGTGTGTACATTGACATGTTTGAATTGTTTTCAAGCTCTAATAAGTGAGAAAATACTGGAAAATGTTTAATTGAAAATTCAGATATTAAATAGTTTATCCTAATGTGACTCGAGTTTATTCATAAAATGCTAAATTCAGAAATGTAAGACAGTTGGAGGCTCAGTGGCTTAAGGGACTGATGTGTATAGTTTCTGTTGTCTCTATCGCCATTTCAAATCCAGCCCATGTCTGGTAGTGATGGAAAGTTTTGATGGACAAAGACCCCAAATGAGGAGGACACACAAATTATTCATGCAAGAAAGTTAAAATGCTATGGGATTTATTCCTTTAATTTAATATTATTTTTTCTTTGAGTAGATGCAGATGTGTATTCCGAGCAGGGGTGTGCGAGTTGGAACCAGAGACTTTTGCCTAGCTGTACCCATAGAGAGGCAGCGCTCATACCTCATGCCTGTCCTTCCCTGGCTATATGAGGCAACACTGCCCTGACCCCACGTCAGTTCGTTCTCACTGCCCATCAGCTGAAGTCAGAGCTCTGTGCGGTTGTCATTTCATAATCTCTCAGTTCATCATCTTAGCCTAGTTTTAATGTGCATAGTTAATAGTTTAGTTAGTATTAGAGTAATAGTATAGTGGTAGTGCTCCCCAGTGATGCCCTCACCAGAGTTCAAGCGTTGTCCTTTGTGTGGAGTGGCGATTCCCAACAGTAACCCCCATATGAGATTCTTGCTCTGTCTTGGCGAAGCCTACCTTAAAGAGAGCTGTTCAATCTAAAGATTGTTCAAGAAGAGGACTCTGATGGCATGGGACCTTTGCCTCAAGCAGCACCTGCTTGAACAGGCCATCAGGCCTGACCTAGTACTGAGGCCTTCCTTGGGCCACAGATGCCTCTCCAGCTTGGAAAGTGCTATTGCCTCCCATTCTGGGGCAGGGGCTTCTCCAAAGAGACGCAGGAGTAGTTCTCTGTCGTCGGCACCAAAAATGAGGTCTCAGAAGACCAATTGTGAGGTCCTGAGGCGACTCTTCTGCGTCCCCTAAGAAAAATGGAGACCAGCACCGGGCTGGATCTGGCATGCGGGAGCCTCTGACCCTCCCTCAGTACAGGGTAGGGAGGGCAGACACCCATACCATTGACTCCGGTCCTGGTCTCTAGGCATCCATCGAGTCCAACTTATGCAACTTAGTTAGGTTGGTGGCTGTGATAACAGCACCTGGAGAGATTTGCTGCTTGACACTAGCAAAGCATTGTGAGAGATTGTCCAGGCTGGAAGGTTAAGGGGGCACAGCAATCCCACAGTTCCAGGTTATGCTCCTCAAAGATTGAACTCACAACCCTGGGTTTTGCAGGCCAGTGCTCAAACTACTGAGCTATCCCTCTTCCCCCATACTGAATATTAAATATTAGCTTACTCTATGAATGGCCTCGTGGTGGGACCACCCATGAAATAAAGTAGTACTCAGATGTGTTAAGCGTGTTAGAATCTGGCCCAATGAGTAAGACTTCTCACTCGTTCCAGATTGCTTGGGAGGTGGGAATTGCACTTCATCAGAAAGGGAATGGCTGAAAGATTTGTCACTTTTGAAGACGTGAGATGCATTTGGTTTTTTTTGGAAGAGGTGGTTGAGACTTTTGGTAGAGAAGAATCTGCATCTCTAGTTTCCCTTCTTTTGGTGGGCAGAGTTGGAAGTAACTTGAGATTTTAAGGGTCAGGGAACGTAGGAATAGTTTGAATTGCTGGTGTTTACCCCAGCAAATTCTGATAGTATTCAGCTGGCCTAGTTGTCTCTCCTTGCCCATGAATATCTGTCCGTGCAGCTAACATAAATGGATATACATGTTAGCTAGGTATTCTTGCTCAGATCATTAGCAGTGAAAGATTTAACCACACTGATGTGAAACCATCAGCATTAAGTTTCAGATTTAACACATCATGGAGATGAATGGGGGAAGTTCACAATGTTCAGAGCCATTTTTTATGTTGTCTGTTTGTATACTTAGATGACTGCATCAGTTTCATTGACATGCATCCGAAGAAGTGGGTATTCACCCACGAAAGCTCATACTCCAATACGTCTGTTAGTTTATAAGATGCCAAAGGACTCTCTGCTGCTTTTTCAGTTTCATTCAGTTCATATTCAGGAGATTATGTTAACAGCTATTTGTTTTGTTTTAAAGGAAAGTTTTTTATATTCTGGAGTGACACGTGGATTCTGCAGCAAATTTGGTGGCTAAGGAATAACGTAAAATGCAAAGCCCTGGCCATAGTGCCTTTCACTATTTGCCGTTTACTTGGAGACTGTAGCCCTTCCTCTCTAATGTGGACTGCGCAACAGAAATCCAACAGTCCAGGACTTCTGTTACTTCTACCTTTGTCTACTGCAATGTACTCTACTCAGAGCCACTTCTGAAGGTCAGCCTGAATGATGTTGTTAGCGAGGAACTGCTTGCCTTCTGAAAGTACAGATAAGAGTAAAAATATGCCTACAGTAGAACCTCAAAGTTACAAACACCTCGGAAATAGAGGTTGTTTGTAACTCTGAACAAAACATTATGGTTATTCTTTCAAAAGTTTACAGCTGGAAATTGACTTAATACAGCTTTGAATCTTTACTATGCAGAAGAAAAATGCTGCTTTTAATCATCTTAATTTAAATGAAGCAAGCACAGAAACAGTTTCCTTACCTTGTCAGATCTCTTTTTAAACTTTCCAATATTTTAGCAGTTTTGGGGCCTCATGAGACTTGGTCATTATACAATTAAGCTAGCGACTGACAAGTGTGAGGTGAGATGAGTCCCTGGAGGGCCTCTGGTGGTTGGAAGGGGCAGAAAATAACCTTTATTGCATGTAATCTTGTTAACGCTGGTATCTGGCTTGGAGTTGTGGGTGATCTGGGAACATTTACTAAAGATGTATCCTATTTTGTTGCCCACACTTCAAAATGTAATTATTAGGTAATGTGTATTGAAATGATCTGAGAAGAATTGTTCACCTCAATAGCTAATATCTGAATAATAACTCTAGTACACATGTACCATCCCATAAAAACCCTAAATCATGTATGACCTATTAAATTCATTGGGACTATTTTTATGAGTAAGAATTTTTTGGATAAGTTTCTAATGTCAGGCCCTAACTCACTATCTCTTCTCATGAATTCAGAGGTAAATTCCCATTGATTTCACTATGAACTGTGTACTGTTTATGGAAAAGTATTTTTTAAAATATAGTAAAGAGAGCTTCGCTGAGATTTTTCTCTAAGCACAAGGCTCTATTTCTGCTTGAAGATTTGTATTTTTTAACCATCTCTTTACAAGAGTCACTTTTCGTAAGAAAGGGAGAAAAAAAAACCCAACCCAACAGATTCCAGCTATACAATTTTGATGTTTTGAATTTTTTTAAAGGGAATGAGATGTTTCTCTGCATTTTGTTACGACAATTATGGCCATGCTAATTCATGAAATAATCTTTTATTACATTTAAGAATCTCAAGATAATGTTTTAAATCAACAGTATAAAATATAAATATATTATAAGAAGAATCCTCATTACTATTTTTGCTGATGATATTAGCATAATTTTTGGAATGTTTTTAATTTACAAACTACATTTAATCATGGGGCCCGGTTTATTGGTGGACAGGTGTCCTACTCAAACCATCATCATACTTTTAGCAGTGAGATGGTACCATTGTGGACAGTCTTTTTGTAGAAACACCAATAACTAAGTGTGCACTCAAGCCTGGTCTATACTTTAAAGTTTTGCTAGCATAGCTATGTCAGCTAGGAATGCGAAAAAACCACACTCCCTAACAGACATAGCTAGGCTGATAAAAGCTGTAGTGTAGATGCAGTTGTGCTGGCAAAAATGTCCTTTTGATGATACTGCTTGTTTATTTATGGAACTGGTGTTAGCTACATTAGCAAAAGAACTATCTTTCCAGTATAAGTTGTTTCTCCATTAGAAAGGTTTGCCAAGACAGCTGTACCAGCAAACCTTTCTAGTGTAGACAAGGTCTCAGCCTAGGATATGCTCTCTAGGCTTGAAGTGAATAGGATTCTTTCTATTTACTTCTGTAGGTTTTGGATCAGGTCCTTGTTCCTAGAGGTGATTTTGAGATAGGGTCAGGGTACGTTGACAGTATAGTTAGTGGAAGTTTGCGTTGCCAATGCCCATTCTGTACCTGGATTTCATTCTCCAGATTTGTCAGTTTGCTGCTTTCCTGTGGCTGCATGCTGAACCGTTTCTCAGAGAGGAAAGTTGATGTCCCTTTTGTGTGCTCCCCATGTTACTCTTGAGGGTAAGAGGCTTCCTTTCCCATTGGTTACTGTTTTTATGGAGTTTTACTCTTTATAGTGTCATGGCCCCTGTCAACTCCTGAAGAAGCTCCATCAGGGAGAGCCTGATTGTAAACTGGACCCACTTAACTTTTCTTCGTTTGTGGATTCTGTCAGTTAAATAGGGAAGCAATAGCCTTCTCCCGCTCGTGTAAGTCTCCTCTGTGACTTAAGATTTTTGGGAGGAAAACAGTCTTAGGCAGTCAAAGGCATGACCACTGCCTCCGTTGGAGAGGGAGAGGGAAGAGTATCCAGTTGAAATATGAAGGAGTTGAGGAGATTAGTCCATTACTTTCAGTTACAACAAAAGAGTATTTTAGAGAAATTAAATGCAGATTCTCTTGCTTCTTGCACATTAGATTTTTTTTTAAATATCTGGAGTAGAGGATTATTTTTATTGATCAAATTCTTCTCTACCAGAGGATCTCGCACCCCCTTTTCAGCAGACAGCGGAGGGAGGGGGGATTCTAGACACTTAAATAACATCACAACCTTCCAAGCTAATATCTGTGACAATTTTGATTTGTGTCAAGCTATCAAACCAAGTAGCCTCTTGCTCTGTGCTGTAAAGGAGCCTGCAATTGACATCTTTAGCCAACTATTGTTTTATTTTTCTTTTAAATTGCACTTTAGAGTTATTTTGGTTGCTTTTAAATAATATATTTTTAGAAAGTTCTATTGTTTATTTCCTTTCTGTTCTGAAAAGAGGGTGAAAATTATAAACCTCCAAATACAGCTGTTAGCAATTGTTTCTCAGATTTCAGATTTTTCCAAGAATAACTTTTGTGATTGAGTTTTTATCGTAAGATATGTACTGATTCCTCATTCTAATAGAACTTCAGCAGCAGTTTATTGCATGTGTATATTTGAACTTCAGTTAACTTAAGATTCTTTTATATTTAGCCATGCTTAAAAAACATCATATAGTATAGAATTGCCATTTATCCAATGTTAGAGAAAAAAATCTGCATTTTGCTAAGTTATTTTTATTTCTGATGCAGTTAAGTTGGAACAATTATACATTGTATTTGCAACTAATTAGTTCACCTGGTTTGGTTTTGGTCATGTGAGCATACTTGTTTACCAGTGATCTAAGTGCTCCACCTGCCTTTCAGTTTGTTTACCAGGAAATCAAGATGTGTAAACTGCAGGAAGTACTATTTGACCCTCTCCGACAGTATCTCATTACAATAATTGCTAATCTCTGAATAAGACAGCCATGTTTTGTGAGTAATACACACAGAGAGTGGTTGTGTTAGACAGATTTTAGATGTTTCCACAAACCTAGCATTGTAAATACTTGCTTGGATTATGTTTTCATGATAGCTTTTGATAACAGACATCTGGTGACCTTTGGGGTCAGCAAAGCTGGAGCAAAATAGTGTGTGTTCTTTCAGTCCTCTTAACTGAGAAAAAGATATCACGGCTTGTTGTTTTGGAGTGCTGTCACTGCTTTGTAGCGAAAGGATAATGGCTACTTCCTGATTAAACCACTATCCACAGTAAGCTGTTAATGTTATATATCTATTCTCCTCTAAAGACAAGTGTTCTTTTTTGTTTTCTGCTTTTTTCCAGAGAATTCTCAGTTTAAAATGTTTATAAATATGATATGAAGTGAGAGCCTACAGTTAGAGGGACTTTTCAATTGTTTAATTTCCAGGATGATCTTTTTCTTTTTGAAGTAAGAAAGTTACCTAGCGTTTTTTAATTCTCCTTTGAAAATATGTTTTAATACAAACTTGTCTGAAATACATTTAGATGCTGAGTGTTTAACATTTGAAATCTATTTAGCTGCAAATCTCTCAACTATTCTTAATTACGATTTTGGTAAATGTTCAAAGGAATAACTCTGATATTACTAACAATATAGCTAAAGTATTTTTCAATACTGTTGAATAAACACTGATAATTTGTAGTCTATTTATCCTGTATCATCTATTTTACATCTAGCATAGGTCTATCAGTTTTGGAATAAAGTACTATCTGGAATTTCTTCATTAGATTTTATTTATTTAGATCTCTATTTCAGTACTCATGATAGTTTAACTTAGCTATTTTTCAGCCAAATAACTGCACAATTGGAAATCTTATGGTAGAGAGCGGCAGGTGTAACTCCTGCTGTTCTGTGCCTGGATCCATTTTTATATTACCCTAAAAAGTTCATTTTGAGATTTAATACCGCAAGAACATGGGGTTCCAGGCAACTGAGGGTCAAATTCTACTCACTACATAAATACAGAAGAATCCTCTGAAGTTGATCGTTAGACACTTTTAACTGGAAGTATAATATGTGCACAGAGGGTGCTATATACTCTGATAACATTACTGAGACTGTATACCATATACAATGGACCATTTTTCTCAGTTGTCTCACAGTGGGCAGGAAAGTTGACAAATCAGGGTCCAAAAATAGGTGAGGATAATAGAATGGGATTGCACCAGTGTTCTTTGCTGCCATAATGAATATTTGGCATCAGTTCCTCTACAGTAGGCAGTTAAGTATATTATAAAAACATGCTGGAGCGGGACTTTTAAAATAAATTCAATGTGGCTGTCTTAAAGTGCTGGTATTAAATATGATACTAAGATAAAAAATTATAAAGAATTCTATTTAAAAATACCAGAAAAAGAAGTAATCAGTGCAGGATAGGTTGACAACTAATTAATGGAATTCTCCTTAGTAAACATGATTAATAGTTTCTGGAGAGTGTGTGCACATGCACATTAGTTAGGGTTAAATTGTTTATATTAAGGAACATGTAAAATAGATGGCACGTCTGACCAACCTGAGGTTGCCAGCATAAGAAAACTCCTCTTTTGCATTTAGCACTTCTTGGCCTAGTTGTGTTGGGATTAAATGGGAACATTTGCTGGCACTCATTCCACAGTAATCCTTAGGATAAACTAGATTGCCATTTGACCATTAAGTGGTCTCCTTTTGGTGAAAAACAGTGTGGCAGGGTGGGTAAGCTTTATCTGCTAGTGCTTGTGCAATGTGTGCCTCTTGGGGAGAGGAGTCATGTAACCCATTATAAAATGAGGTTAATGGTGATCACCCAGTTTTGCAAAGTGCTGTGAGATCCTCTAAGGAAAGGCATTATGTAAGTGCTTGGTGGCATTATTTACTGTTTTCATTATTAAACTCTGGCACCAAGAAAATAACCACTAATTTTTAAACAAAATCTGTCATATTCTATATAATCATATTTCATTAGTCTAGATTCTAGAGAAATTTATATTGAACATTACATGGCTGTAAAGTGTTTGAAATGTAGATGCAAGTTCTGAAGTCAATTTGTTCTTGTACCTTCTACATGTGGATAGTTTGCTGCTTTTGTTCTATCCAGCAGGTGGAGACAAACTTCCCCTGTAAGATCTTTTAGTTTTCTGTTCCCTTTCTAACCTCTTCTCCTTATGCAGGAACATCAGAATGAAACTGATGTGATCATGGTGAGTTTAATTCCTTATTCTTGCTGTGCCATGGAGGAAACACTGTGCAGGGGGTAGAACAGGAGATATCTTCTACTTCAGCTGAGGACAGTTGATTTTTCTCCTCCACACTCAGTGACCCAGCAGTAGATATTACCGCTTCTTCTGTGTATGGTGACCAGGTTTTTAAGGTACAAAATTGGGAAACCTGTTACTGAGGTGTGGGGTTGGGTGTTTGGTGGTGCTTCATCTGGAAGCATGAAGTGCTGAAATTGTGATGGGGCAGAGAGTGCTTACTTCTGGCACTGGTCGTAGATTTCCATACAGCCACCTGACGAGGGTGCTTTTGAAAAGCTAAGCATCCATTTACCTAAATCCTTCTGTTGGCCACAGGGGAAAAACAGAATTAAATTTCCTAGGGCTTTGATATCTCACAAGGCAACTAGAGAAGTGTAGCCGAAATAAGGTGTTTGTGTAGAAACCTGGAGATTCCTGCTAGCTGTCAGCAAGAGGTGCTTGCAAAGTCCAAAATTTATTTCTGAATGTTGAACTAAATTAAACAGGGTGCCAATATCTAGGAGCTGGAACAAGCTACTAGACAAGCTGATGCTAATGTACCAATTAATTTTGTCTTCACCTGATGAACAAGAAGAGAGAAATTTCATTTTCTTGACTTGTATAGGAGAACTGAATAAACTACTAAGAATTTTACTTTGTTCTTTTGTTATAGTGTAAATTGGACTGATAATGTTAGAATTTTCAGTGCCATTACCTCTATCTACTCTGTGCTTCTCAAAACAGAACCTACTCCAAAAGCTGGGTAGTAATGGCCCCTTCAAGTGTAAATGTAGAACCTTTGCCTATCAACCTCTCCTAAAGTACCCTGCTAAGACTTTTTGATGCAAGGTCTGAGTGACTCGCTGTTTCCGGTCAGAGTACGTGGATTGATATTTCCCTGTTAATTGTTTTGGGGAAGAATCATCTTTTCTGAATTTTGGGATGGAAGGAATGACTATATTAGAAAATTAGATTACACAGACCAAGACCTGTTGAAGGGAGTCAAGTCTAGGATCATGCTTACCTCTAATCCCGCAGAGGACTTGCCATGTGTTTTGGTTCTCCATGAGTTTAGGGAAACACTCTTTGCAGCATCACACCCTGTCAAATTCACAAAAACTAGCTCCTGGATTAATACTGACCCAAGTTGTCTTATTTCATATGGGTTGCCCCTCTGCACATTCAAATCCTCTTACATCGGAGGGCTAGATTTCAGCCGTCAGCACTGTTCTAGATAGAATTGTGCTGCTGGTTTTGCTCAGATTATCTACAACCTTCCTCATGTCCTCTGTATCTAAGACCTATAGGCTGCACCCCCTGCTGTCTGTGTGTTTCAAAAATCTGCACACATTCACCACATTTGCAGTAGCATTTCCTTGATTTTAGGGGGTGTGGAGTCTTCTGTCTAACTTTTATCTCTCTTATGAGTTGTTCCAGCAGACGACCTGATCTTGGGCCTAATATAGAAATACAAATGATCGTTCTTTGTTAAGGTGCACCTTAAAAACGTTTTATACTTGCAATATATGGGAGACATCAAGCATGTTGGCTGCATATTTTCTGTCTTGGGGAAGGTAGCTGAAACTTGTAGTATGAGTGGTTTGATATCTTTCTTTTTACCACAGGAAGCTAAATTGGAAGGAAAACGAAAACAGAACTGAGGTGTTGGCACATCATATTTTGTTAATATATTTCACAATTTCAGTTACAGTTAAACTGACCTAGAATGTGTTGACTTTTTATTGGAATTTTTTTTACTAAACATACTTACCGAAAACAGTATTCCTTCATGAAAGAAACACATTGTTTGCTTATCTAATTAACAGTGTTAGAACATCCCTGAATACATATTCACATTCTTTGAACACAGACCCCTTTCTGTTATATCTGAGATGCCTCAAAGTACAAAATAATTAACTTTAGTCTGAAGCACACTAAAAAAGAAAAATAGAAGTAAATTGGGCATAGTAAAGATATTACCTTGTTACCTATATTATTACCTTGCCATTCAGCTGGATATTTCCTTATATATAAATGATCAAATGCCTAACAGTGAAGGAAAGTACTCTTGGTTCAATAATTATTCTATGACAAGAATGAATACAGCTGCAGATATTCCTTTAAATTTGGCATCTTCGTGTTATGAAACCAAAATTTGATATGCACCAGCAAGCATACCTTCTAGATTTATGTGCACTGCTTGGTGTAAGAGCATTTTTTCTCAAGCATCAAGAGAAGTGACTTCTCCCACCCTGTCCAATGTGGCGAGGCTCTAGACAATATATGAAACGACAAGCTTGTCAATTTTTGTTCTGTCAACACTGAAAATCAAACTGCTGTTATGGCAAGCATTGTGGTATATTACAGCTAGCATGTTACATGTAATGAGGCTCTGCTAGTGTCTTTGTTCTTTAAAACTTCTACTAGTTCAAGAAGGCCTGGACATACTGTGACTGTTGTCTTTCTGTCTGCCTGTCTCTCTCTCTTTGTATGCGTTTCTCTCTCTCTCTCTCTCTCTCTCTCTCTCTCTCTCTTATAAATCGAGCTAGTATGCTTCCTATTGTTAAGGTTGCCCAACACTTCTCATTTTAAGACTGTGTTTTCAGTTGCTTATAACTTGGCCCAACTGTTTCTGTTTAGTTTATAACTTTCCATGCTGGCTATATCCCTCATGCTGAATATTTTTTGGAAAATGTCAGTTAAAGCAGTTGAGAGGTTAGGGAAAATAAGTCATTTTGCACATAGTAAAAAAAACATTCTGGTGACCTTTTCTTTGGTAAGCTCTAGGGCCCCCATGCTCTGGAGTAGGGACTTGAAATTGTCTCGAGTTGACCTCTGTGTCAGCAATGTGTACCTCTTGCCATCCTTGTCAAAATCCAGCCAAGATCTGCGCCTTTGAAAAATTGCAATTTGTAGGTACTCAGTAGAGACTTCTTGGATTTTAGCAACTAAATGTCCTGAGGAATCCATCTGTAGCAGGCATGGAGCTGAGCCCAACATTCAAATGCCTTAATCTGGAGACCTTGCTTTCTCTTCCTGCAGTCCTCTGCCTCATTCACTACACACCTTGGGTAACAAATGAAGCAAGAGTTTTACTGACAAGTTGTCTTCACTACACAACCCAGTGTAGGTCCATCCTGTGCACTGACTGAGGCAGAGGGTCTAGGGGATAAATAACGTGTGATCATGTAATTAGTAGGGCTGTCAAGCGATTAAAAAAATTAATCACGTGATTAATCATGCTCTTAATAATAGAATAACATTTATTGAATGTTTTCTACATTTTCAAATATATTGATTTCAGTTGCAACACAGAATACAAAGTGTACAATGCTCATTTTATATTTTTTATTACAAATATTTACACTGTAAAAACCAAAAGCAAGTGTTTTTCAATTCATCTAATACAAGTACTGTAGTGTAATCTCTTTACGTGAAAGTTGAACTTACAGATGTAGAATTATGTGTTTAAAAAAACAACAAAAAAACCTGCATTCAAAAATAAAACAATGGAAAACTTTGGAACCTACAAGTCCACTAAGTCCTACTTCAGCCAATCACTTAGACAAACAAGTTTGGTTAGAATTTGCAGGAGAATTTGCCCACTTCTTGTTTAAAACGTCACCTGAAAGTAAGAACAGGTATTTGCATGTAACTGTTGTAGCTGGCGTTGCAAGATATTTACGTGCGAGATGTGCTGAAGATTCACATGTCCCTTCATGCTTCAACCAACTTTCCAGAGGATGTATCCATGCTGATGATGGGTTCTGCTCGATAATGATCTAAAGCAGTGGGGACCAATGCATGTGCATTTTCATCATCTGAGTCAGATGCCACCAGCAGAAATTGGTTTGGGTTCTGTAGTTTCCACATCAGAATGTTGCTCTTGTAAGAAAGCATGCTTCTGAAAGCATGTCCCTCAGATTTTGAAAGGCACTTCAGATTCTTACACCTTGGCTGTAGCTAACTTTAGAAATCTCCAATTGGTACTTTGTTTGCATTTTGTCAAATTTTGCAGTGAGTGTTCTTAAAGCAAACAAAATGTGCTGGATCATCATCCAAAACTGCTATAACATGAAATACAGAATGCAGGCAAAACAGAGCCGGAGACATAAATTCTCCCTGAAGGAGTTCAGTCACAGTACCTGGAAGAGGTGAATGGAAAAATATTTTTTATCATTTTTACAGTGCAAATATTTGTAATAAAAATAACATAAAGTGAGCACTGTACACTTCATATTTTGTATTGTATTTGAAATAAATATATTTGAAAATGTAGAAAAACATCCAAAACATTTAATAAATTTCAGTTGGTATTGTGTAACAGTGCAATTTAAAACTGATTCATCGTGATTAATTTTTTAAATACGATTCATTTTTTTGTTATTTATGTGAGTTAACTGCGGTTAATTGACAGCCCTAGTAATTAAAGTAGGAATGTAAATAAAGTTTTAAAAGTTAACCATTTAATTGATTAACCATTAAATTAAATATTTTTAATCAATTAAAGTGCCAGCTATGGGCTGGGGCTGCTTTGGCTGAGGCTGCTGCAGCTGGGGCCACTCCGGCCAGTGCAGGGCCATTGGGGCTGGCCAGGTAGCCTGGAGGCTAACGGGTAATGCGGGTTAACTGATAAGACTAATGCTTACTGGTTAACTAGTTAACACTTCACATTCCTAAATTAAAGATTGTATTATAATGCAAAGGGGGCAAATTAGGGCTGCCCAGGCAACTTTAATTTTGACATTTCCTAACTCTTGAGTGCCTGACTTTGAAACCGTGATAATGTTCATTTAATGTAGTCTTTTGCATGTTATAGATACTTCATGCTGCCATCATATTTTCTCTGAGAAATCCTTCTTGTAAATTCTTTCTTTCATACAATACTAGTTGTTTAGAATATCTTAAAACATGTCACCATTGTAGGCCACATAGCTTGTGGGATGCACTTGCATGTGTGAAGGGTGCTAATAAATATTTTGTTGTTATGATGTTTATTACTTTTGTGTAAATTACTTTTAAAAATATGATTTCTGTGTTATAAACCATTCAGTAAACAGAATGGTATAAGAATTAAAATGCAGCTAGAATGCAGTGTATAATTGTCCTATTTTTTTTCTTTTGCCACCTCAGCACTCACTGTTTCTCTCGCGGGCTGGCTTCAGGGAAAATGGTGCCCTGGGCAAACTTGTACTTTGGTGCCCCTGGCCCCCATGGGCAAACCCTACTCTGTGCACTCTTCATTCCAATCCCTGCACTCCCCCTTCACCTCTAACTCCTGCCTCCCTGTGCCCTAACCCCTGCATTCCTCTCCTTCACTGTGCTCCTTCACATTTAACCCCTGCACCCCCTTCCTGAGGCTATGTGGGGAAACTGACCTGGATGTATGGAGCAGCTGCATTGCTGCTCACTTCCCCCCGCAACGTTGCTCCTCCATGCACCCCTAGGGGTCTGTGAGAGGGAAGGTGAGAAATTACATCAGGGCTCCCTGCATCCAGGTCACTTCCCCAACTTTGCTGTCTAAGGGGAGGGCAGACAGCAGCAGCTTCTCATGCTTGCCTCATAGCACAATCCAGATGGGGAAAGTGACCTGCATGACCAAGCACTTTGTGTTGCTCCTCACTCCTCCCTCCTTTCTCGCAACTCTCTAGGAGGGACACTGAGGAATGTTGAGGGGGGTGAGCTCTATCTGTGTGTCACCATTCACCCCTCTTCTCATGTTCCTCTGCTGGGAGAAAACAAGGAGAAAGCTGCCCCCCCCCACGCAGCACTCTCCTGCCAGCCAGGAGCAGCTTTTGACCCCACACCAGCAGCACGCAACTCTGCACTGCCATATGACACCTTCTTGCTCATGCCAAGTGGGTCATCCTTGAGGCTGGCCCTGTTCCCATTATATATTATGTCTTTATTATAAGCTCATAGACTAAGGGTGAAATCCTGAACTCATGGAAATTTAATGGTAAAATTCCATGATTTCACCCTAAAAGTATTAAGAAAATGTCCATGGAGTCTGATTCTACAATGCTTAAAGATGCACTTTATTCATGAAAGTATGGTGCATGTTTGTAGGATTAGGCCCATAGTCTGATATAGAATTAATACTGCATTCTTAAGACTTGGAATAGTATAGTCTCCTATGTGAATAGATTCAAAGATTTCTGGAGAAAATAGTATACATATTGGAGTCTGCCTACCAGAGACAAAAGTGCAGAAACCTGTGGATTATTGCCTTTTGGAGAGGAGTCATCAGAGGGAAATGATGGAACCCTACCTTTACCTTTCTGTTTACTCACAAGGAAAGCTTAATTGTTAATCATTAAAAAGATAAATCATTAAACTTGAACTGCTAAAGTTTTGATGGTTGCATAAGTATATTTCATACATAAAAATAATTAAGAGTAACTGTGGCCAAATCGATTCTTGCAATTAATTCTATGACTTTCATAACCAGATTAGTGCCCAGTTAGATAAGTCAGTAGAAGCTGCAAGAGATCTGTGCTCTGAAAACCAAACCCAAAGTGTTTTGAGATAGGTGCCAAAAACTAGAGCAACCAAAATCGGTTGCCATTCTTGCCAATGATGGACCTGAATCGTCATTTGTCTGTCTTTTAACATCAGCAGAGTGCCCCAATAAATCTTGTATTCATTTTAGGACCATCTGTTTTCTTTATGTGCGCTTCAAGTACCTTGGAGGTAGTGTATTCTAGTGGTTCTGAAAATAGTTTCTTGCTGAAGCAAGTATTCAGTGTTTCTTGGAATTTTAAGAAGCAAGATCCTGAATGTTGTTATAACTTGAGGAGCAATATTGTAAGAACTAAATTTACTTGTAAGTATAGTAAAGAGACAAAATGTAACCTCTTTTAATGACAAGATTTTGCCCTGTAGTGACTGCTAATGAGTTAAATACATTAAAAAATTCACAAGAAATACTTTTCAACTAGTTCCTGAGGCATTTCAGAGATTTTTAAATCACTGTGGGAATTACATGCCTTTCTACCAACAGCTACACATCATAGAATTTTGTTTTCCATCAATGGTTAGCTTACTTCTGAAGCCATTGAGAAAGATTAACTTAGTATTTATTTAGGAATACAGCATCTGTTTGAGTTCCTACCTTTACTAAAATAAATATACATATTTAATGGAAAAGAGATTTTTATATCTTAATAGAAATTTTTGAAAAATGAAGATACATTTCAAAAAAGTTCAAAACAGTCATATTTGAGTATTCACAAGAAAACTTTGTAGTAAAAGCTCCATATGATAGCTGTTGCTCTTGGGGATTGTAGCATAATGAAGAGAGGACTATAGAAATGGTTAAAGAAACCATGGGAAATGCATGACAGTCAAAGTAACTAAGTACTGTAACATTCATATTATCCCATATGCTTACAAAAGTAAGGTTGGGAGATTGAAGAATCTCCATCGTTAGAGATTTTTAAAAGCAGGTTAAACAAAAACCTGTCAGGAATGGTCTAGATAATACTTAGGGTATGGCTACACTTGCAGCTGTACAGCGCTGGGAGTTAAACCTGTCTTCATACAGCTGAGTTGGGAAAACGCTGCAGTCTGTCCACTCTGACAGCTACCAGCGCACTGTCGTGGCCACATTTGCAGCAGCATTGGGAGCAGTGCATTATGGGCAGCTATCCCAGCATTCACGTGGCTGCAACATGCTTTTCAAAAGGGGTGGGGTGGGGTGGAGTGTTACAGGGAGCATGGGGGAGAGAGAGAGTGGATTTTTGGAGCCGACACTGTGTCAGCTCCCTGCCTTGCAAGTTTCGACCCCCTCCCCCACCCCTCTATCACTCACTGAAAGCAAATAGCAGCTTTTCTTTTCCTCACAGACCAGATAAGCAGCCTCCCAGAAATGGATGCCCCCATGCCCGCCATACTGCTTCTCTCCTCAAGCCCCCTCCCTCCCCCTCTCTTCAAGCAAACACTAGCTGTGGGCATTCCAAAGGGAGCCCCCTGCCTCTGTGCATTCACAGCAAACAGTAGTTGTGTTTGTTTTTTTGATAAGCAGCTCCCGGACCGCAGTTCACAACAAAACAAAGAGTGGGACCTTCACTTAAAAGGATTATGGGAAGGTTCCGGAGGTAAGTCACAGCATACTAAGATTATTCCCTGTTGACGCTGGCGGCGCAGTGCAGCAGCGCTATACTCTTTATTCCTCTCGGGGAAGTGGAGTACAAGCAGTGCTTTAGCCACGGAAATATAGCGCTGTATGTGCCTTGCCAGTGTGGGCAGGGAGTGAGTTACAGCGCTATAAAGTCACGAACAGCGCTGTAACTCTCAAGTGTAGCCAAAGCCTTAGTCCTGCCATGAGTGCAGGGGGACTGGACTAGATGACCTCTCAAGGTCCCTTCCAGTCCTATGATTCTACAATTCTAAAATGTAACAAAATGAAGTTAAAGGTCAGATTTACATTCACAAGGCACAGGAAATTCATTATTGTCTTGATTTAGTGGCCAGATTGAACTCTAGGCTTTGTAAACTGCTTTACCTCTCTTACTTTTGCAAGTGAACATAACTTTGTCTCAGTAATGTAATTGTTCTGTTTTTTTCTATTGATCTATTGCTAAGGAGCACTTCTTAGAACCATATAATTCTGCGTAACTAAAAATCCCAAGTTTTTTCATTTCTTGTTAGAACTAGTGGTGTCAATTTTTTATTTGTACGTGAACTTTACTCTGCTTCAAGTTTATTCAGAATGTTGATTTTATATGATATATTTGAGAAAACAGATTGATCTTGAAATATTCTGTACATACACTTCGACATCTAGAATCCTCTTTGGAGTCAGAGTCTAAAAGGTTACTGTCCCAAACTTTTATTTTGTTTGATAGTATGAAAATAGACATGTTTTGTCTCTGACTGTTCTACTTTTTGAACAGTCCCAGCACCTTAGTATTGGAGCATTTTTTCCAAGTGTGATTTACATTTCTTTACTCCCACAGTTTGATGCTCTTGGAATCCACTGGTGACAGGTGAATACTACAGATAATTTACTGTGCTGTGTGCCAATGTTGCGAACTGTATCAAATGCTTTTTACAAATCAAGAAAGATGGTATACAATAACTTCTTGTCCAGAGTTGAATGAGTATAGTATGTAAAATGAATCATGATAGTACTGGTTGAATAAGGTGGAACTGGAACCATATTGATGTGAATTGAATGTGTTGGTATTGAGATGTTTGTAGATATGTTCAACTTCCTTGGTGACTGTTGTGCTAATGTAGTTGGAGGAATGGAGATGGATTGGTAATTCAATGCTTTTAGAATTTCTTTATGTGGATTGGGACAAAGGTTGAAATATTTTGAAGAATTTAGGCATCTCATTGTTTTCAGATTTGAGGAAAATGCAGAGAAAATGAAAGATTGTCATGTACTTTTCTTTTTTAAGTTGATGGTGAGTTTTCTGTTCATGTTGCCAAACTTGGAGCTAGTAAAGACAGAATGTTTTAAAAATATTAGTTGTGGGGAAATCAACTAATTCTTCACTATGGTATAAAGATAAAATATCGTTAGTGTAACTACTTTAATTAGTGTAATGGACTTTCCAAATTATTGCAATTGTTATTACTCTAAACTTGCTTAATTTAAGAAATCGGCCTTAACTTCCCTAAAATGATTAAATTGTGCATTGTCTTATATCTACCCTATTGACCTTAGTGAGCTAAATATTTAGTATTTAGTTTCTATTGTGTATTAAGTTAAATTTTCTGGATTAACCAATAATAATTTAGTCTGCTGGTTTCAATTAATATGCTTATTATAAACACAGAGAAACAGGGTTTAAAACTTTTGCCATGCCAAAATCACAATTAATACATGAAAAACCAGAAGACCAGACTAACAGAACAGATCAACTGTGTAATGTGAGCATTGCTACCTTAAATACTCACGTGTTCATTAAGCAAGAAAATTTGTATTTCTCCTTCAGTCTTACGAATTTAAATAACCTTCAGGATTATGTGTATGGCCTCTAGCACACAATGCTATATTTATTTAAAAATAGTTTATTCTGACAAAATGTCAAGACTTAATGAAAGTGCTTCACTCTGAAGGCAATACAATTGCTTTGATGTCTGAGTCCTTTGACAGCTGCTATGTTCATGCATGAGGACTATCAGATTAAAATTATTTTGTGTGGTTGTGAAATAAAATATTGACAATTTTTACTAAGTTATTTGTCTTAAGAAGTCAAATATAAAATCATCATAAAAAATGTGTAGTCCACTTAGGACCGTTGCACCCTCGAGAGTAATCATGGTTGATGTAATTGCAGTAGGCATTGTGTAGTGAAGTTCCCAGATCTGGTTCGATCCTGCAAATCCACAGATCTGTGGGGCAGCCTTGCAGGTGGCACCAAGTGGGGTCAAAAGTGCACCCCTTTGTGCATTAATGGAGAATGAATGCTAGTAATCTTTCTCAGGAGAACATAAGGAAATTAAAACTGCTTAGTCAGGTTAACTTTATCTTGCTAAATAAATCAAATATATTGATAAAGTAACCATATCAAGTAAATGCAGAAGACTTTAATGAGAAGTCTTCATTTGATTCTCTTTATAAGGACTATATTTGTTTTGATAATTCTTTACGCATTAGTGAAATGACTTTCATAAACTAGTGAAAGTGATGGTCTAGATGGGGTCTTGAGAGGTCATCAGGTACAGCCCTCTGCACTGAGTCAGGACCAAGTAAACTTAGACCATTCCTGCCAGGTGTTTGTCTAACCTGTTCTTAAAAACCTCCAGTGATGGGGTTACTTAATTATTTTCATTGCCCAACCCTGAATATTCTTCATTTCTGCTATGTCCTTTGAGATAGGGTGACCTGAACTGAACAAAGTATTCCAGGTGAAAGCATGCCATTGATTTATAGAATGGCATTGTAATGTTTTCCATCCCATTCATCTACTAACATTTTGTTGTTGTTGTTTTTTTCTGACTGCAGCTGCACATTAAGCAAACGTCTACATTAACTGTTCACAATAGTGCCCAGGTGTTTTCTCAGGCTTCCAATGTAAAATCTACTCTTCTGTAATCCTCCAGTTTAGAATAGTGAATTATGAGGGTCTGTTGTCAAAGTTTGATCACGCTAGTTGCAGTAAACTCAACACTTCCTTATTGATTATTTTCCGCCGGAACATCAGGAACATCATAGGTCATCATAGCAGAGGGTCAGATCTTGGCAACCACAACGTTGCAAGTCCCCCTAGATGGAGCCAGCATTGCAGCTCGTTCCATCTCTACTACTGTCATCGTGTATTGAACATCTTGGTTGAATCTATTGCGATTTTCTAGGGAGGTTCAGAGTACCATAGAAGCCTTCTTTTTGACGAACTGAAACTTCTCAGTGAGTCCATCAATGAATCCTTGTGCATCTGGAAGGATTCAAGTCTGTTGATATATATACACATGCAAATAAAAGAATATTTTAACAGATCCCAAATGGCAAGAGATCCCATCTGGTCCTATTCTCTGGCTTTCATAGACTAGCTGAACCACCTAAGAGGAAACCGTGGTATCAAAAGAAGAGGCCTCCCATGGTGACCTCTACCACCACTCCAGCCTTCCTCATCAAAACATCAATTTTGAGGGCTTGGTCGAGACTCCGGACCATCCCCTCCTTAAGTCTCTTTAGCTGCATCATACTACCTATCTCCCCTCCTTTTGGAGACAGTGTTTCCCATTTTTGACCTCCATGGGAGCAAATTACATCTCTCAAATGGGTCATGGAGGTTATAACATTGGGTTCTTCAAGATGTGTGTCCCTATTGGTGATCCACTAGCTGCTCTCCTCCCCTCTACTTCAGAGTTCTTGCTTATGACTTTGCAGTAGAGAAGTAACTGAGGATGGTTAGCCTGCATGTGTTGACTAGCCTCATGACGCAGCATGAGGAGAGAGAGAGCATATACGGGCCCAACATACACTGCTACCAAAGTTCTCCGATCAGCAGCACAGGGACTCACTTTTACACTTACAGGGATATACATATTGAAGAACCATCATTACTGCACAAGGTGAATAGCTTCTTCTAGGCACAGGGGCGATAGAATCTGTTCCAGCCCAGCACAGAAGGAAAGGAATTTATTCAAAGTATTTTCTGGTTCCAAACACCAGAATGGAGAATGGAACCCGTGTTGGATCTCAGATTTCTAAACATGTTCGTGAAATCACAGAAATTTAAGATGGTAACTCTTGCAGCTATAATTCCGTTGTTAAATTATGAAGATTTGGTTGGTGGCTCTTAGGACGCATAGTTTCACGTCACCATTCACCCCTCTCACAAGAGGCTTCTTCATTTTACAGTATCAAGATCACTTCCAGTATTGAGAGCTCATCTTCAGCTTCTGATCGGCCCCAAGAGTTTTATCCAAAGTCCTGGCAGTAGTAGCTACTCACCTTCATCAGCCCTATCTCGATGATTGGCAGTTCAAGGGCTGGTTGTACATGAAAGTTCTCTCTGAAATGCAGACAGCCATGTCCCTATTACACGACTTAGAACTTTAGCTCAAACATGGAAAAGTCCATTTTGACTCTAGTTCAAGAGAGAAATTTTGTAGGAGCATCTTTGGATACCGTAACATTCAGAGTTTGCCCACAGGAAAGTAGACTTAAGATACTGACAAACTATTGCCAAGAGTCAAACAAGCCCGAGGATGAAGGTAAGAAATCTCCTCCAACTGCTGGGTCATATAGCAGCTTGTACTTTCATAGCACAGTGTGTCAGGTTACATCTTAATTGCTTCCAGGGTTGGCTCAGAACAGTTTATATCTCAAACAGAGATGGTCTAAACAAGCTGATGTCTGTTCCTAGTAGGGTGTTAGACTCACTCAGTTGGTGGAAGGAGCTAGCCAAAGTTCTTGGTGGACTTCCTTTCACCCAGCCTCCTCCTACCATCAGTAACTTCAGATGTGTAATTCATGAGATGAGGAACAGGCCAAAGGGGACACACCATCCAAGACAAGTGGTGTGCCTCGAGAATTTCTCATACACATGAACCTGCTAGAATTACAAGCAGTTAGGAATGCCTGTATCCACTTCTTTCACTTAATTAGGCTAATCTGTGAAAGTCATATCAAACGACATAGCCTGCATATTCCACATAAACCATCAAGGTGGGGCAAGATTCCCTTCTCTTTGTGCCAAAGCAGTAAAGCTATGGAGTGGGCCCATGGCCAATCACATTGTGCATGCATAACATCATGACTGATTATTGAAGTAGACCTTTCCTCCCAAGATTGAGTTGGGTACTGGACCCTCAAACAGGTTTTCGTGACCTGTAAGTTTTCAGAAGTGGACCTCTTGGTGAGCATGGTCAACAGAAAGTGTAAGAAATTCTGCTTTAGATGAGGCCTAGGCCATCAGTCCATGGAAATACCTTTCTCGTTCCTTGGACAAGGCGCCTTCTCTGTCCATATTCTCTGATACCGTTGATTCTGGGGATATTGAACAAGATCAGACAAGACAAACCTACAGTTCCAACTTGTCTGAAGGAGGTCTGGTATCCTTACCTGATCCATCTCTCTTCTTGTCCAACCATTTTTCATCCTCTGTAAGTACTCTGGTGGGACTCTCCGTCACAACCTGGCCATCTTCCATTGCAGAGCTTGGTTCCTCAATGGGCCTCTGTGATAGAGGTTTCCTGTTCGACAAGTACAATAGGTCCTATTAAACTGCAAAAAGATATCTATCAGACATACGTACCTTCAAAAAATGAAAGCGATTTCATCATTGGTATATCCAGTGACAGTTTTTACCCAGCTATTCCCTCTGTTCTAGATTACTTGTTGGATTTAAAGAAGTCAGGTCATATTTGGGTTCAGGAAGGAATTTTCCCCATGGTCTGCTTAGCAGAGACAGGGCCAGTGCAAGAATGTTTCGCACTCTAGGCGAAACTTCCACCTGGCACCCTCTCCCCCCCTCTGCGCCCCTGCCCTGAGGTGCCCCCCCCATGGCAGCTCTCCGCCCTAAGGCACCCTATCATAAACCTAGTCCCAGATTTGGACCTTAGCGTCCAAAATATGGGGGTTAGCATGAAAACCTCCAAGCTTAGTTACCAGCTTGGACCTGGTAAAGCTGCCACCACCCAAAAAATTAGAGTGTTTTGGGGCACTCTGGTCCTCCAAAAACCTTCCTTGGGGACCCCAAGACCCAAATCCCTTGAGTCTCACAACAACGGAAATAAGCCTTTTCCCTTCCCCCCTCCAGGTGTTCCTGGAGAGATACACAAAAGCAAACTCCGTGAATCTAAACCGAGGGAGTCCACCCTCTCTATTTCCAGTCCTGGAAACACAAGCACTTCCCTCTTCACCCGGAGGGAATGTAAAGTCAGGCTAGTAAATCTAACACACACAGATTTCCCCCTGACTTCTTCCTCCCACCAATTCCCTGGTGAGTACAGACTCAATTTCCTGGAGTTCCCCCCTAAAGAAAAACTCCAACAGGTCTTAAAAAGAAAGCTTTATATAAAAAGAAAGAAAAAATACATAAAAATGGTCTCTCTGTATTAAGGTGACAAATACAGGGTCAATTGCTTAACAGAATATTGAATAAACAGCCTTATTCAAAAAGAATACAATTCAAAGCACTCCAGCAACTACAGACATGTAAATACAAAAGAAAAAAACAATAACCCTTATTGTTTTTATGAACTCTGTACTCACAACTTGGAAACAGAAGATTAGAAAGCAGGAAACAGAAATCACTTTCATAGCCGAGAGAGCACACAGGCAGAAGATCCAAGAACAAAGGACTCGCACACAAAGTTCCCTCCACCCAGATTTGAAAAAGTCTTGTTTCCTGATTGGTCCTCTGGTCAGGTGTTTCAGGTACTTTTTTCCAGGTGTAAGAGACATTAACCCGTAGCTATCTGTTTATGACACCCCCCCCCCAGCTCACCCCTGTTCCGAGCACAAGCACCCCGAGCACGCTGTGGCTGCTTCACTTCTCCCGCCTCCCAGGCTTGCGGCGCCAATCAGCTTAGGCGCCGCAAGCCTGGGAGGCGGAAGAAGTGAAGCAGGCACGGCGTGCTCGGGGAGGAGGCAGGGCAGGAGTGAACTGGGGCAGAGAGTTCCCCTGTGTGCCTCCCCCCCCTTACTTGCTGCAGGCGGCCCTCCCTGCGCTCCCCTGCCCCAGCTCCCTCAATCTAAATGCTGGCCGCTGCGGTTTCTGCCGAAGAAAATGGTGCCCCCCAAATCCTAGTGTCCTAGGCGACCGCCTAGGTTACCTAAATGGTTGCACCGGCCCTGAGCAGAGACCTGGTTGTTTTTTTTGTTTGCCTTCCTCTGCAGCGTGAGGCATGGGTCACTTGCAAGTTTAAACTAGTGTAAATGGTGAATTCTCTGTACCTTGAAGTCTTTAAACCATGATTTAAGGACTTCAATAACAGCCAGAGGTTAGCGGTCTATTATGGGGGTGGGTAAGTGAGGTTCTGTGGCCTGCAATGTGCAAGAGGTCAGATTAGATGATTCCTGTGATCCCTTTTGACCTTAAAGTCTATGAGGTCTTTCCATTAGTTCCATCAGAGTTCATTCGACAGCTATTACAGCCTTTCATTCCTTTGTGGAGGGATTGTAAGGGCACAGCTACACTAGAGAGTTTACAGCTGCCCAGCTATAAGCTCTCTAATGTAGCCGCTCTAAGCTGATGGGAGAGAACTCTCTCATCTGCCTAACTACTCCAGCCCTCATGAGTGGCAGTAGCTATGTCGGTGAGAGATGCTCTCCTGCCAACATAGTACTGTCCATGGTGGTGCTTATGTCAGTGTAATTTATGTTGCTTGGGGGATGATTTATTCACCCTCCTGAGCTACATAAGTTATACCGGTTTAAATTGTAGTGTAGACATAACCTCAATCTTTGCTCATCCCACAAATGGCAAGATTCATCAAGAAGTTGGTTGACTTTTTCCCACAAATCAGAGAGCCTGCTTCTATATGGGATTGAAACTTGGTTCTTAAGGGTACATATACAAAGCCCATGGCAACGAAGCTTCCTAGCCAGACTCAGGCTTGCACTATCATGCTAAAAATAACAGTGTAGGTGTTGCAGCTTGGGCTGGAACTCAGGCTCTGAAGACAAGGGCAGGGGTGGATTTCAGAGGTAGAGCTCCAGCCCATGCCCTGACTTCAAAGCACTGTCTGTATAGCTATTTTTAGAGCACTAGTGTGAGTCCCGCAAACTTGAGTCTGTCAACCTGGGCGGGAAGGCTTACTGCTGAAGGCTTTGTCGACATATCCTAATTGTCTTTTGAAACCTCCCTTGGATTTGCTAGCTAAATGTTCTCTGCTGCATTAGTACATGAAAGTGTTCTTAGCAGGCATCACTTCTGTTCGCAGAGTTGGGGAATTATGAGCATTGATAGCTGATTCCTCCACTCCCCCCTTTCACTGTTTTCTTTCAGGATAAGGTATTGTTATGCTCATATCTCTAGTTTGTACCTAAAATATCCTCTGATTTCCACATGAGTTAAGTTATCCCTTCCTGTGCTTTTCCCAAAGCCACAGCAAATGAGAGAGGAAACTGTCCTCCATACCTTGGGTATTAGAAGGGTTTTAGCTGTCTATTTGGAAAGACCCCAACCACTCTGAAAGCTTCCTAAACTGTTTATTTCAGTTGTGGGCAGATCTAAAGGATCCACAATCTTCAACAAAAGACTTCCAAAGTGGGTTTCTAGTTGTATTCTTGTTTGTTACGAGGCTTCTAATGTTTAGCCTCCTTCGAGAATAATTGCCCATTCTACAAGATCCTAAGATAACTCCATTGCAGTATTAAAAAATATACTGACATACCGAAATTTCCAAAACCTCGGCATCAGTGCTTTTTCCAAATGGTATGCCTTGGTACATGCCTCTAGATCAGACCTGTTGTTGTCATGGCAGTCCTTTCTTTATTATTGGATCCAGCTCCTAAGCTCTGTCCTTCTTCAGGTGACTCATGAGCAATATCCCCTGAAGTGGAGCACTCATAGGGACACAACTCAAAGAAGGAAAGATGACTTAGCTTGTGGACTTCTAATCATTATTTGGAATTATAAGGATTAGGTAGAATAATGGACGCGTCTCAAAAACACTGGTCTTTCACATCTGGAACCGTTAGAGTTATTTTTTTGTGTCGTTCACTAGTATATAGAGTTTGGATGTTTAAATCTGGAATCTAGTTCTGGATCACTGAGGTCAATAGGAATTCTGCCATTGACTTCTATGAGAGCAGGACCAGGGCCCTAGTCCTTAGTGAATATTTCAATTATAAGGCCATTTCACAATTTGGCATAATTTTATGTAGCAAGAAAGTCTCAGATAAAATCTAAGACTAGCACTAGGGATGGTTTGTAGGCTCTGAATGAGATTTGTTGGAAGACTATTGTGGAGAAACTTTCTCAACAGCTGTCCAAACTGGCTTATACTTGGCTTCCATCACTTAAGAGCATAACATGTAAGCATAAATTATTTTTAAAAAATGGATGCACAAATATCTGAAACGTAGGTTGATTTCTAGTTAGATACTGAAAGATATTAAAATAGCTCAGCCAGATATACAAAGAGGAAAATCAGGTATCCCATGGTAAGTTTCTACGATCATATTCTGATCCCCTAAAAGAGAGACACTTTTACTGAGAGCCTTCTAAAAATTCCATATTTTATCCTGATTCCATTGAAATGGCTCCCATCATTATCTTTTAGCAAAGTGATATCTTTTTAAGTAGCCTTTTCCCTCTGCCAGGCTTACTTAGCGATGCCAAATTTAGGAACTCATTCTACAGTTCTTATGTGACTTGAATGGGTCTGTTAATGTGGGTAAAGACTACTCATTTAAGGGTTTGCTGAATCAGACCTTAGTGTTTGTGAGTTATGGTTATGAATTGTGATGCAACAAACAGTGAATTGTTTCATCACTGAATGAATCAGGCAGAATGGTTAGAAAGGTGAAACCTCTAGAGAAATATGAGCTAAGTGTCACAATACACCTTTGCTCTTGCTCAATAGATCCTGACTCTCGGGTTCATGCTGCTGCCTTTGAGAACAAGAATTATAGGTAATTAATTTTATTCCTTGACCCAAGTACCTTGGTAATTGGCATAATGCGAAAGGAAATGCAGAAAATTGACAGGAATTATTTAATTGAGTTTTGCTAAACCATTTCATCTTTCAAGCTTGCTAAGGTGTGATATAATGTGTTTGTCCTAAAGAGGAGTTTTTAAAGGAAGTGCTGATGCTACGTAAGTTCTGAAAGGTGATATTACTACAAATATTACCTTTAACAGTAATAATATGTAGCACTTACATGGTACTTATATTTTTGAAGCACTATATGAACATTAATCATTAAGGCTTATTAACAATGGCAACACTCTTACTGAGTTTAAAAAAATCTCTTTATGCAGAAAAAGAAAATCTCTCATTGGTATGAAGGTTTAGAAACAGGAATTGCACAGTGGTGCTCACCCGGAGTTGGTAAAATGGTATTCTGCCTCATGCTCAGGGCTGTGGAGCATCAGTGGAAATGGTTCTCTGACTGTATGGCAGTTGGCCAGTGCATATTGTAATGGATCCACTGGCAGCATCACTGTTCTTTCCCTACTTCATCTGCCAAACCTCTGTATACCACAGCAGACTGGAGTCCCTATTTGCGGCTGACCCTCTGCAGCCACTCACATGTGCCCCCGTCTTTTCAGGCATACGCCCCGTGGAGAGGGAGGGAGCAAGATGTGGATTGTATTTTGTAAAATGAGCTTAAGCTCCAAGTGTTTGACATGATTCATTTAGTATTTATATCAAACGCTATCATTAAACCTTCCCAGATATGTATTGCTACGAAAAGTATTGAGGGTAGCACTGTACCTTTGAGGCACCATCCTATGAGAGACTGGGCACTCTGGCCTAATCTAGCAAAGCACTTAAGTGTGTAACTTTAAGTATATGAACAGTCTCATTGACATCAGTGGAATAATCAATTTCTTATATTTATACAATATGCTTAAATGTTTTGCTGGATGGGGCGAGACGCTCAGCACCTTGCAGGATCAAAGCCCAGTAGCTGCTTGTTATAAATTTGATAAATTTTGGCCCCCCAAAAAAGCATATTGTGTATCAGTATTAATTTTTGCTTTCTGGACTTCTTGTCTCTGTTGGATTAATGTTAATTTTGTTTCTGCATGGCTGCACGGTATTCAAACATCCTACCATATACTGATCTTCTGGTTGCTATACATATTGATGCCTCCTTGAAAAAGAATCATTTGTCAGCATCTGATCACAACTAAGCTTTTTATTTAAATACATGAAAGAAAAATATAGTTATTAAATACAAACAAGTGATTATGAAGTGTAAATGTGTCTATTATGAAGTCTTATTTTGATTGGCGATTTGACCATCGATCTTCAATATAGTTTTAACTAAATTATATGGAGTTTTAATTACTGGAACATTTACCTTATAAAATTGGTTGTTCATTTACTGATGTGAATATATTTCTTTTCAATTGGACTTGGAATATTTTTGTATTTTCTATTATTACTCATGGTTTTTTGCATGTAAAAGGAAAAGACTAATGCTTGCTTATAAAAAGACACACCTAGTTCAGTTTGTTTTCCTTTACATTTGATTCAGTGTGCATTAACAAATTGTTATTCATCTACTTCAGAAAATACAGTTAATTAGTAAGTAGTCAGGAAGATAAATTTGCACTTATGGCAGAGAGTTTAGGGAAACTGGCACAAACTGCTAGCATACACTTGGGAAATAGAAGTAATTGTGTTCTCGATTTAACTTCTTTGGTTGAAGTTATATTGTATAAAATGTGTAATTTTTAATAACTTGTAACAGATCTAAATATTAGTTGGCAACATATATTGTAGATCAACAAAGAATTAATATATACTTGCTGAACTTTACGAAGAGAGCAGTGGCTTTTTGTAAATTTTTTGTTGTTGTCCATAGACTTGTTAGTTACAGAAGACATGAAGTCTATCATCTAATTATTGCTGATCCTCATTAATGAGTCTTTCAGGGATTATCTTTTACAGTGTCAACCATCTGTTGTGGTTTAGAATAATACACTAACTAAACACAATTAAGGTTTTGCCTTAAAAGCAAAACTATGTCTCTATGAACAGAGCAATATTTTCTAGGTTCTGAATCCTTTCAGATATGTCAATGTTATACTGCTCTGAGTTTAAAAAACCCGAATGAATGCCACATTACATTAATTTTGTTGTTGCTTTTAAGGGGCAATTTTTGTAAGTCAGATTATTGTTTCAATGTTACTTGTTAGTTATTAAAACAGCAATATCTATAAGAATATACATGACATATTGTGCTAAATTACCGATACGATCAGAGAATTTGTTTTAGTAAAAATCTTAATAAAAATAGATATGGAAAACAATTCTGTAAGTAGCATTTCAAACCTTACAGTATTTTGTTGAGGATATCTTCCCCAGTTCAGTATATAATGTAATGTATCATAAACTTTGGATGGCTTACCGGTAGTTTTTTTTTAAAAAGCACTACTTGTACAATTGGTTAGTTTGAGGAAGCAGTATTTTAATGTTGTTTTTATTGCATTCAATATAAACAGAAAGAGGAACAGTTTCATAAAGAAAATGAAGAGTATGAATGTTTTATCAGATAGAAGTAAAAGGGAAACTGTATTAAAACATGACATAGACATGAATGCTTAGGTTTGTCTTTCCTTTTGCAAGTTAATATTAACATAGTAATGAAAATGTTAAATACAATTTCTCTTACATACATCTAATAGTAATTAGACATCTAAAAATCAAATATGCTGATATCTTGGCAATGCATTTGTTTGACTATAACTTTAATTTATCTAGAGAAGCAATTTTTTATCATTTAATAAATAGCTTTACATATCTGCTCTAGTAGTTTATAGAATCTTTCTTTAGCTGTTATTGAACTGATGTGATATTTGTCTAGGTTAAGATTTACGTTACCCTATCTGTAATGTGGGCTTTGTTGGAAGACAGTAGACCTTGTATAAACTTTTTGCCCGGTATAGATATCTGTGTTCTGTATATTTAAATCCATACCAGTGAGCTAGTCCCATGGGGGCAGTTCCCAGAGGATATCATACAGGATTAAGCACTAAAAGCAGTGGGGTAATGTGCTCTAAGAGGGCATGATTTGTTAAATGTACTGAATTGAAGGTATTTGGTTCGCGTAGAACCTGCTGGTGTCCTTTGACTTAGTACTGTTTCAAACAGCACTACATTAAAGCACACCAGCAAGGTCTACAATGTAGCACTGTTTGAAACAATACTATGTTAAAGGACACTATCAGGTTCTACATGAACCAAATAATGTGCAAAACATTAGTATGCTTTAGAAATCACATCCCTTCAGAGTGAATTACCCCACTATGCAGGAAGGAAGAGTGAGCATGATTGGAAATCATATTTAAAGCATCCAATATATATTCTGGATTTGTTCAGAATCAAATGAAAATACTAAATTATTTGCAACATGGAATACTGCGTTTGATCGCATGTGTGGCAGATGGAAACTTTAAAGAGAGGTTCATGTATTTCAAGTCCAAAGTAAAGAACTTGTGGTATACATTTGCAAGTGTTTCCCGATGATGTTTTACAATAGAGTTAAGAACATCCATCCCTAAGTTCTAGGGTTGCCAACTTTCTAATTGTAGAAAACTGGACACCCTTGCCCTGCCCCACTCCCTTCTCCGACACCCCACCCCTGCCATGCCTCTTCTCTGACACTCTGCCCCTGCTCATTCCCTCCTTCTGTTGCTCGCTCTCCCCCATCCTCGCTCATTCACTCATTTTCACAGGGCCGGGGCAGGCTGTTGGGGTGCAGGAGGAGGTGAGGGCTCCAGCTGGGGTGCAGGCTTTGGGGTGGGGACAGGGATGAGGGGTTTGGAGTGCAGGAGCAGGCTGGGGGTGAGGGGTGGAGGGTTTGGAGTGTAGGAGGGGGTTCCAGGCTGGGGCGGGGAGTTGGCGTGTAGGAGGGAGTGAGGGCTCAGACTAGGGGTATAGGCTCTAGAGTGGGGCTGAGGATGAGAGGTTTGTGGTGCAGGAGGGGGCTCTGGGCTGGGGTGTGGAGCCAAGGGTTTCAGAGTGTTGGAGGGGGCTCTAGGCTGAGGCAGGGAGTTGGGATATCGGAGGGGGTATGGGCTGTGGATGCGGGTTCAGGGCTGGGGCCAGAAATGAGGGGTTCAGGATGTGAGAGAGGGCTCTGGGCAGGGTTTGGGGATTGGGATGTGGACTCTGGGCAGCACTGACTTCAGGCGGCTCCCGGGAAGCAGTGACATGGTCCTCTGGCTTCTAGGCGGAGGCGCAGCCAGGGGGCTCTCTGTGCTGCCCCCCGCCCACAGATGCTGCCTTTGCAGCTCCCATTGGGTGTTGTTCCCAGCCAATCGGAGCTGCGAAGGCGGTACTCGGGGCAGAGCCTATGGGCAGGGGCAGTGCGCAAAGCCTCCTGCTGCCTCGCTGCCTAGGTACGAAATCTGCCAGCCACTGCACTGCCAACCAGACTTTTAACAGCCCAGTCAGCATTGCTGACTGGAACTCCCAAGGAACTTTTTCAACCAGGTGTTCTGGTCAAGAACCAGACACTTCTTTCTCAGTTGTGGAGTGTCTCCTTTAGTAACTGTGTAGGAAATGTCTAATAGAAATCCTGAGCAGATAGATTGAATTTAAAATCTGAGCTCCTTACTTTAATTATGTCATGCCTGGGTGAAATGTCTAAGGTCAGGAGTTACCTGGCATTTTCGTCTCCTGCATCGTGTAAAGTTAGCTTGCTCCTGTCCTGTAGGAAGAGCTTTTGTAGCCTATGTAGCCAAGAGGTTATTAAGAATTTTGGCACTACATTGAGCTATCTGATAGCATGTTTCTATATTTGCAGATTCAGTGTTGTCTGATCTCCTGAGGGAGCAAAGTTTCTATGTAATAAATTAAGTTGTAAAGAATAAAACCAATAAGCTGGTTCAGTGGTTGGCTGTGTGGGGCTGCTGTTTTGAGTTTCTATAAAATGAAACTAGCTCCCACTATATTAAATTAGTTTCTCAGTTACAGAATTTCCATTTGGGAAAGTTAATGTCTTGTTTTGTTTTCTATCAGCTAACCATGGATCCATAAATTCTGTTTCCATGTGCTATAAAATTGCTATATATTCTGTGTGATTCCTTTTTGTTCTTTATGGGTAGAACTATTGGGATGACTTGTAGGAGGTCCAACACTCAGGGAAGGCAATAAGGAAGGTCACTCATATCAGGTTGACTCAGTAAAAAATAGGTAATAGTTAATAATTTCATCTTGGTTTTGAAGGTCTTGGTTTAATTTGTATACAAGAGGTTACAGATTTATCATTATTAGTGTAGTTTAAAAGAGTGCAATTTTTACCGCCTTAGGGATCTGAAGTATTTTTGCCAGGTATTTTACACCTGTAACGCCTTCCTTCAAATTTATCAGCATGATAATTCTCAGGAGATGAACTTGGTTTTTACTAGATTCCTGCCCTGTTCCCTTTGAGCCACTGGGGGTATTGGCCATTATAGTTTGTTCATTAAAGGTTCCTTTTTGGAAGCTATCAGATGTGCCTAAAAGGTGTACGAAATTCAAACTTTAATGGTGGACTCTTCTTAAGAAGTGATTGCAAAGATAAAATAGTGCTGCATCCCCATCTAGAGTTTCTGCCTAAGGTGATATCAAAGTTTCAATTAAATCAAATCCTGTTTTGTTTCAGTGTTTTCATCAATGCCTGGTAGCATGCATGAGGAGCCTAAGTAGCCTAAATTGTCTGCCAGTGGACCCTTGTATTACTTACAAAGGACCAAACTCTTTTTGAGATCATCCCATTTGTTTGTAGCCTTGACAAAAACTCTAAACATTGAACTCTCTTTGCCTAGAGATTATCCAGATGGCTTATTAAGCAGTGAAGAGCTTTAACAACAGAAAGACTTTGGGGAGGTTTTCAAAGCCAACTACAGGGTTTAGTCCAGGGATCAGCAACCTTTGGCACACAGCCTGGCAGGGTAAGGCCCCTGGCAGGCCAGGCCGGTTTGTTTACCTGTCGCGTCCGCAGGTTCGACCGATCGCAGCTCTCCCTGGCCGCAGTTCGCCGCTCCAGGCCAATGGGGTCTGTGAGAAGCAGTATGGGCTGAGGGATGTACTGGCTGCTCAGCCTCAGCCCACACATCCCGCAGCCCACACTGGTTCCGCAGCCCCCATGGGCCTGGAGTGGCGAATCACAGCCAGTGGGAGCTGCGATCGGCCGAACCTGCGGACGTGGCAAGTGAACAAACTGGCTTGGCCCGCCAGGGGGCTTACCCTGCCAGGCCGTGTACCAAAGGTTGCCAACCCTGTTTTAGCCACACTACTTTCACTGCAATTAATAAGGTTGTAAGGCTCCAACTTGTATTCAGAGGCAATTTCATGAAGGAGAAATGTGGATTACTTACTTGGTACCAATATGTTCCAAGTACATTGTATATACAGACCTATGTTGTTTCTCTCTTTTCCCATGCTTCTTTGGAGTATTCTGTTTACAAGAAACAGAGGAACTGAGCAGGGTCACAGGGAAGGATGGCTTTTTTATAACACTGGGACATCACATTCATAAGTCAGTATGTATGAGCCCACTAATGATGAAACACCCTTAAGAACTGCTGATTGAGTTGCATAGCACATAACTCTTAGAGAAACCCATATCTGGAGAATTCTGGTTACACACAAGTCCATCTTCCTTTCTGTTTGGATTTTGCCTCTTTTTGTGTGTATTTAAGCCATTAGGAACTCAAACAGGCTTCTTTAGCACTCATCTGAATGTTATGCACTGGTGCACACATCTGAGCTTGTTAATACAGCATTTACTTATGAATGCTGGGCTGTAAGTGTTGTGCTTTATTTTTTTAATGAAAAACAGCACTGAATCATTTATCTTTATTCAAAAAAGTCAAGAAAGAATAAAAAGAATTCTATGGACTTTGAAGAAGTAGGATGTAGTCTTGGACACAGTTATACTTGTAGCTGAACTTCAATTATTTACACTGACAGTTTATAATTTAAAAATGTGTTAAATGTAGTTAGCATTTAATTATACCCAACTAGTCTAAGAGCCATACTTCTGGGCCAAATCCTACAGAATATTATGCAGGACATACTGTCTGTATATTGCCTGGGTCCTGTGTATTCCCTGTAGCATAATTTCCAGCAGGGAACATTCTGCAGCTGGTAGTAGGTCAGTTGCTCACCTGTTTGTTTTCTCCTTAATCCTTACCTTCTACTGCCCGAATAGCACAAGAAATTGTGTATTTGTGGAGGAGGGGGAGTGAGTCGAGGTCCAAGTGGAGGTGCTCTGTATGCTGGCCTTCCAAATAGTAATTTGGGAATTCATCAGTTACTCACTCCACCTCCAGATCGGGAGGAACTGTACTTTTACAGTTAAGAAATTATTACTGTTCACTTAATTGGTTGTTTGGAACTGACAATGTATCTGCCCTGTACAATATGCACAATAAAGGAAATCCTTGTTCTAAAAAGCTAAAGGGTGAGAGTGTGTGTCTGAGTTGTTGTTGAGGTCAGAATTCCTGTACTCGAAGACCTGGGGTCCCCATCCAGTTGTCAGCCCAGCCCAGGGCTGGTTGAAGCAGGCTACCAACTCTGAGGCTGGAAGGGTTTCCATGATGATGGGGTTGTTGCACAAAGGGATAGGTCTAACTGTTTTTAAAACTAAAAGGCATCAACATTCTTAATGCAGATTTATGGGAGACCTCAGAACTATTGGAATGGACTCTGGGGTCTCCCTGTAGTTGTAATAATAGATCAACATCATGGGGTTTGGGGACACTGTGATTCTCACTTCAACTCTATCCTGAATCTCCTACAGACTTGACAGACTTGCTCAAATGGCCATTTGGTGCAGTTTTTCTTGTGTTTGTCGTTGTTTATTCTTTCATTTGTCTGAATGTAACTGTTATAAATATATCTGAGAAATTAATTTTCCAACAGGTTTTAATATTTTGTTGGTATTAATTATTTTTGATGATACATTTTATTTATTTTCATCGGTACACAAAAAAACCCTTTGCTCTAGACTCTCCACAACACATTTAAAATGCTGTATATAATATATAAACATTTAAAAACTCAGCACAAGAAACGTTTAAAGATCTTTACAGTTAGTTTCCCACCAGAACCCTCACAATCTCTCACCTCTTGGGAGAACAGATGGTCCTTGCAGCATGCCCTGGACATTGTTTCAAATCTAGGAGGAAGCAAGTTCCAAAGCTTAGGGGCTGTCCAAGAAAACACACTGCTGGCTGACCCAACACTTGCTCGCCGAATTGGGGTGTTTCTGCTGATTGCAAATGTGGCAGTCGTCATATTAGCATATGGGCAGCGTGCCTCAGGTGGCATGTGACCAGGATTCATCACCGAATTTTGCCCACTGTTTGGATTATTAGCTTCCCTGGCTTGGGCTGGGTACTGAGAGGGAGTGCGACGTGAAGGCTGAGCCATGCCCCTGGTATGACACAGGAAAAGAAGCTATCTTTTGGATAAGTAGGTGCCAGACCATTTAGTGCACATATATAGTGCATTACACCTGCTCTAGTTAGCAGGGAAAATGCTGGATAAGGATCTTATGTGGAAAGGAAATAACTAGCTTCTTTAAAGCAGCTGCAATTCTCATTTTAGTAAACTGTTTTCTTTAATATTAAACATTTTACAATATACAAATTATATTCACTTCAGTTACTTTTTCTTAAAATGTACTGGGAACAGCTAATGCCTATGCAGTTACAAATACAGAAGAAAGTCATTAAATAAAATAAGACCCAGAAAAAGTAGAATTTAAATTAATCATTCTCATTGTATAATGGAATTATCTAAAAATTTTGTACTGTCCTTTTAATCTTTGCAGAAGATAATTTCCTGGGGCTTTTTGTTTAACTTTTTGATGGATTATAAATTTGTTCTTTTAATTTATTCCTTCCCTAACTGTCTTTAAACATCTTAAGTGTAATTCCGTGTATATTTGTATTTTGGTGGGTGGTTTCCCTACAATTCGCCTGCCATTCATTTCCTTAATGAGTAGAAAAATATTTGTTCTCTTTCTTATGTTCTGTTTCTTACAGATATGGAGTCAGGAGAGCGACTAACATCATCATCAGCCTCCTCTACTACAGCTACTTCCTCTCCTGCATCTTCTACACCTTCTGTAGCATCAGCAGTTTCAAAAGGTGGCCTTTCCACTGGAGCTGCATCACTTAGCTCCACAATCAACACATGCGGTAAATATTCTTAATTAATTATACTTTATTAATTTGCAGTATAATTTACATGTATGTAGCATATTTTAGGCAATTTCAGAATGCTACATGTATTACAGGATTAAGCATAATAATAAGGTAAAACTGATACATCAAATGAAAATCTTTTAAGACAAAGATACAGAGTAAACTGCATATCAGGCTGAAGTTGTTTGTGTTTTAGCCCCCTGCAAAAAAGGCATCCATTCTGAACATGACCCTCAAGAAGAAACCATTACCTCCAAAATATTGAAAATGATGCTTTGCCAACTCTAAAAGACTGTTTAATTTATAAAGCAACCTCACTAGTATCGCAGAAAAGGTCAACATGAAAAATCAGTGCAGCCAATCACAAGTGTACATGTATTGTACACAGGGATAGAATTTTTAGGGATAGACCTGATAAAACTAAAGTTCAGGTTCCTGAATGTACGTCTCTTAGTCAGAGTTAAGCCCAGCCACTACCCTAATTCTGTGTCCTCTGATGAAGTAGGAGAAGGGCTTTCTCTTATGGACCTCCTGGTCAAATTTTTGGATTTTCAAACATCACCGTCTGAAATTACTGTATTGTGGCCATCTAAATTCAGCTGGGAAAGCCATATGGGGGAGCTCTCAATTGGACATATCAATTACTATAGGAGTGCAAGTCTCATTTTATCTCTATCTCTGGAACAACAACTCATGAATAAACCAACCTTTCAGGATCTCCCTACCCAGGGAAGATCTAGAACATGGGTAGGCAACCTATGGCACGCGTGCCGAAAGCAGCGCACAAGCTGATTTTCAGTGACACTCTCACTGCCCAGGTCCTGGCCACTAGTCCAGGGGGCTCTGCATTTTAATTTAATTTTAAATTAAGCTTCTTGAACATTTTTAAAACCTTATTTATTTACATACAACAATAGTTTAGTTATATATTATAGATTTATAGAAAGAGACCTTCTAAAAACATTAAAATGTATTACTGACATGCGAAACCTTAAATTAGAGTGAATAAATGAAGACTCGGCACACCACTTCTGAAAGGTTGCCGACCCCTGATCTAGAATATGAAGATGTCAGTCAGCTGTATAATAGAAACTTGCAATGCTTTCTCCCTTCTTTCTAGGGAAAGTTCATGTAAAGTCTGTTAGCTTTATTAATGTTGAAGGTCCTAGTGAAGCACAGCAAATAAAAACGTCTATAGATAGGACCTTATAATGCAAGTAGCTGACCATAGTCCAAAGCAAATGTAGTTCCTTCTAGTGGAATAGGCTAAAACCTATTCCATCAAACTGAAGAACTCTCCTGCCCTGATCACTTAAAACCAATGTGTTCTTTCTGTCCCAGCCTAGTACCACTCACTCTCAGCTTTGCTCTGGAGAATATAAAAAATAAAGTAGTCTGCTGTATCTGCTGCAGGATCTCAACAATATTTCTTTGTAGATGTTTCATTAGCTTTTCTTCTGATTGTTGACTTTATGCTTTATATGAGACCACTGTTTCCTTTTTGTCCGAGAGCAGTGTGGATTGATTTAAATCAAAGCAATTTAAATCAGCAATTTTGATTTATGATTCAAATCAGCAAGCAGGAGACTTTGATTTAAATAATCTATTTTAATAATATTTTGCATTTGTACATTTTAGTTATTTGTCTGAAGAAAGGTTCTTTGAGTGATTGCAAATGTCCATTCTACTTCAGGGGGTGTGTGTATACCTACCCACCCATCCACCCAGTGCACTGAAGTTGGAGATGTCTTCTCATAGCAGTACCCATTGGGGCAATGTGTTTGCCCTCCTCACACTTGTACTGGTAAAGGAGCTTCTCTGACTCTCCCTCAGTTGCTTTTCACTGCCTGTGGCCAGAATTCTGAGTGTCTATGCTTATCTATACAATCTCTCTCTCTCCTCTAGAGAAAGTTTATTAAACTTTGTAAACAGGGTTAGTAGTTAGTTCCATAGTTAGTTTTATTGTGGCACTCATTAATTTAGTTTAGTTTTCCGGGTGGGGGTGGAGCTGGGGTGGAATGTGTTTTGGCTGAAGAGCATCATACTTTTTACTCTGCATGGACACTTGGTATCAGGCCATGCCTAGGTCTCTGGCCTCAAAAACCCTTTGATAGCTGTAAGAAGTTCATGGTAGTTGTTAACCCTTACTCTCAGTGCCTAAGTGTGTACTGGAGGGTCATATTCAGAATGGATGTTGTTTTTGCAGGGGGCTTAAGCCTTGGACTAAGAATGATAGGAAGGTGAGGCTATCACATTCTAAAGTAAGCTGCCTGCATCCTCTTTCCGAACCAAGTTGCTTGGTACATGCATTGAGAGGCTCCATTCCACCTGGGAGCACTCCTCTGGACATTGCAGTGTCTCCTCATCAGAGATTTTCAGAAGGGAGAAAAAGCCATTTCTTCCTTCCCTGGTACTGTGTAAGGGGATGAAGATGAATGACTTATGTGCCTCTAGAGCTAGAAGGCCACTTTCTTCTAGGGAATCTAAGGGCTTGTCTGCTCAGTGCCACAGTCCAGACTAGGAGTGTGTGATTTGTAGAGTGCTCTAGCTGTGTAGATCCTACTAGCACAAACTAAAAGGTACCTAGTTTGCATTAACCCTGTTTAAAAGAGGCCACATTAATGGGAACCAGGTACTTTTGAGTTTGCTCCAGCAGGGTCTACACAGGGCAGTTGGAGTGCATGCATTAGAACACTGTACAGATCACACCCTGGAAGTCTGGGCTGTAGTACCATGTAGACAAGTCCAAGGTTTCTGGTGGGACTCTCAAGCAGGAGTGTGGATACCAGAGGTAGAGCACCAGCTCTGGCTAGGCGCTCCCCAGTATTTCATGCTTCTTTGACCCATCAGGCAGAGGTGATGACTTCAGCTCCAACCTGAGGACCATTGAGACTGATTCTGTTGACTACACTTTCTACTTTATCTATGCAACAGACATCTGCTTATACTGGTCTCTTGGTACTGACAATGCAAGAGGCAGATGCAGCGGCTAAAGACTTGCTCTGCCTCTTGGTACTGGATTCTCCGATTGTGTTGGATATAGTTATTGGCACCATCTACTTCACAAGCTCTAGTACCTACTTCATCAGCAGTGGTGTTCCACTCCACTTCAGTTTTGGTGCAACAGACCTTGGTACCAATGGCAAGCAAGACTTCTACAGAGTTGCGGCCTAACTATCTCGTATCCTGTTAGCATAAACCAGGAATGCTTTCCCTGGTACAACCCAGGTCGGGTCAGATCTGAATTGCCTGCACTTCATGGTACTGTACCACCATGGCTGTTGGGTTATTTGGCTCTTCTTTGGAGTCAGAGGTGAGATCATATGTATCCTGATGTCATTTTCAGAGGCCCCATGCTACTCTCCATGAGCTCATGGGGCTTCAGCTACATTTCTGGGTCATGTATCTATAGGGGACATTTGCAAAGCAGTAACCTGGTTGTTGGTGCCTAACTTCATAAACTTTTCACTATATCTCAAAAGTCAAGAGATGATGCCAAATTTGGACGAGCAGTGTTAGTCTCTGTTAAAGTAGATTCCGAACCTCACCTCCTGGCTGAACAACTTGTGAATCACCTGGAGTGGAATGGACATGTGGAATCACTCAAAGAAGGAAAAATAGTTACTAACAAATTGTGTAACTGTTGTTCTTCAAGATGTGTTGTACATGTCCATTCCATGTCCCACCTTCTTTCCCTCTGTATCACCATCTAACTTACTAATATCCAGTACGAAAGAACTGATGGAGGTTTGGGGCGGCTCTGATCCCTTTATACCATTGGCTAGCAGCATGAGCATGCACAGGATGCATATGCCACCTCAATGAGTATTGCTATGGGAAAAACATTTCTGGTTTCTGTGCACGCACACACCTGAAGTGGAATGGACATGTGCATCGTGTGTCAAAGAAAAACAGTTACAGAACAGGTTAGTAACCGTTTTTTTACTTCACATTGGTTGGTAACCATTAAAACATGTTGATTTGCAACTAAAGTTAGCCTAAATTGGTGTATCTTTTTGCTAACAGAGACACACTATATCTATTTACATTTATTTAAGTGATTATGTAGTTTAGTTATTCAGATTCTTGATTTTTTTAACTTTTTTTTAATAGGAAGTGGTGAATAATGCATTTCTTATTTACTAAATGATTTTTATTTGTGATTTGTGTCAAACTCTATTTGAATGGAAATTTAAATAATTTAAAAATATGCAAAAACAATTTAATTTTTCTGTTAAATAACACTATCTTTAATGTGCTGGATAAATAAGAAAAAGTTTATCAAAATATGTTTTGCATTTAAAATTGATTTTATTGAACAGAGGAAATATAATCTATAGTTAGGAAATCGAACAGATTGTTTCTGACCACTGTCAAGATTTTAGAACTAGTAGAACAAATTATCTCTCACCTGGTTTTTGTTCATAAATTGGGAGAGGAAAACAAGCTTTCCTGTCTTTTCTGGTTACTCAACTTTGAATGAACTAAACTTGGAAATTAACTAGTCATTGAAGTGATATAGTTGAATAAACTGAAATGAAGAAAATATTCTCTCTGCTTCAGCAGAAGAAGCTAGTGCTGTCAAAAGCTTGTTTAGCACTCGGGTTCAAGGTGCTTTGGCAATCACTTTCACCAGTTCAGTGGTTTGACTTCCTTTAAAACCTGTCAGCAAACATGTACTGGTTAATAATATTTTTTATATTTAATTTAAATGATTTTAATAGATTATAAGACGCTTTGGCTTTAACACAGGTTGTCAATTTCAAATGTAATTTTAATTGGGTTTATGAACTTGTTTAGTTTTAAATAAAAATCCAATTTAAATAAAAAAAATTTTTTTTTTTTTAAATCAGTTTTTGTCCTCCTGTCTCACAGATCATGGTAGTGGAGAGTGTCAGAAACTCCAGTATACCATGAATAGTTCATTCTGTTTGGTTTGAGCGCAGACTTTTTGTTTACCCCCTAGTCATATAAGTGTATTTTTTCCTACAGGCATGTTGTAATCTTACAAACAGCCTGGAATCCGATTTGCTGTAACCTTTTTCTCCCCCATAAACTTTGTAGGTGATTCATCCTTCAGTCTCAGTGGCATAACATATTACAGTTTATATTTGGAAGGGTACCTCAAGTTTTTACTTGAGAGTTGCTGTGTTGTAGAGAAATTTCCCCAAAAATATTTAGCTCTGTTTCTAAACTGCAACCAAGCTTGTACTTATTTTATTCATTATTTTATTTTTTTGCCACAATACACATACTGTTGGTATCATGGTTTCATTAAATCACTCCAACATTAAATTTGCAAGATATTCTAAGTGAAGAAGATGGAATAAAATATTCAGCTTTTGTTTCAGTTTCCAACCTCAGATCTCATTCATACATGTAACTTCTTAAAAAGCATCGATTGTGGGTTCATCAGTTCCATTGTGTTAATTACAATATTACATCTTTTACCAATCTAGTTCTCCCAGGTCTAATAAAATTGCTCAGGTTTCTTCAGCATAAGCAATTATTGTTTTCAAGGGCATGAAGTCAAAACCGCTTTAATCTATGCATACAATTTGAGAGGCACAATTAGGGAGGTTCACATTTCCTCCAGTTCAGTATAATTATTTCCTTTACTTACCAGACTATTGACTACTGCAGTCTGTAATAAACTTCAGTACCCCTATCATCCAAATCCCTAAAATACATATTGAATCAAGACTGGAATTCTATATGCAGTGCTAAAAAATTATATTACAAATAAGTTATCTTTGAGTTCTCCCAGTTCAAATGGAAAAAGTATGTGTGAGAATATATAGAGAAAAATACAACAATCCTATGTATGCAATTTAGGGTCAGTACAATAATAGTGATGCAAAAGTTTATGGTGGTTTTATTTGCTACTATGTTTTTAATCACTGAATATGAAAAAAAGCAACGGAGTAGATTGTTTGATGCCTTTTTATCTCATCATCTATTGGTGAAAAATAATAAACAACACTGTAAAGGAAAATAAATTTTTGCACCTTGGTGAGATGTCAGCACTTTTGCAAGTGCTTACTTACATGAATAATCCTTTCTGTAATTCAGTGGTTAAACTTTTCTGAATGTTGCAGGACTGGGCCCAAAGCAAAACTAAAGAAAGATGAGCAATTCCCTTAATATTTTGGTGATATCAGTAGTAAAGAAACGTCAGAAGAATCCTGATTAAACAGTCTGACCTCTTTGAGGAATTAAATAAAGGAAGTTCATTAACTTCTTATAAAACATCAATGTAAACAATTCTTTATTAAACCAAGAGCTTCTGCCAAGGTTAGATTAATTAATCTTCTCGGATTTCAGGATTTCTCCCAAATTGAATCATAGGACGGTGAACGTAGATTCCCAAACTAAAAAGGATAGCTTTAATTGAAGAGTTAGATGATTTCCAATTTATATAGCTAAAATTTTAGCAACAAAGAATTTGTGAAGTTAAGTGCCAACTATTTTCATGTCCCTCCACCTCAATTCCAAATTATCCTTTAGCAGCTGCAGTGAATGTTAAGAGCAGATTTGGTAAATAAAATGTAAACTGTGTAACTCCATTGCCTTTGACTTCAGTGCTTTTGTCAAACTCATTTTTGCCAAACATTTGGGCTTCAGCCTGCAGTCCTTTGCAGAGACTCCCATGAATTTATTAATAGTTTTATATGCTGAGTGGCTACAGGATCTACATTTTGTGCGAAATACCACTCTTTAGGTGTTTTAAAAACATTGAAAAGCCTTTTTTCCCCCATTAAATGTGAATTTTGAGAGAGGTGGGTGGAGTTTGTGGTAATAATCTCATAAAAGCACAGCTGTGAGTTACAGGCCCTGAATGTTTCTTCCGCCTGTGACACTGACAAGACTTGATACTTTACTCTCTCTAGTATTATACAAAACATTTAATGTAGTACATCCAAAAAATGCATTAAAAAGGTTAACATTGCAAAGTTAAGTGTTCAGAAGTTAGGAAATGCCAGAATTAAGGTTGCTTGTGCAATCTTAATTTGCCCTGTTTGTGCATAGCCTGTATGATAGTCTTCAGTTACATGATCACACGCTATTTTTTTCCCCACAGGGCCCTTACCTCATTCAGGCTTCAGTCTTGTATTTTAAATTGAAAATTTTTTTGAACAGGACTGTTCAGATCTATATGTCTACAGTGCCAGTAGAGCATGCTACAGAAATATACATAATTAGTAATCGTGATAAACATGTTACATATACTATGTTCACAACAGGTTCTAACTTTTAAAGGTAATTTTTGAGTAACATGAAAGCAAACATAGCAAAAAATCAGAGTCATGTAACTTAAAATATTTGACTTACATTCTTCAGACTTTAAAAAAAGTCTGTAAAAGCAGCAGAGAGTCCTGTGGCACCTTATAGACTAACAGACGTTTTGGAGCATGAGCTTTCGTGGATGAATACCCACTTCATGGCCACTACATGCATCCGATCTAGTGAGTATTCATCCACGAGAGCTCATGCCCCAAAACATCTGTTAGTCTATAAGGTGCCACAGGACTCTTTGCTGCTTTTACAGATCCAGACTAACACGGCTACCCCTCTGATTTAAAAAAAAAAAAAAAAAAAAAGTCTGTAGACTAAGATTTAAAAATGCAAAGTATAAAAATTACTTCATGGGTTTGAGTGTATTTTGCAAATGTGTAATTTTAGTCTGATGTATATAGATATGTCTTCAATAAAATCTACATTTAAGAAAATAAATACCAAGATTTTCAGGACCTTATAGGTAGGTTCCTAAATTCATATTCATATTCCTAAACAATAAGTCAATTTTTTTCGCAAGTGTTGAGCACCCAGCAGTTCCCATGGACCTTATTAGGAACGGCTGTATGCTCACCACTCTTAAAAATCTGGCCACTTATGCTACAGTTCTACATACACTTATGAATGTGCTTAACTTTATTCATGAGGAGTTCCATTGGCTACCGATTGCACTTGAAGTTAAGCATGCGCATGAAGATTTGGGCCTTAATTATCTGCTGAAACATGATAGCCTTTCCACTAACTTCACTTGGTATAGGATCTGGCGGTAGGAGCTTAACTTTAGGCACTCAATTTTGCCAATTAAGCCAAAAATTTAAGGCCCCCTCTTCTCCCCCCCCCCACATTATAAGGGGTAGTTAAAAATTGAGATTTAGAAATGGAATTTATCTTTGTAACTTGATCATGATCTTCTGTGATTCCATAGTGAGAGTGTGTGTGAAAATGTAAATTTTGATTCTTAGCTATAATACTATGCAAGCTTTTGTATGTAAATATTTTGTGTGTAAATATTTTAATACTTTAGCCAGTTTTTTGAGCTGCATTTTAAGGCTCAGTTTAATTTACAAACATTTTAGATGAAGTTCACTTTGTTTGTTTCACTCCATTTTTACAAACGTTAATTAAAGTATGTGACCTTTCCTTGGGAATACAACCTTTTCTGTTGATTAGCCACAGTTTTCAGCTTGTTACACTGCAGGCACAATCACCAGTGCTGTGAAATTATGCATACAGTTTGAAAGAGCTAGAGCCTAATGTTGGAAGACATGTTGCAGCAAGCTTTTATAGCAGTGTAAAGATTAAAGAACTTTGAAAAACAGAGAAAATAACATACATTCATTTTTGTCACAGTAAGTGGTCTCCTGGATTCTCCATAAGAGAGAATGTCTTGGCATCACTAGTATTTTAAATTTTGTTTCAAAAAATGTCTAGCTAATCATTTTTGTACTTCTACTGATAGATGACTGATTTTGTTCACTGATGCTTTATATTTAAGGCATTAGTTAAGTATTTATCCCTTTTTAATTCTTTTGAAAAGCATTGTTCTATTTCAGCATGAAGTTCATTAATATTAATAAAGGTATTTGCAGTTATCATTCCTTGTTACTAAGACACCAGCATTGTAGAAACGGATGCTGGCCTTTGGGGTAATGCTTTCAATCATTTATCTGTGTACTGGCTAGTAGAATTTCAAAAGCTCTGCTCAAAAATATTCAACCTATTAAATTGTAAGTCAAGAGTCTTAGGCAATGCAGTTTTGTATTAAATTTCATTATGCAAAACCTGCACACAGTAAGCCAGCAATTTAAATAGGGACAAAAACTAAAAAAAAAAAAAGTGTTCACCTACAGTCAGAATCTTAAAATATCTTAGAAAAGAAAGATAATGATTATTTTGGAAGGAAAATGTTGTTATAATCCAGTTTGTTGTAAGAGAACTTTGCTTTGAGGACAAATGGAAGGACAGTTCCAATTTGAACATACTTCTTAAATACATATTTAAAAATTGATAGCTTCTGTTTTCTAGGCATGTTAAAGAATGGCTTAGTTACCACATAGTAATTTTTTTTTCAAAAGGCCCTATTTGAAACTCTCACATGTTTTGCCTTTGTTTATGTTAAGTGAGTTATATTAAAAAAACATTCTTATTTGAGTGCTTGCTCATGTCAGTTCTATGTTAGGTGTGTGCTTGCCCACGTGTGTGGCTGCCAGAGATTTTTCTCTTAGTGGTATCCGGAATCCTGTTCCCGCAGAGCTCATGCTCCGCTATATGAGGCGCCGCCAGCCCTGTGCCCTCTCAGTTCCTTCTTACTGCCCGTAATGGTCACTGGAAGACCTTTCTCCCTTTGTAATTTGCAAAGTGCTGTAGTGATTTCCCTTGGTAAGATCACGTGGGTATGCAGGTTGGCTGTTGTACAACTTGAGGTTCTAGATCATTTTGAAAAGTTTTGAGAGGGAGAAATCCAACCAGCCTGGCTACTGCCTAACCTCGCCATGACAGAATTCTTGTACGCATCACAGCAGAAGTGGGTCATGAAGTAGGAGAGGGTAGCTGCCTTGTGGATAAATTCAGGGAGGAAGTTCCAGATATAATAGGCAGTTGTTAAGAAAACTCAAATACATATGTGGGAGAAGCAGACAAATGGACATTCAAGGCTGGCAGCTACACTTGCCCCTTTGCTCACTTCCAGTGTTCCAATCATCTCTTCATTGATCTTTGAAGTCTTGCTTAAAAACACTTGAACCTTGTCTTCCACTGCGGATCTCTGCTCCTGCTCTGTCTGCTTCTTTCCTCTTTCCCCACCTTATTCACAATTTAAAATAAATAAATGGATTTACCAGCTTCATCCTCAATCTGTCTATTTATTTTAACAAAGAAAAGCTTAAGGAGTGACTTGATTAGTCTAAGGGCTTGTCTACATCACAAAGTTGCAGCGCTGGGGAGGGAGTTACAGCGCTGCAACTTAGGAGGAGTACACATCTGCAGGGCACCACCAGCGCTGCAACTCCCTGTTTGCAGCGCTGGCCGTACTCCCGTTTTGTCTCGGGTGTAGAGGATCCAGCGCTGGTGATCAAGTATAGACACTTACCAGCGCTTTTCTTGACCTCCGTGGAATAAGCAGGTATCCCAGCATACCTGAGGAAGCCTCTGGTAATCAAGCTGGTCTCCTTCCCCGGCTTGCTCTCGCGTTCCCCGAACCCCGAGCAAGCAGGTCTCCTTCCCTGCGGTTTGCAGGGTGGTTCGGGGAACGCGAGAGCAAACCGCAGCGAAGCTGGTCTCCTTTCCCGGTTTGCTCTCTCGTTCCCCGAACCCCCGAGCAAGCAGGTCTCCTTCCCTGCGGTTTGCAGGGTGGTTCGGGGAACGCGAGAGCAAACCGCGGAGAAGCTGGTCTCCTTTCCCGGTTTGCTCTCTCGTTCCCCGAACCCCCGAGCAAGCAGGTCTCCTTCCCTGCGGTTTGCAGGGTGGTTCGGGGAACGCGAGAGCAAACCGCGGAGAAGCTGGTCTCCTTTCCCGGTTTGCTCTCGCGTTCCCCGAACCCCCCTTGAAGCCGCCCAACAGCGCTGCAGTGTGGCCACATCTAACACCACTTGCAGCGCTGGTTGCTGTAAGTGTGGCCACTCTGCAGTGCTGGCCCTATACAGCTGTACTAATACAGCTGTAACAACCAGCGCTGCAAAATTTTAGATGTAGACATGGCCTAAGTGTCTACATGGGGAACAAATATTTAATAATAGGCTCTTCATTCTAGCAGAGAAAGGTGTAACGTGATCCAGTGGCTGGAAATTGAATCTAGACAAATTCAGGCTGGAAATCAGGCGTAAATGTTTAACAGTGAGAGTAATTAACCAATTTCTGGTGGATTCTCTATCATCGCCAATTTTAAAATCTAGACTGGATGATTTTTCTAAAAGATAAGCTCTAGTAATTCTTTGAGGGAAGTTTTATTGCTTGTGTTATACAGGAATCAGCCTAGATGATCCCAATGATCTCTTCTGGCCTTGGAATCTATGAATAGATTACAGTTCACATTAACTTTGTTCTAACCCTCATCTCTCCCTTCCCTGCCCCCTCTTATTTTGTCTTCATTTCCTTTATTTTTCTGATACAAGGCCAGATACTGCTACTCTACTGAGCTCTGTACTTAAGTAGGACTGCTTGCAGAGTAAGGAACTACCCAGCATGAGAGAGGGTGACAGTATCTGGCTACTAGACGGCAATCTTTTCATGGCAGGGATTCTCTCTTTTTGAAAAGCCCCATGCAAATTTGTTACTATATAACTATTAATTATTATAAAGAGAGGGAGAGAGAGGACTATGGGGAAACTGAAAAAACAAGAATAAGAAAAGAAGAAAATGGCTTGAAGGAAAATGGCAAATAAGAAAGAATAAGTTCTCCTAGGGTGTCAGGTGAAGATGCTGTATTAATGAAAATCCTTCTGGAACAGGAGGAGGAGGAGGAGGAGGCTCCTCCAGCAAGAATAGGAGCCTGCTATGGTGGAGCCAGAAGGCACCACAGATAATATCTGTAAACTTTCTAATGCTTAGCAATGGATTTCCCTGACCACAACATTTAGTGCTGACAAGACGTACAAGGAGTTTAATATGAATATGGTTGTGCATGTAGATATGTTGCAATTAGTTTTCTTTTTATTCATAATTTATTTAATTGCCAGTAGTTTCTATGACCTTCATAAACTCTCTTTAATTTTACCTGCTGAGCTCATGATCTTCAGCAGTGTCATTCTTATTTCATATATTTCTACAGGGTTATGCCCTACTGAATTTTTATGCAAAACATATATTATTTCACATTTACCTGTTTTCTAGTAAGAAGTCACCATGCAACTTTTTTTGTTTAAAAAAATTAATTCAAATGAGCCCTTGTTTTCTGTTGTATTTTAAAGTATATAATTGAGTATTGAAAAAGATAGAGGAAACAGGTTTTTTGTCACACTATTCCTGATCCTTCCACTCTTTTGTGTGAAGAACATTCATGATTACCTGCCTTTGCAATTTATCACATGGATAACATGATTATATATGTGAATGACAGTACCACTAGTCTTTGCATCAGAGAATCTGGAAGAGGTTTTGGGGAAGCCCTTTCTGCACTGACATAGATGTTTGTGCTCTGGAGCTTGGGTATACTGGCACAGACATTTTCTTGGTAATGCTTACCTGCACTGAAACCAGTGTTTATACCCATTTTGGCACCAATGGCTCTTTTTGTGCTACGATTGTGCAATGGGCCTAGAGATGAGTGCTCTTTGGATTTTAGCAGATTAGTGAGATGCTAAATACATATCCACAGAGGGGAGAATAATACAGTGACTGTGCCCTGCAGGAACTGATATCCACCCTGGGTTCACTAGCTGATTAGAACTAATTACTTTCAGGAATCCTAAAGAGGCAAGATTGATACAAATAGAATTGCCATGCCATGCCGTGCTTCTTGTTCTTGATGAGCTGGTGGATAAGGCATGGCGGACACCACACCTCTCATTTTCTCTTTGCTGCAGTAGATGGAGAAAAAGTATGTCTGATCCAGAGACAGTGCCAGTGATGTCTTCCACCAGAATACTCCAGTGTGAAGGATTGGTTGTTCAGGTGGCTATGGTCGGCGGAAGGACCAGCCAAATTCTCAGCATTGTGCCCTGGATCACAGATTTGATGTTGGTACTAGTTTTTTTGTGAGATGTCTCTTTGGGTACGTCTACACTACCCACCAGATTGGCGGGTAGCGATCGATATATCAGGGATCGATTTATCGCATGTAGTGTAGGCATGATAAATCAATCCCTGATCGCTCTCCTGTCGACTGCTGAACTCCAGCTCGGTGAGAGGTGAAAGCAAAATTGACAGGGGAGTGGCAGCCGTCGGCCCACGCCACGAGCACACGAAGTAAGTGATTTTAAGTCTATCTAAGATACATCGACTGCAGCTATGCTATTCTCGTAGCTGAAGTTGCGTATCTTAGATCAGTTCTCTCTCCCCCCTCCCCATGTAGATAAGGCCTTTGTGTTGTCTGAGAAATGCAGATGTACTGAAATTGCATGGCCAGAGATCAGGTTTGGAAGGTGGAAGAAGTGTCATACATTGGCAGAGTTTATTTCTTGAGAGCAAACCCGTGAGAGAGAATATGTTGCCCAGGATGTGGTGACTTGTTTGCGCATCAGATCTGGGGACCATTTAAATAAGTAGATATAGTGGCTGGAGCTGCTGGCTAATGAATAAATCCCTGGAGGTACAGGTTTCAGATATCGACCTTCCCTTTGGAGGCCGGAAAATGGAATGGGACATTCAGCAGTACTGTGTTCAGGAGTGGCGCCAGGGTTTCTGGAGCCCTAGGCAGAATTCAGGGGGCGGCATTTTGTGCGTTCCCCCTGGGGTGCGCGAGAACTTCCGGTTCCACTCCCATCACGCCGCCGAAGAAGGACCCTCCGCTGAAGTGCCGCAGGCGACAGCGGCAGTCATTGAGCTGCTCAATTGCCTGCCGCTGTTTTCCGCAGCATGTCAGCAGAAGATCCTTCTTCGGCGGCACGATGGGAGCACACAAAATACTGCCCCCCAAATCCTAGCGACCGCCTAGGGTCACCTAATGGAAGCGCCGGCCCTGACTGTGTTGAACAACCAGGTGTAGGTGGTTCTGCAGAAGGCAAAGATGACTACAGACACACCCTTCATTCTCTGTGGTCATTTCTCAATTATACAGCAGGAAAATGAAACTTTAGTGGCTGAAAGGTGTTAAGACTTGTTGCTGCCCTCCCCTCAGACCCAAACTGCACCTGTACTACTGGGCACCAGAATAAATGTTGGAATTTATTAAAATTTTTATTGGTACAATTTTCATGTAGGGACAAAAGGACAAACTGTCTTAGTTGGGACACTCCTTCTAATAAATACAGAGGAGACTGAACGTTCTTCATGCACCAAAGAGGTCCATCAGGGGGATGCAATTACCATTCTGATATATAGCTAGGCTGTGGTGATGGGGATTTGATCTTTAGAAATAGCTAAATATGTAATGGCCATTTGAACTGTTTTGCAACATGTTTTCAGGCTGCAAAGGTGTAGGATCTCATGACATATCCAAATAAAATTCTAGTGAGTGCTGAGTCTGTGATTATGCTGTATATTGGTACCAGTGCTATAGTGGTGTAAGAAAGAAGTCCTGGCAGCTAAATTTAAATTTATCAAGAAGGGTCTTAAGCACCTATGGTCGTTTTTCTGAAATGTTTCCAGGTGCACTCCCGGGGTCAGACAGACTATAGAAACTTCAGGGTCTCAAGATGTGAATGAGAACATGCGAAGAAGCAGCATTTCATTACATTTGTTAAGCACTGTGGGTGAAAGGAGAGCCTAGGCAGAAGGGGTGGGCTCCATGTTAATTGCAGTGGAATCAGACGTTTGTCACAGAAAGCTGTGACAAGGTTTGTGAAAATTATTTAAACTAGACACTAGGGGGAAATCAACAGGCACAAAGGAAAAACTCAAGTCAGACAACAATATCTGCTGAGTATTTCATTAAAACAAATGAATCTCTGTATGGCTGACATAAAGGCCTGAAAAATAACAAGGTGTCAGATAAAGGAGATAAATATAGGCAAAGGTCAAAAATGAAAAACTATATACCCATGTGGAGGTGAATAAGGAAGTGGGGATGTGTATTATTTGCATTGCAGTGGTACCTACATTACCCAATCAGGGCCACATTGTGCTAGATACTATATAAACAATTAAAAAAAGATGGTCCCTGCTCCAGAGAGCTCCTAATCTGGAATTATGACAAGATAGAACCAATAGAAGAAGAGATGAAATGGTGCAAGGATGAGAGCTTTAATAGCAAAAACTTTGAAGTAGGTGAACTAGAAGACCTGGTAATGGAATAGGACCGTGCTAATAGTGATTATTATTTGTTTTACCATAATGCATGTGAGCCCTAGTCCAGGACTTGGACCATTGTGCTGGATGCAGTACAAACAGAGAAGAATATCACATTTTTCATCTTTAAAATACCATACATACTATTTTGATACTAAAGAATTTGTATACTGTAATTATTTCTCGTCAACACTAATACCATATTTCTGCAGTGTCAAGCACTTGCTTTACTCTTACCACCACTTATATGCATACAGGAGATTTAGAAAGAAAATCTTTATTTAGGAACATGGGAACAGAGGAATTTTGTTTATTTTTTGAAGAGAAAAGTGAGCTAAGATATTAGTTCAAATACATGACTAGGAAGCTAACTGTTTAAATCAGATTCCAAAGAAAAGATTTATTAGAAGAGGAAAGGTGACATTTCGCATTTAATGAGAGCACAATTGTCAAACATTTCAAAAACCGAAAGTGTTTATAAAAATTTAGTTATAAAAGGAAAATATGCCAGATTTAAAATATATATATTTTAGTAAATATTTGTGCACTTATTTTTACTGTCTGAAAACTTGCAAAAAAAGGAAGCCTGAAGACTCCTGAAAAGCAAAATAAAAGTGCTCATTTATCCTGGAATCTTAGCTTTCGATGAGCAGATTCAACAGTGTCTGTTTTCATTCATTCTCAAGTCTACTGTAAGGATGATCAGAATCCTGAAGGAGTGCCCGATTTTCACATCCTCCTATTGAAGTAAAATGGGTTATCTCTGATCCTGGACCACTATCTGAAGGGAATAGAAAAACATTCGACTACTAAAATAATTACAGAGATAAATACTATATCTTTTTACCATCTTTTATATTTCAAACTTTTTATTAGGATTGTTAATGTTTCCAGATAATATCTGTATTTTATAGGAAGTAAATGGCAATAACAAAGGATACTACATGTAAAACTACACAACCGTTCTTTAAAAAATGTGAAAAGATTTTTATAAACTTTCTATAAGCATGAGGGTTGGACTTCACATTATTAGCATCTGTTTTTGATAGTACAATTTCAAGTGTTGTTTTTTCCCCTCAGGACATTTATTCAGAACAGCTGGGGATCAACCGTGTAACCTGTCCACAGTGTCGAGTGCCTTCCCAATGGTCAGCCACCCAGTCTTTGGTCTACATACAGCCAGCTCAGGGCATTCAGAGTTTGGTGGCTTGGGAACACTTGGTACTCCCACAGCCTTAGCAGCACATCCCCAACTAGCACCTTTTCCAGGTAAACATCTGTTACAAAGAATATTCAACCTTCTGAAGAAGAAACAATGAACTGTCCTAATTCAAATAGACAGTGATTTATTTTACATCAACAAGCAAGGTAGAAGAGGTTCAACTTTCCTGTGTCAAAGACCTCAAGATCTGGGGCTGGGCAATGTCCAGGAAATTCCTGAGTGTAATTTACAATGTGAGGAAAGGAAAACATTGCAGATTGTCCGAGATTATCACTAATAGCCTCTCAGGAGTCATCCTCGAAGAACCACTATAGTGTAACAGAAGTAATAGGTGTTCTTGCCAATAGTGAGGTTTAACCAGCCAGACACTTGTTTTTTCTTTTTTTTCATCTTAACATGCCTTTGTTTCTATTAGGTGTATGTGTTCATCACAAACAATAACATTAGAAGGTATTTATTTAATATTGAGAAAAGATGCAAGGGTAATGGATCTATTCTCCCTTTTTTGGGGTAACTTTTTCAATTGTGTTTTCTGTCCGACACCTGTAATAGTGAAAGTTCTAATCAAGCTCAAGAGATAATGTTGATTTTAGTTGTCCTTTGTCAGCTCAAGCTGTGATTGATAAGAACCATGAATTTTTCTTCACTTTGAGGGTCAAGAACAATGGTTAAAATTTTCAGAAGCACTTTAATGACTTAGGGTGCCCATGTCTCACTGAAAGTCAATGGGACTTAGGATCCTAAGTGCCTGTCACTTTTGTAAATGAGACTTAGAACCTGGGTTCTGTAGCTAGTTTTGAAAATTTTACCCCAGGTGAATAGGTACCTAAAAATTATCAAGTTGTAGCAACTCAGTAGGGTCCCAAAGTATGGAAATACTACAGACACTGCTTTAGGGTAATGATTATTATTGCTCTCCTTAGATAACTGTTACTGGTAATAAATTTTATTCATGGTGGCATCTTACAATAAGCTCTAATAAGCCCTTTCCTGAGCAAAATTGCAGAATTCTGTGGGAGATCGGTTTTTTTGCATGCACAAAATTATGTGCCCAGGTAGCATCTGACTTCCATCTTAAGGTGTCAGATATTCTGCTAGTATTTTCCCACATCCTAATTCTGCTTGTATTTAGAACTCTTTAATCCCCTGGGGAAACAAACCTCATATCTTAATACACATTGAGCATCATAGAGAAGTGTGGGTGGCAAAATTTGTCTCCTGATGAAGTGAAGTGTTTTCGTAACTCAGTCTTCTGTAGATTGCAACAGAATATTTTTTCACGACAACAGGATTTTCCTTTCTAGGAACTGAACTATGTGTAAAGACTGTATTTTTTTTAAATAGAATTTGTAAGAATAGAATTCTACCTCCAAAATTCCACTTGGCTTACTCATCCTCTCTTGATAAAAACCCTGAGCAAACCTTGTAATTCCTTGTAATCTTTTACTTTGTTTGCCAGAATGACCTAGTTATATTTTAGAAATCATGTAAATAGAACAGAAGTAGAATGTTGTCACGAGATAAAGGTTCACAACTAGACAGAGGCAAGGCATTTAGAGGAAATCCATGTTGAGGTGAAGTCTAGAAGGATAAAATTATATCATAGCAGAAGACCTTAATCCTGGGACAATATTGTAGTTCATTGGTTTGTCTCTTTTATGCTGAATGATTCATGCAGCTGTAACCATTTTATCTACTGGATATTGGTGCAATAGAATGACAGTTACTTACTCTAAGCCTTATTCTGAGAGATGCTGAACATCCACATTTACCATAGATGTCAATCCTTTGTGTTTAAGAAAATTGTTTATTTTACTTCAATGAGAGTTGCATTTCCTCAGCATCCCTTAGGATCAGGCCCTAAATCATTACTTATCTGCTTTTCAGTGATGGTCTTGGAAAAGAGACCTCTTGGGTGCTTCAGTTAACCCGGAAGCATCTTATCTATAAAGGTACAGTTTTTTTATGACTAAGATTGTATGTAGAGAGAGTTTTAGTTGTACATTTTCTCAGAGAATTTTGCTTTGCTGTCCTGCTAAAAGACTGTGTTGAGTTTATACATCCCATTTGATATAATATCAGACAATATAGAAAGTTTACATAACTATACATAGCTATACAACTGTACATAGCCATTCTGTGTCATTTGAATCTTTGAATCACATCACACCAGGGACAAGCAATTTTCTTGCTTGGTATTTGTGTTACTCCATCCTTTGTGCTGCCCTGTGACCATTCTCTTTGTGTTCCCTTCTTAGCACATGGTAGTGTATTCTCCTTCTCCGGTAGTCTCCACATCTTGATACATCTCAAATATTCTTACCTTTTTCTGAGCAGTAATCACCTTCTTTCATCACATTTTACTGTGAATTCATTGCTCTTTGTTTAGTTTACATACTTGATATTGAGTGACACCATGGCAGGTTATAAGATCAGTGTATTTGTCACCGGCATTGTTCACAATCCAGTTTTCATAACCATTAATAGTGTCAGCCAATGAATGTAAAACATGACACATAATCTAACCGTCCTTTCCAAATTCTCTTCTTGAATAGTAATTCTAACTGACTGTTTTAAAATAAAAGGCTAAATTCTATTCTCAACTACACTGATGTAAATCAGGTATAACTTTATTAACTTCACTAGAGAAATTGACATCAGTGTAAATAACAGCAGAATTTGCCACCTGTTGGTACAATTTCCATCTTCATACTGTATTGAAGTTGGTACCATCTCTTTAAAAATGAAGCATTCCTGTGGAGCAATGGATTCTTCAGGTTCTCAACTTGATCACATGGAACTTACTCAAAGCTGATGCATATGCTTGCTGCTTTTTTAAAGTATATTTGGTTTTGTTTTTTTTTAAAAGCATAATTGTACAGAGGAACCCTTAAAGCAGCAATTTCTAAGAGGAGGACACTAATTCAAAAAATAACATGAGTTAGATATAAAAGGCCTATTTGTCATCTAGTCTATCCTGTTACTTGTGGAGATTGTTCCGTACCGTGTATTTTCTAGTGCTCTGTCAATCTATACTATTAATCATTTTGGTAATAGGAATTCCATTATTTCCTTTGGAAGCTTACTCCATAATCTTATTCTCCATTGGCCTGATCAGCAACACTCAGAGGTTATTTGGGTTTTTTTGTTGTTGTGTAAAATAGCATAATACGTTATGACAATTTCTTTCCTTACTGTTGAACAACACAATCAAAAGAGCTGCGACCACCATTTAAAAAAACAAAACAAAACAAACAAAAACAGTGTGGCAAGCCATGAAGGGAACTGTAAGTTCCCTTTCTCTTTCAGAAGTTACAGTATTTTATGTAGCAGTACACACTTGCTTAACTGCTTTGTTTTATGAAGTCCAAACTTTTTTTGTACTTATGTCATATTTGCATTTACAGATCTTATTTCTGACACTCTCTTGTTACAGGTAGTATAAGATCATGACCCTCGCCCCCCACTCCCCGCCCCCCTTTTATTTAAAAGAAGTTTCAAAAAGATCTTCCCCTTGCCAAAACATGAACCAGTTGTTTTACCAGTTTTTTTTTTCTTTTTAAGCAAAGGAGCTTGTTCCTTTAACAGTTTTTTTATTCCTTTGGAAGTGATTTAAAAGTTCTTTTTTCTGGATTATGCTGTGTGTTTTGGTTTGTTGCTGAATAAATGTGTCCATTCTAACAAGTGTTTTTAAGTTGGCTCCACTGCAGTAACTTCAGCAGCTATTGCAAACTATGGCACTGATACTGCGAAACAGTTGTTTTGGGCAGATTCGTATGCCATCATGGATCCCAGTACAAGCTCAGGCATCAACACTGTTGGGCAGTGAATGGTGCACAGGTTGTCTACCTCACTAGTAATCTCTGCATCAGAGATGTCTGTGTGTCTGAGATGCCATATGTACAGTATAATTACAGTGTTGTTGTAGCCATGGTGGTCCTAGGATACTAAAGAGGGGGTAATGTCTCTTATTGGTCTAGCTTGAGTGCTCTGTAAGCTCAAAAGCTTCTCTCTTTCACAACAGAAGTTGGTCCAATAAAAGATATTACCTCACCCACCTTGTCTCTGTTTTATGTACAATATTTAATATATAGTATTTTGGGGACTTTCCAGGTGAAAGATGCCACAAAAATTCTAAGATGCTGCTGTGTTTAAAATTCAATTATTTTGATTACTAAGGGACCATGTCAAATGGTTGTATATTTGATCTGCTTGAAAAAAGGAGATTTCATAAATTATTCAAGACTAAAACTGATTTCCTGTTTTGTTAGTAAAACACATTCTCAGTTTTTTTCAATGTTTTCAAAGTGAGATTCTCATCCCCTACTCAGGCCTCTTTGTGTTGTGTAGAAATGCAGGAATGGCATAAAGGAGCCCTGACAGCACTTTCTGGCTGTGGAAGGATTCTTCCTCCCCCTCACCCCCCATGCTCTGTAAAACAAAACAAAACAAAAAACGTACTACTATTAAAAGATGGCCTTTTAAGGACTCTTTTTTTTTTTTTTCAAATGTTGGTGTAGGGGGGAAACTGAGGCAGGGCTGGGGGCACAATGGTCATGTCTGGGGCAGAGCTGTACAGGTTCCTGGCATCACTGTGTACCACAGGGCAGTCCCAGGCTATCTCAATTTGGAGAGGTTCCCAGGGATGTTCAAGTTACGATAGAGAACCCAGAGTAGATAAAAATTGGGAGGGTTCACTGGATATAAAGGTACCGTAGCACCTTGTCTCCCTGACCTGGGAGTTCTGGGCTGCACCTCTTAAGAGGCACAGCATGGACTCACTCTCACTTTTCACATGATGGATGATAAGCATGCAAAAGTGACCTGTGTTTCCTGATGATGTTCAAGAGCACCAATGTAATTTTGTTGCGGTCACCTCAGCATTGCAACTTACGTGGGGTTTTTTTTATGTGCTTGTTTTCAAAATGGGAATAAATAACAATTTAGGGTGTAATTTTCAAAAGCTCTTAAATAACTTCAGAGTGTAAGTCCAAGAGAGAGTCAGTGACACTTGTACTTTTCAGTCACTTTAAAATAGGCAGATTTATTTTGTGGATCTGCTGTAAATTGCACACAGAAGCTTCGTTAGATGAAGATTAAAAAGATAAATTGAGTGAGATAACTAATGTTTTGGGGTTTTTTCCTTTTTCTTCTTCTTTGAGGTACAGAATGGTGGCGAACAGATGTGCACACTCGTACAGGGGCTGCTTTTTTCCCACCTCTTCTGGGAATTCCACCACTATTTGCTCCTCCTGCCCAGAATCATGATTCCAGTTCATTCCATTCAAGAACTACAGGAAAAAATAGTCGAGGTGGTTTAGAAAAAGGTAACAGCTGAAGTTGTAACATGAATAAAACAAGCCTGAGCCTATATCGGGGTCGGCAGCTTTTCAGAAGTGGTGTGCTGAGTCTTCATTTATTCACTCTGATTTAAGGTTTTGCGTGCCGGTAATACATTTTAATCTTTTTAGAAGGTCTCTCTTTCTATAAGTCTATAAACTGTTGTTGTATGTGAAGTAAACAAGTTTTTTATAATGTTTAAGAAGCTTCGTTTTAAATTAAATTAAAATGCAGATCTTATCAGTTTAGTGAAGTGGTTATTAACCAGGGGTGCATTTACCCCCTGGGGCAGGGCTGGTGCAAGGATATTTTGCACCCTAGGCAAAACTTCCACCTTGTACCCCTCCCCTGCACATCAGTTCATTGAGGGGCAAATCCCAACGAGCCCAGGGGCTGCTCCCCAGACCAGATTTCCCCCCTCTCCGCCCCCTGAACACCCCTGGAGGGTGCACAGTCCCCCCACGAGCCCTGCCCACTCCACCCAGATGGCCCCTGCCCCAAGTCCACTCACTGGCTTTTCTGGGCTTGGGCCGCTGCAGCAACTCAGCAGGGAGGAGCCGCCTTCCGGAGGCACCGGAGAGCCAGAGCATCCTGCTTGCGGCAGCAGCAAGCCCCAGCCATGGAGGAGCTGGCGCAGTGCAGAGGGGCAGCAGCCCTGCAAAAGCAGCGGCACTGCTAGCGGGAAGCAGCTATGCCCCCCCACCCCTCCTGCCCAGGCTGTGGCCCAGCGCTCCCTCCCCGGGGGCTCCTGCAGTCTTCAGTGGATATATGTGAGCGCCAGCCCCCATACGCCCCCTGTCTCTCCCCTCACCTAGGGTTACCATATTTCAACAATCAAAAAAGATGGGAGAGCCCTGCCCTAGCCCCGCCCCATCCACTCCCTCCCACTTCCCACCCCGATTGCCCTGGTCAGAACCTCCAACCCCCACCTCCCCCCGCTCCTTGTCCCCTGACTGCCCACTCCTGGGACCCCTTTCCTGACTGCCCCCCAGAACCTCACCCCCTACCTAAGCCTCCCTGCTCCTTTTCCCCTGACTGCTCCCTCCTGAGACCACCTCCCCAACTGCCCCCCTAGGACTCTACCCTCTACCTGTCCCCTCACTGCCCCAACCCTTATCCACCCCTCCACCCCCAGACAGCTCCCAAGGGACTCCCACACCCCATCCAACCACTCCCCACCCCCAACAGGACCCCCCAGAACTCCCGACCCATCCAACCCTCCCCCTGCTCGCTGACTGTCCCCTGGCACTCCTCTTACCAGGCCCATGCCGGTCAGACGCTGGCTCCACGTGGAGGCAAAACTCCACATGGAGTGCTGAGGCAGCGGGAAGGGGGGAGCTGCAGGAGGGGCAGCGGCTCACACTTCCAGGAGCCGCAGAACCCAAGAGTTGGTGAGGGGGGAACTGGGGGGCGCGCCGGTCTGGGCTGTGGCTCACTGCTCCCCCCCGGGGGGGGTCCTACTGCAGCAGATAAATGTGGGCGGTGGTCCCCATGCTCCCAGGAGTGAGAGCCGCTGCTGCCGCCCCTCCCACAGCAGGCTCAGGGCCCTGTGCCCCGGCGGCTCACACTCCCGGGAGCTGCAGAACCTGAGCATAGTGAGGAGGGAGGCGGGGGAGCGCACCTGCCGCCGGTCTGGGGTCCTAGCCGCCGGCCCTGCTAAGCCTCCTCCCGGCCTGGGGTTCCGTTCACTCAGTTGGCAGTGGGCTGAGTGGGGCCGGTGGCTGGGATCCCGACTGACAGCCGCGTTCCAGGCAAAATGGGCTCGCGTGCCAAAGGTGGCATGCGTGCCGTAGGTTGCAGGCCCCTGGCCTATATGATTTTTTGGTAGTGTGCATGAGTTTTACTTTGAATTCATCATCATCATCATCATCCTTGCCATATCTAAACAATTTAGTCTGAGTTTATTTTGGCAGTGTGGGCTTTCAATCACTGAATATCACTTCTAGGACATATATTTTTGATTTCTTGTTTTTCTATGATTCTATATCTAGGCCATTGCATACCGAGTATACACAGCAGATTTGTTTTTAAAGGAGTAGGTTGATATACAAGTCCATATTCAGTCACCTGTAGCAAATACAGTTCCACTACGTCGTCAAAGTTGGGGGCTGGCTCTGGGGGACTGTACCCACCTCCAGGGTAGCAGTATGCAGGGAAAGGCGGGGAAGAGCCATAGGATATCATAATTTTACAGATGTTCCTGTTTTTCACCTCGCTTCCCTAGGAGATTTTGGGGGGTGGTAGTGAGAGAGGGCCCCTCTCCCTGCACACACCCACACCCTGTGTGTCATTAAGCCAAGGTATTTGAGCCAGATGCTGAGTTCAGGACTTGTGCCTTAGTCATGCAAGCCTCTAAGTGCCGTCTCTTTAAAAAAAATCACGGTGCAGCAGTTGGACATGGCCTTCAGCTTTCTTACTGCAATTATTCCAAATTCACACCAATAAAACCTTTATCCAGTGCCATCACACATCCTCTCTCTATGTAGTATAAATTATAATTTACATAATTTAACTGAGATCTTGATGGATGGGCAGTAGTCAGGAAATTTTTGGCATCCTCTTCCATGCTCCCAAGTCCACGTGCTCAAGATTCCAGAACCCCAGAATGGGAAATTATGTGTGTGTCAAGGATTACCTCTTGAAAAACTTAGTTTTTGAAACCTAATTTGTAAAACTAAAACTTGTCTGATTTCAAATGAAATTCTTTTAAGTTTCTCACTTTTTCTTCCTTGATATCTCTCCACTCCCCAACAGGCCTTGCACAGTAAGAAGCTGCAGATGCAGCTTCCTACACACACTTCTCTCTTTGCCTTTAAGATATGAAGGGATTCCTCCTAGCAGAGGCTTAGCACAGTGTATGTTTTTAAGGTCTTTATTTTGCAACAGAGTAAATTGTATCTTTACTGACTAAACTTTGAGTGTATTGTTGAAAATAGACAATTCTTGATTTCTGACAGTAAACTACAAATTATTCAATCCAGTCTTCTATGTCTCCTTATAGGTATTGTCATGTTTTCCTTAAAAACAACAAACAACCCGCCTCCCCTCCAAATTACTCCTTTTCTTGAGGTAGCTGTGTTTTATAGGACAGTATATTGTAGGATTTAAATATGTCTTTACCTGATGGTTCTGACCTCTTGTTACGGGTACACTTAATATAGGCTAATATGACCATAACTCATTATGGAAGTGACTGCTTAATGTCTGCAATTCTGTAAATCACAGTTTTTAATCTTTTTAAGGTGTGAATGGATCAATAAATGGAAACAGTACAACATCAGTATCTGGGGTCAACACATCAGTATTGCTCACTACCACTGCAAGCTCTGCAGGACAAGCAAAGGCTATAACTTCAGGAGGGGGAGGTCGCAAATGTAACCAGGAACAAAACACAAACCAGCTTTTGGATACCAGAGCTGACAAAATCAAAGATAAGGTAAATAACCTAAAAAAGCAGCTGATTCGTGGCTGAAGGTGTAAGATTATAGTATTGGCCTTTAAAACTCAATTGTCTACAATTAAGATTATAATATAAAGCATTTTATCCCCTTTGCCAATGTCTTGGGATTTCCTTTTTCTCTAATGCAGGATTTCTCACCTTGCACCAGTTGATTATGCCCATTAACTAAAAGCCAGCGTTAAAGCTTTATGTGTAGGTTCCACTAACCTGAATAGATTAGTCATACTTGGTCATGCATGGGAAGATAACATTGAATTTCATAGTAAAAAGAACATTTTGGCACTTTGAGAAAAGAGTCACATATCTTCCTATGTGAGATTTCCTATCTATGAGGTAATGGAAGTATTATTAGTGGCCTCATTTCAGCAAAGTACTTAAGCATATGCCTAACTTTAAGCACAAGTATTTTCATTGAAGTAGGATTACTCACATACTTAGTTAGGCACCTGTTTAAGTACTTTTCTTCACTGAGTCCCAAGTTACTTATGTCCAAGCAATAGAAACTGGAGGCTAGAATTCAGTCTCCTTGTGGTTAGAAAGGAAGGGACTTGGACAGTACCGGCTGCCAATAACTAGATTAAATGTCAAAGGATAGAAGTGCATTAATTCTGATACTTTTTGTGACAGTCACTTGATACCATAACCTTCTTGCCTCTTTCCATTGCAATGGTCTGATTGTTGCTGTTCCACACTACATTCTCAAGCGCTATGTTTTTAATTTAATTTTTTCTGTGGCTTGGGACGTGCAAAACATCTAAAGATCTAAGATTTTTAGGTGTTTTAAGATGCAGGCTTGGATAACTTACTTACTCTCTTTTACCTTGATGACAAGCTTATCTAGGGAGTCTTTTTACAAAATCTGTCCCACCAAAAGTATAAAATACATTTTACCTCAGAATACTGTTTAAACATGCACCCTCTAACAACCTTCAAATGCCTTGGAATGTTTTGCTAGGCATGTCGGAATCTTAGTATGCTTTTTAGATTCTCCAGATTTGTTTATGAAATTTAGAAATGGAGCAGCTGAAGAATAATTTTGTATCAGTTCATAAGATTTGCATGCAAATGTATTCGCATTTCTGCCTCATTCGCAAGTAGGGAATTTCCTAGGACACAGTATCTTTAATAATACCTCTCTTTTATGTATCCCAGGTGTTTGCTTGCTATTTACTGCCAGTAAGCACAGTGCTGAAGATATTAGAATGTTAACTGTCTGTCTCTACCTCCAGTTTTCTCTTCCTGCAGAGTAGTTTGTGGCATAACCATGAAACAGTAGAAATCATTCAAATTTCATTTTTTGGACCTAAGCTTCAGTCTCCAAACTGAGCTGGATAAGCCAATTATCAGCCTTTAATTTTAGTCTGTAGAAATCATTCTTATTGTCACTGTCCCTCCTCCCCTCTTCTTTGTATTGTCTGTTTCCTTTAACTATCAGTTCTGAATCATTGGTAGATTTTGTTCTGTTATTGCACTTAGTTGCCACCTTCCACCACTATTGTTTCAGTTCACCAAGTATCACTTGGCTTTAAAACCAAGACAGTTCTTTATCCATTCAGATAGTTTACCATGTACTGTGCGTACAAAATTTGATTGTTTTCACTGTTGATTGCAAAGCTGGGTAAATTACAGAATGTCCAGAATTTTTGTCTGTCAAAATTTTTTTGTTGTCATTTCCCTCATAATGTAACCTATATTTGTTGGTTCTCATCTCTTTTTTTTTTTTGTAAATGATACTGACTTTCTTTACATCAGAACTTTCTAATTCTGTCCCAGTTAGTGTTCTCCATCCTGGGCTCTTCTCCACAGACCCATGCTTGGGTCAGTAGCATGGACCTGATAGCCCTTTATCAATAGAAGATTTCAATTGAGTTTCAGGCCACTGGTGTCAAGATGTGCAGAAAGCTATAAACAAGAACTCAGAAATCCTCTCTTCTGTTAAATTTTTTCCTCACCTGTTTCTGTACCCGGAGCCATTGTTACATTTGTGTCACTTACTCACTTTTGTGTTTGACGTTTTAAATAGAAACTCAAAGGTTGCGTAGTTGAACTGAAGTTAACAGTGGGGGAAGGGATTAGGGTGGGATTTTGAGTGATCTGTTGGGCACATGAAAGATCGTCGGAGGAAAACAAATGCGCAAAAGTAAAGACAGCATCGGACCTTCGGTGCAAAGGAGTACTTCACTGTTTTTGGTGTTGGTGCCTTGTCTGAAGATAAAAGGATTAAGTGTGAAGATGGTCATTTTTTCCTAGTTCAGTAGCCAAGTGGAATCAAGAAGAAGTGCTGAGATACTTTGAGAGACATAGGCTGATATTTTCAAAGATGTCCATGGAATTTGGACGCTTAAATACTTGCCAGTTGCCTTAGATAACTAAATAACTTTACCTCTATATTTGTAGTAACTGTGTATCTGTAAATGTAGCATTCCCTATAGTAAGGAAGTTCAGATAATACTTCAGATGCTGAGGTAAACATATCTATTAAGTTAATGAAAACATGTCAGGATTTAAGGGTGACGATTCTCTGTATAGCCCTGTTAAAGCTCTGTGCTGTGAAGAGCTTACACTTCTAGTAAGGTCAGAACAGGGCAAGAGTTGAGGTAAATAATAAGGGTATGAATTTTTCAGACATAAATTTAGTCAACTTCAGTATTTTGTTGCTCCTCTTAGAAATGCTGTTTCGTATTTCTATGCTTTGAAACATAAGGTGCAATTTAATTTATAACATTGTCTACCTCGCTTTCTAATTTTTCTTACTGTCTGTAAGAGACTATATTCCCTATTCATTTATTTTAAAACAACTTATTTACCTACATCTCTGTTATTGTCTTTCAAAATCTTTTTGTTTTTAATTTTTATATTGTTTCCTCATTTCTTTAACTTCATTCTTTGGTTATAGTCTTCTTCTGTAACTGACATTTTATTTTAAGCATATGTCCTTAAATAATGTGTTTGCATTTCTTGTTCATCTACACTAGCTTTTTTGTCTCCTTATGTGTTATCGATAGGTAGGGTGACCAAACAGCGAATGTGAAAAATCAGTACTGGGAATGGTGGGTAATAGGATCCTATATAAAAAAAGACCCGAAAATTGGGACTGTCCCTATAAAATCAGGATATCTGGTCACTCTACTGACAGGTAACAAGGATAACACTGAGTCATTACATTTTCATTCTTTAGAGCAGTTTTCAGTTCCTTATTTTGTTGGCTCTCTGGCTTTGGGTACATCTACACTGCAAAAAAAAACTTGCAGCAGCAAGTCTCAGAGACTGGGTCAGCTGACTCAGGCTCATCTTACTAGACTAAGAACAGCACTGTAAATGTGGCTCTGAAATTTGATGTGTGGGGGGGAAGGGTCTCAAAACCTGAACTCTAGTCTGAGCAGGAACATCTGCACTGCTATTTTTAGTCCCATAGGGCTAGTCCAAATCAGTGGAACTGGGCTCTGAAACTTGCCGCTGCGGGGTTTTTGGTTTTGCATTGTAAGCATACCCTTTGTTTCTTACAGTCCTATGTGCATTCTTATAGAATTTTATAGAATTTCCTCTACTGAAAATGTGTATCTCTTTGTTCTCTTGTTTTGGTCTTGTTAGGCTCTGAAATATAAACATAACATAATGGTGATGGCAAGCTAACTCCCCTCCCACATCTTGATCTCAGATGATCTCAGAATTACTCATCACTAAGGCTAAAATTGCTCCTTTTCTAGTTTCCCACAGTGTAAGTAAACAGTTTCATACTACTGTATGATCATAGCTCTAATGTTCTGCTCCAAAGCATTAAAAGGTGGCAGCTCAGTATACTTTAATTCTCTTTCATTCAGACTTCCTCCACCTTTAACTGAGTGTAAGAAGTCGACTGCATAGTATAAATTCAGGGCCGGATTCATCAGCCTGCTGTGCTGCTCCAGCGACACAAAACATTTAAAACTGATGAACAATCTATTTCAGGGTTCCCAGGGCGTACAGGAATTTTTTTTTTGGATTGGGCAAAGTAGGGCTGGCATGCACCCCAGTTTTCCCAACCTGGTATAGGAAGGGTGGATGAGGAAAAGAAGGCAAAATCAGGGAGTTGCTACTTCATCTTCAGTTTGAAGTCCCTTGGGTCCAGTGGCAGCTGGTGTGAGACAGAACAACTCTGTGGCCTTGTGCCAGGTCAGGTTGTGCCTTTCTGGTCAAAAGGTTAGTATTTGCAAAGGTGGCTTAATACATTTCCACTACATCCCTCACTCTCTAGAGCTGGAATGTTCACTTTTGGGCTTTTCAGCTGTATTTGAGTCATAAATTTCAATACCACTTAATGTCAAGTATTGAAACTACTTTCTGGCATCATCTCACCAAGCATTATCTTGCGGGGCAAAAAGCTGCTTGTTGGATTTATTCATTCCCTTCAATCTAGATGGTATTTTGCTGAGCAATTGAAATGTTCTGATAACACAGCCAATCTAGGGTAATTGAAATAACATAGCTTGTTTTCTTGGGGCCAGATTCTGCCCAGGGTTACCCTTTAGAACCTTATTGAACTCAATGGGATTGCTAGTCAGAGTAGAATTTGGCTATTTAATTTCATATACTTATTATTTTATATCTTCGTATTCCCTGAAAATCTGTTATATTACCTCCTTCTAAATCATCTTCTGCATATTCCTTAAGAAAGTAGCTGTTCTGACCAATATCTTGGCAAATTTAAATCTCTTTGTAGGCTTCTCTTGTATATTTCAGATAAGACAATGGTGCAAAAATCACTATTGTATGGATGTACTTCTTTCTTCTGTATTGTCTTGCTTTTCTTTTCTTGTCAGCAAATATTTTAGAGACATCCCCATGAGTGTTTGTTTTAAATTTCCCTTTTACAGATTATTTTTCTCCTACAATTTCCTCTCTCTCTTTCTGTTTGTTTTTTTATTTCTTTGCTGTCCACATGTCTGCATATTTTAGCTATTTTATCTTTTATGCTGTCATTTGCAGAAACTCCTTGGTCAAGCCTACCCCTTTCTGACCCTCTAAATGCACTTATACCCCTCTTCCCCCACACACATCCTATAAACACACAATGCTGTTTCTCCTTTTTTTATACTAAATTGGTGCCCCTTGTGTAGAAATGTGACCAGTCCAACCATTATTGGCTTTTACCTATTACAAAACGGACCTGAATAGCCTACAAGCTGAGACTCTTATGACTGCAACAGTAATTCACAATGCAGTGAAGTTCCCAATTTGTCACTAGACATTTGGTAGCAGAATATGGAGTTGTATGCCAAAAGCAGCTACCTCTTTCCTTACTGGAGAATCTGCTTTTTATACATGGAATATACTCCATGCTCCTCCTTTACTTTCATCTATTGTGCTTATCACACTCAAACCCTCAGAACTGAGCATGTTTAATTATCTTCCCTTGTCAGTCATGCTTCTATCTCATCTGTCTGCAAGAACTTGCTGTTGTATTGTCCATAAGAGTATGCCAGACCCCTCTTCTTAGAGTGATCACTTTCCCTGTGGCTTTGTGTCACAGGGTTCCGTGCAGGCTCTCCCACTTTTGGGCCTGCACCCTGTGTTTAGGCTGATTATTTTATAAAGAGTCTTCCACGCCTCTTATTTTTTGGATCATCCCAGTGTCTTTATTTACAGTGCTTATGCAGTTCCCTGATCCCCCAACAGTTAGTGCCCCATAGACCCTCCCCAAGGTCTCCTGGTTCTTGAGGCTTCCTTGTTGGCAAGGAAACAGAGATACTGGCCTCCTGTCTCCTCCCAGGCTAGCCTCCTCACTGAGGTTTGCCCAGGGCTTTTATAACGTTTTCCTGCTCCAGCCCAGCTGTCACTACTTAGCTCAGTATGTTTCTCTGAGCCAGCCCTCCTTAGGGCTTGAAGCTGGGCTCCCTGCTGAGTACCTGCATCTCTACACCTGGCCTCTTGGCCAGAAAACCAGGCTGCAGCCAGCATTTTGGCAGGGCTTTAAAGCAGGTCATATCCCTACCCTGCCACACCTTGTCTACAGTATGAAAAGACGTGCTTCTAAAAACGAGGTAGCTAATATGTTTTAGAACTCAGGTGCACACAGAGCAAGTTGTAGTTTTTACATGTTTACCCTAGCAAGTTGAGGTGGACCCACTCACAAACTCTTTTCTCTTGACTGTTGTGTGGCATGACAATGTGGGTGAGGTAATATATTTTATTGGATCAATTTCTGTTGATGAGAGAGACAAGATTTCGAACTTACACAGAGCTCTTCTTCAGATCTGGGGGGTACGTCTACATCACCCACCGGATTGGTGGGTAGCAATCGATCTATCGGGGATCGATTTAGTGTGTGTAGTGTAGACATGATAAATTGATCCCTGATTGTTCTCCCGTCAACTGCTGAACTCCAGCTTGGTGAGAGGCAAAAGCAAAGTCAATGGGGGAGTGGCAGCTGTCGATCCCATGCCGCGAGGACACAAAGTAAGTGATTCTAAGTCTATCTAAGATACGTCGACTTCAGCTAAGTTCTTCTCATAGCTGAAGTTGCATATCTTAGATCAATTCCCCCTCCAACCCAGTGTAGACCAGGCCTGGGAGACTATGCTAGTTTCACTGCTATATGCGTTCAAGTTGATTGTCAACATCAGCCTGCTGTATCTCTGGTTGCTCAAGAAGCTGATGTTATAAACATACATCCAGTGGGTGTCATTAAAAACTGGGTATTTTACTATTTGTCATAGTTAAATGTATTGCACTGTTTTGGGTGATTCTTATTCTACTGACAGAGGTATTGTATTGTAAACACAGTATCACAGTAAACACCCATTTTAAATACTGTCCTATATACCTGATCTCAGGAAATTCTGCTAATTTTACTGCTTGCAAATCATGGTATTCTGTTTCATTTTAAGACCTTAACGTTCATGAAGACATATCCTACTTCTATGCCTAGTATTTGAAAGGAAGATAAAAACATTGTTCCTCTTTATATCATATTTAAATCACTAAATATCTAGGACCAGATTCTGACCTTGAGTAAGCGGAAGCAGCTCCGCTGAAACCAGTTGCACAGGATATAAGTACCTGTTTTATAGTGTTGTAAGTATCATGAGTCACAGTGTTGCATAGAGGGTAAAGACGTGGCAAAAGCCCTACAGCTGCTGAAGCAGTCTGACCCGTTTTGACAAGCCCATAATAGAAATTCAAACACTGATTGACCAATAATTAAAACTTCATTTGTTCTAAATACTGTGTTTAATAATTATGGCAAATGGCAAATAGCTCCACCCTCGTGTAAATTCAGCCCAGATGTATCACAAGTATGGTTAGCAGTCCATACAATTAATTCCAATAAATCCTCTTAAAACAACAAATTTTGGGATTTCAGCATAGAAATCTCAATTCTTTTCATGCTCCTATTGTTTCAGTAATATGATTACTGTTCAGTAGCCATGATAAAAAACTACTTAACTATACCAAACCTCTGATATATTCCTTTTAAAAAGTAAGTAAAGAAAAAAGCTTTTTAAAAGATGCTTTCTTAGATATTCCCATTACTACTGTAACTTAAAAGTATTGTCACTTTGTTCTCTCCAAACACCCTGATGCTCTGCTCTTCAACGTGTCTGCATATTGCAGTGTAGATTATTTTCCTTTCCTACTGATCTGACACTATCTCATTCTTCCTATGACATCTTCAGTGCTCTGTGTATCAGTATCTATCTAGTTTACCCACATCTCATCCTTGCTTTCAAGATGCTGTTCAACTTCTTTGTCCCTGCCTACATCTTAAACCTTGTTTCTCCCTACCCTCTACCTTTATATCTTGTACTCTGCTAATATTTGCCTTTATGCTTCATGCCTTTTTTTTCACATTGCCCCTTACATCTGACATGGCATCCCTGTCTTAATGTTCCAAGAGTCCTCATACTTAAGAGTCCCTCCTTAAAGCGAATACCCTTGTTTGATTAGCTTTCAAAGCCTCATCTTTCACATTTGAAAATCTGTTCTTTGAAGTTTCAGTATATATTTCACATCTTCTCCTGTGTTTTTTTCACTTTGTTGCTACCTTCTCTTTTCTACTGTTTCCTGTTCTTGCTTATTACAGATTGTAAGTGCTTTGATGCAGGGACCATCTCTTCCTTCCTGGAAATGCCATGCAACTTTATAGTACTAAGCAATAGAAACACTATACTAGTTAATAGCCCTTAACTAGTTAATAGCCGTTAACTACTGTCCCTTTCAAAGACAGACTTGTAGGCTCCATTCCATGCCCTTTCCCCCACCCCTTCCCTCAGCATCCCATGGCATTTAAGTCCAACATGGAAGTGAGAAGGCAACCAGCTCCTCGTTCAAAATAGAGTTTGCAGTCTGACACAGACAAACCTAGAGGGGCCACAATATCAAACAAAATTAATATGATGTACAAAAACAGATTAATCAAATTGTCGCAGCAGGATTATTGAAATACTTTGATGGAGCTTGTTGTGGGTTTTATTGTTTTCAGGCTTGTTAGAACACACATTCTCTGTATGGTCACCCAACTATCTAGGACTGAATTTGGCAGTTACACAAAGAATCTCTCATATCGTCCTTAAAATTGATGACATTATGTGTTCTCGCATTCAGTGAGATACAGGTCTCTAAAATATCAATGATGTATCCTTGACAGATGTGGTTAATTTATTCATTTTCTAGTTCCCCTTTCTTCTTTCTGAAGAACATCAGGAGAGTAAGGTGCATTAGAGAATTGCTGATAATATTAGTCAAGACTATGTCAAGAAGAGATGGATGATGTAACAAATTAAAGATTACCCATTAATAAAGTTTTTATCTTCTCTCTAGAAACCAAGAAAGAAAGCAGTAGAAAGCTCCAGCAATAGTGATAGTGATTCAGGCTCCTCTTCAGACACCTCAAGTGAGGGCATTAGTAGTAGTGACTCAGATGATCTAGAGGAAGATGAGGAGGAGGAGGAAGATCAAAGCATTGAAGAAAGTGAAGATGATGATTCTGATTCAGAGAATGAAGCACAACATAAAAACAAGAAAAAGGTATGATAGCTGTATAGTGATTGTACGGCTAGCAATCTTGTTACTGAAAGTTACTCTTGAAAAATGAAACTCAGATTTGTATAGCTGAGGCATTGTTTAAGAAGTAATACCTGGCAGGAAAGGGCATTTCCTGGCAGTCAATGGCTTGCTCAGGGTAAAAAGCACCCTTAACTCAGCTGGTGGTTAACTTCTAGGAAATGCCTGACCTGGAGGTAATTTTTGTTATAAACTGGAAAATATGTAATATAGGTAAAGGCAAATTAAGTACTTTGTGCTGTAAAGTTTAGTTGAACTTAATGTCACCATGGATACTGCATTCTGTTCATAGCTGCTCTTTTCTTAGTGTACCCTTTACCCTATCCAGGCCCAGTAAAGCAGGATGGGAATCTCAATATTCTGTTCCCACAATTCTGATGCATATGGGCTATTTTCCTCTTGTCTGCAGTTTCCAGAGGCAATTCAAAGCTGTAGCACAGCTTCATGTTAGCCAGATCCCCTTCTCTAGCCTACTGCCTGATCTTCTGCCTCTGTGGCAGCAGTCAAGTGGAGGTTCACTTTGCTCCCGAATTTTCTTTGACAGGTTATTTTTTATCTCTTTTTTTTTTCCCCAGACAGTAGCAAAAATAAGCAGCCTGTCTTTCTTTTCCCTCCTCTGGATCAAGCGTTGAGCCTTGGGATGGTCTCAGCCACCCAGAACTGGCACTTCAGCATCTCCCAGTGGGATTCTTCTGCCCCTGGCATGGCAGAGCTGTCATGCTAACACCAAGCTAAATCCAAGTGGTAATCTGTGAGGCAGCTTTTACAGGCTCTTCAGAAGGCAAATTGTGCCCTGCCAGTTCTGTGGCAGCCAGCCCTTCTACTGCAAGTGCATAGGCAGTGAATTGGATAGGCACTGCAGGTCCCCCCCATACTCCAAGAAAGCACCACTCCAACACAGAAAAGCCTAATTTGTAGACGAAAAGCAGAGCAGGGAGAGACTCCAAAGGCTAGGAGGACTTCAAGCAGCCAGTCCAGAGGGGAAGTCCTGGGGCAGAACAAGACCAGAAAGAAAAAACCTGTAAAGGGCTCCAAGTCTCCCTCCAAACTTCCTAGGGAGAGAAGCAGTGCTTCTACTCAGAGCTAGAATCAGGGAATTCTGGCAATGAAAACTAATTTCCCCGGCTGGGAGAGTGGGACCCTGAGTGGGAGGGCATTGAGGAAGATTTATCTGGAGAGCTCAAGGCACTGCATAAAGCAAGCCACAAAAGGTCAGCCCTAGCCACAGCTGAATGGCAACATCTGCAAAGAGGGCCAAAAGGCTAAACATTTCAAAAAGAGCAAAAAAGAAAGGAAAAAGGGTTAAAAAAAAACAAAACCCAAAAACTAAGAGGTATTTGTCCTCTGACTCGGACATCTCAGTCTCTCTACTGAGGAATGGGAGTGCTCAGATTCAGGCTCTGAGAAGGACATGGTGAAAATACAAGAGAGGCTTTTTCCTCATAAAATGTTTGAAACAGTGTGTGGAAAGGTTGCAGGCATGATTCAGATCCAACCTGAGCAGGTGCTAGAGGGCAGTCCTAAAGGCAAATACAGTACCTGCTTTCTAAATCATAACCTGAGACGTCCTTCTAGAATGTGATCAAAGAGAAATGGGAAACACCTGATAAGGGTAAATGCACTAGCAGGCATTCACTTAGGTATTACAAAGTGCAAGAACCAAAAAATGCCATTACAGATATGCCACAGGCCAATGCTGCTGTGGCATCTTTAGCAAAGGATAAGAGTAATCCCACCTGCAAGGGATTTCTTCCCCAAAGATCCAACTAATAGAAAGATGGAAGCCATCCTCAAAAGGTACTTCGAAGCTTTGTTGGTCATACTTAGCGCATCCGTGGCAGCTACATGCTTTGCAGGAACCACAGTCTCCTGGCTGGAGGACCTTAAAGTCATGAAGAACAGAGACCATCCTGAAATCCAGTATTTATTTATTTGGTGTATGCAATACAGTCAAGCCAAACCACAGCATTCTTATCAGTGATGTTCAAGATCTGAAAACCTCAAGGTAATTGAGTCATTTTGAAGTCCTCAGCGTGTCTCATGGTTTATGACTGCCCACATTGACATAGTGGACTGTGTCTAAAACACGACCGAAATTCGCTGCAGTACAGATTCCATGTCTGGTATGAAACTGGTTCAGAAGGCTCCATTGCTGTCACAGTAAATCAAATACCTAGGCTGATATTGAGTGGGGTCTGAGATAAGATAATTATTTGTCAATTTCTCTGCAGATTGTGAAGCTCTACCATAAATACCTCACCTGGTAAACTTATCCATAGTGGGCGCCATGAGGGCAGACGACCAGGTGTTGGATTAGGCAAGTCTTTAATTAATGGTAGATGTGGTATATCACACAATTTCATCATGAGTTTGCCACGCTTTCCTCTCTGAGAACACTGGGTGGAGAAATATTGAATTCCAGTGCACACTTAAGAAGATTTCCCTAGCAGCAGTCTTTGTGGCAGATGCCACAATAGATACAGTGAGATTTTAAGCCAAGCCATGGCATCCAGCTCAGCAGCTAGAGGCTCATGGAAGGTTGGCGCTCATTCTAAACAAATTCTGGGTTCATCTGAAGTCACAGGTTCTCTCCTCTTTAGGGGAAAGCTAGACAAAATAGTGGCAGAAAGCACTGCCAAACTCAAACAATCCTTTTCCATCCCACTTAATGCTCTGAAATGGGACTACAAGCCCAGGAACAGATATATATTCAATCAAAGATACTCCCTCAACCTTAAGGTCCCCACCCCATCCCATCTTCAGCCAATCCCCCATCTTGAGCAACTTTGTCAAATGTAAGCTGGTGTCAAATGAAATCTCAAATCTCCTGGCCATAGGATCAATAGGGTTTCCTCAGAAGAAAGATTCTTAGGACTACTTCATTTTCTTCATTGTCCAGAAGAGCATTGGGATGGAGGAGAGAGATGGGTGTGGGTGGAATTCACAACTGTTCTGGATCTCAAGCAGCTCAACAGGTGGATGAAGAAAATGAGATTCCACCCAGCAAGTAACATCTAGCAGATGTTCCCATATGACCATGCCACTGTAGACTGCTGAGATTTTCAAGCCCTGCTGCCAGTACCAAATGCTCCCATTCAGCCTCTTATTGTCCCCTAAGGTCTTTACTAAGATGTTGGAGGTAGTAATAGCCATACTCAGGTCTCCGGGCACTCACTTGTATCCCTTCCTAGTCGACATGTTGATCAGGGCTGTGACCCAAACAGTAGCACACAGTGCCACAATTTGGATTCTGGAACTGCTTCAAGTGCACAGATTTGTGATAAACAGTGAGACGAGCTCCCTGACTCGTTCTACACAGAGCGTTCACCAGGCAATGGAAATAGACACTTCTGTGGCAAAGCTTTACCCGTCGCTGGACAAATTCCCCAAGATCCAAAACCTGTTATCCATGTTGATAGACTAAGCAAGGCTGACCATAGCTCAGTGTCCACAGCAACTGGGCCTCTTGATTTCTTGTATATGAGCCACCCTATGTGGAAGGTCCCGTATCAGCTGCCTTCAGGCTTTTCTTCTGAAAGTATGGAAGCATTCACCAGAACACATGCAAGATCTGATGCCCTGCTAGGTGCTGAACACTACCAGATAGCGAACAATCTCATGGTACATCCACAAGGGTCTTCCCATATGTCTTCCAGACCCACAGGTACTCACAATGAATACCAGCTTGTTGGGAGGCAGGGGGAACGCATCTGGGGCACAGGACAGTGCAAGGTACCTGAAACTTCAAGGAAAGGAACAAGCGAATCAATTTATTTGACCTCAGAGCGCTCAAGCTAGCTCTGTGGAAGTTCCTGAACTACGTAGAGGGCAAACATGTTCTGGTCCAGTTGGGCAACATGACCACTGTGGCATATTTCAGTAACTAATAGGGAAGAGGGAGTGTTAACTCTACATGCAGAAGTGATGAAGATAATGAAATGAGTAGAGAGGACTCAGCACAGGAGATGCAGTCAAGAACTCAGAATGGTGCCTGAATCAGGAAATCCTCACTCTGATTTTCAGAAGTTCAGCCTTCTGGCAATTAACCTATTCACCACAAGAACACAAGGCAGTCCAAGAACTTCACAAGGGAAACAAATCCCAAATCCTCCCGGAAATGAATGCTCTTTCACACAGATGACCAGAAGACCTGCAATATGCAGTCCCACTTTTTCCACTTCTAAGAAAGGTGATCCAGAAGATAAGGTGAGAAAGTCTTATCTCAAGTGTGCAACAGCTTTTTGGTTGGGTGCTGTGGCTTTGGTCAGAATGGAGGCATGGAAAGATGGATTCACCTTAGGCAAGAATGATTCTGAGATTCTTAGCACCACTTTGTTGTCATGGAACACACAGTGGGGATAAAGCTGCCAGGTTCAGAAACTCAATTAGCAGATAGAATAGTGACCAGAAAACAGGTTTTGATGGATAGGTAAAATAGAGATATTGATGTCAGTGCTCAAAAAATGTGTGGTTAGGGCATTTAACGCCAGTGGTAGGTTACACTTAGGAAATATTGGTTTAGCTCAGAGGTGGGCAAACTACCACTCGCGGGCCACATCCAGCCTGCGGGATCGTCCTGCTTGGCCCCTGAGCTCCTGGCCTGGGAGGCTAGCCCCTGGCCTCTCTCCTGCTGGTCCCCCTCCCCCACACTTCAGCTCACTGCACCGTAGGCTCAATGCTCTGGGTGGCAGACTGTGAGCTCTTGCTGGGCAGTGCAGCTGCAAAGCCGGGGCCTGACCCGGTGTTCTGTGCTGCGCCATGCCAGCTGCCTGTCCTAGTGCTCTGGGCAGTGCAGCTGTAGGCGCTGCCAGCCACTGGTGCTCTAGGCAGCACAGTAAGGGGGCAGGGAGCAGGGGGGTTGGATGGAGGGCAGGGGAGTTAAGGGTGGTAAGCAGGGGGCGGGGGTGTGGATATGGGTCAGGGTGGTCAGAGGGTGGGGAACGGGGGTTGAATGGGAGCAGGGGTTTGAGGGGACAGTCAGGAAGGAGAGTGGGTTGGATGGGGTGGTGGGGGGCAGTCAGGGGAAGGAGTTCCGGGGGCCGTCAGTGGACAGGCAAAAGGGGTTGTTGGATGGGGCATGGGTCCTGGGGGGGCAGTCAGGAATAAGAGGAGGGGTTGGATGGGGTGGGACAATCAGGGGCAGGGGATCCGGGAGCGGTCAGGGGACATGGAGGGGCAGATGGGGCATCAGGGGGCAGGGAACGGGGGGGTTGGATGGGGCAGGAGTCCCGGGGTGCCGTCAGGGGGTGAGAAGCAGGCGGGGTCAGATAGGGGGCTGGGCCACGCCTGGTCGTTTGGGGAGGCACAGACTCCCCTAACCAGCCCTCCATACAATTTTGGAAACCCAATGTGGCCCTCAGACCAAAAAGTTTGCCTGCCCCTGGTTTAGCCAGTGTGACTGCTCTGAGAAGTCTGGATACCTGAGGGTTCTCTGTCAGGGAACCAGAGGATCTTGTGAATATGACACTATGTTGACACCTGGCACTGTTGTGGTGGGCTGAAATCCCTTGTCTACATCTTCATAAAGCAAGTCCAGGATAACTGGGATACCAGGATCCTTGGGATTTTTGTTGTATTCTTGACACAATGAGCTCAACCTAGTCCAGACAGAGGAGTAGGGCTTTAATGTTGAAGCTTGGCTGGAGGAGAGTACAGTTCCAATCGCTTTGGAAGATCCCCTCAGTGCAAGCTAACACTTTCCTTTCAGTAACCAGGCTGTGAGTTGTAAATGGTCTGGATGAAGAAATGGGCCTGGGTCTCACTGGTCTCACTGGTTGCTGAAGTGTGGGTTCCAGTTACAGTACTATCAGATTAGAAAACCATGTCTGTTTGGCTAGCGTGGCGCTACCACTATTATCTCTTCTATATGAGCACTGAAGAACTGTATTAAGTGCACCTGATTGACAGGCAGATCAGGCTCCTAGTTTGTCACTTTTCATCTGAAGTGCCAAGGGCTCACGTATCTAAATTATTTCTAGCTAGATGGATCAAGGTATGCATCATAAAGGCATACAGTGCGTCAATGGCTCCTGTTCCAGACTTAATGAAGGCATACTCCACAAGATCTGTGGTGACTTTGTGGCGGAAGGAGCTTCTGCTTCTGCCACAAGAGATCTGCAGGGCAGTAAAGTGGTCTTCACCAGTTAACATCTTTATTAGACACTACAAAGTGGACTTCATGTCTTCTGCAGAAGCCTCCCTTGACAGTAAGGTGTTGCACGCAAGGATTCAGTAATAGCATTGCCAGTTAATTCCAAGGGCTCTTCCTTATCTCATTCTGTATTTCCTATCCCTCTCTACGTCTGTTGGCTGTTCACTGCTTCCTATCTATATATGTATCGGAATTGTGGGGTACGCTGGGCTTGCGGAATAGTAAATTTCTTACTGGATGATTTCCTTTCTGCTACAGTGTCTCCCACAATAGTACCGTTCCTGGCTGGCTTCCAAGCCAAGGGACAATGTTTAATTTTGGTAGTTATGCCTGTAGGCCATAGCCTACTGTACATAGTTTATTGGTTGGCTTTGAAGTTATTCTTACTAATCTTATTCTGTGAAGTTTTTACTCGTTTTTGGAATGAATCATCTGGCAGCAGGTGGAAGAAGGTGGGTATGGCTAGCACAGAGACTGTTACAGTTTTGAACTGCCTCAGGAAACTGCAGACAGAAGGAGAATAGCTCGTACATATCAGAATTGGGGGGAAGTTGGTAGGAGAAAGGAAATGAACAGGTAAGAAATTTACCATACCATTAGGTTTTTAATCAAGAATACATTTCAAAACAATTGATTTTTTTGGTCTTGTTTTTATGTTTAACAGTGACTTCCTATGGGGAAAAGATCAAGCAATCAAATACATTGTAAGATTATTTTAAAATAAATTAGTTACCTTGTTTTGAGGAAATTGTAGTTGCTTTATGGAGATTAATTATAGAACATTTTGTTTGTCATCTTAAATATTTAATGGGCTACTGTAATCTATATAATTTTGTAAAATATATTTTACAGGTGCTAATGCATAGTAGTGTAACAGACATGAAAGCAGATGGACAAAAAACACATGAAAAGTCCCAGGAAAAGAGAACACACCAGCAGATACCTCTTGTGTCTGATTCCCAGACTCCCTCGTCATTCCAATCCCAGCAGAAGCAGCCTCAGGTTTTGTCACAGCAGCTTCCCTTTATTTTTCAAAGCTCTCAGGCAAAGGAGGAATCTGTGAACAAACACACAAGTGTAATACAGTCTACGGGATTGGTGCCCAGTGTGAAACCTTTGTCTTTGGTAAATCAAGCCAAAAAGGAAACTTATTTAAAACTTATAGTCCCTTCTCCTGATCTACTGAAAGCAGGGAATAAAAATACCTCTGAAGAAGCTAGCCGTTTAAACAATGATGTAAGATCAAAACGGGTGAGTAGAAATTACTGGCTTAGCAATACTTGACTTTGTTCTACAACTATAGTGTCTATAAGCATGTCCTTCTTAACATATGATAGCATTATGTTTCTCAAGCCCTTCGTTATAAAATCTGGGTTTTGGGGGAGAATTGGTTATTTTAAATTACATAGGGCTTAATCTTTGCATATTTAAAAAAAACTGTGGATTTTTGAATTACGTTAATTGGTGAAGGTTATGTTTGTGGTTGAGCACTAACAACACTTTTAAAGCTTTCTGGTTGCCTTTTAGAACAGCTAATCTTAAGCCTTAGGTAAAAGGTTTTATTAATTGATTTGTTTATTTTATTTATTTGCTGAATGTGTAGTGTAAATTAGCAGTGCCTTTTAGTATTCTGAAACAATATCTTGGAAAAATCAACTCATATGCTAACATGTTCATGAAGTATCCACAGTAGTTGCTTCTCAGAACCTACTTGGTTTCAAGGTTGATTAGTCTCATACTCTGCTGACCAGTCTCTTACAAGTGCATTGAATGTCAGCAGAATGCCAATGGAAGTGCCATGCAAGGTTTACAGTAAGTCACTATGGCCCATATTGTGCAACCAGTGCTCATGCTGGTAAACTCTTAGGGCCAGATTTTTAAAGATATTTGAGTGTAGATGCGTGCCGAGTGGGATTTTTAAAGCATATAGGCCACTAACTTCTATTGATATCAGTGGGAGTTAGATGTCTAGTAGCTTTAACTAATGTCAAGCCCCACTGATATCAATAGAAGTTAGTGGCTACGGCACTTTAAATATCCCACTTGTTACTTATCTATGTATTTAGGTCCTGAATACCTTTAAAAATCTGGCCCTTAGTTCCACATGTAGTTATTGACTCCAGTGAGACTATTTGTGTGAATGAATGCTCACCAGTGTAATGGGGAGAGTCATAACCAAGCACTACAGCAATACAAGCATAATGTAGTGTGTTCAGCATTAGGAGCGTGAGTCTCACCTGAAATCATTGTCCTGAACTAATGGGGGCTATGATATGGATGTTTTCTGAAGGCAGCCCATGAACTGTTTGGCTCTCTTGGGAGCAGTCTCCAGTCCTTATATTGGGTTGGATTTTTGCATTGGAGGACCCATGAGAAATTAGCAAAGGCGAAAACTTGGGAGATTCTTCAAGCTCCAGCAGGGCTTTCAAACACTGACCTATAGGGTGAGGGGAGGGAGAAGGACCGTAATACTACTAATAAAACAATAGAAGCTCATGTTTTAAGGCAATGTTGAAGGTTTGACGTACACTAAGGGCAAGTCTACATTAAAATGCTGCACTGGCACAGTTGCAGCGCTGTAATGAAGATGCTCTATGCCGATGGGAGAGAGCTCTCTTGTTGGCATAGTTAATCCACCTCCCCGAGAGTACCTATGTTGGCGGGAGAAGCTCTCCCACTGACAAAGAACCGTCTATATAGAGGGTTAGGTTGGTATAACTAAATCACTCAGGGATGTGGATTTTTCGTGTCCCCGAGCAATGTAGTTATGCCAATATAGGTCTGTCGTATAGACCAGGCCTAAGAAAAATAAGGGAATTTTTTTTTCATGTTTTCTATCTTGGCATCAGAATTCGGACAAGTCTGAAATACTATAATGTCTTATAATATTAAAAAAAAAAAGATGCTAAAGGCAGTGTAAGTGCATCTGGAAAGGCTTCAGCTTGCTGGATTATAAAGGTTATAAACTTCCCGATTTGTTGCATTACATGCTGACAAAGAAAGAAAGAAAGGGATTTTGTCATGCAGCTCCTTTTAAGGAGTTGAGTGGCTAAAAATCAATGTACCGCACTGAAAACGTACTCCTGTGGGACAGTCAGGCCTGAAGATTTTTTCTTTGCATCTTGTGATTTCAGTCAGATTGTTAATGTAGTTTTAACACTTTCTATGTCTAGTGTATAATCATGGCTTCTAATTAGTGTATGAATATTGCTTATATATATGTTCATTGATCATTTTCCGCTAGGGAAGGTGAGGTATTCTTATTGCCCTTAACAGAGTCATGAAAATAAATACAATATAAGGTCTGCAGTGAACCTCTGAGGAACCGTGATAAGGATTTAATTCTTGTTAAAATGGATGGAATGGGATTCCCTTTGGAGCCTGTCAGTCCTGCTCCATGCACTCCAAAAGGGTTGTTGTTGAGTGACTTCAAGAGTGTTTTTGTTTCCCTAATTAAGGGTTAATTATGCTGCCTTTGAGCATTTTCAGCCACTGCTGGTCTCTATAACAACAACCTGGTGTTCTAGCATAACAGTTTTTGGAATGATCCCAGTGGTTCAACATTATTCTCATTGATTCCTGTGTCAAATTTTCCTATTCCAGCCATCCCCTTAATCTCCTGTTTTTTTTTAGTAGCCATCGTTATTTTGTATTCTGTTATATTTATTGTTTAAGATTTATGAATTGTCTAACAATTTGATGTGCATCCAGTTGTATGACTTTTACTCTGTGTCAGTAAGAGAGCCAGAATTTTTACTTTAATTGCCATGAAAATCTTTTTAACGCAACACTGGGCATGTCCTGTTTCATGTAATTTTTTTCCTATTGACTTGTTTTCATAAGAGGTAAACTCTCAGTTTCCAGTTATAACTGTAGCAGGTGATAAGAGTGAAAACAGCTCTCCAGACTGAAGTAGAAGCTTCAAAAGCTTGCACCATTGTTCCCATCATCTTAATATCTTGAATCCCTGGGTCCACCATCTTTCTTTGATTTATCATGAAAAATCTAGGGAGAGTCTAGACATCTTGATGCCTGGTCATCTATCCAGCTCTTGAGCTACCTACTCTCCCTACCACCTACTAAAACTGCTTTTTGTGAATGCAAATGGTGAGGACTAAACAAATATAATTTTCCCTGTGAGATGCAGTCTTTTTTTATTTCATTTTTTGCCTCTCTGTTTCTACAGGAACAGTATAAACAGACATTCCCAGCACACTTAAAGAAACAAGAATCATCTAAGAACCTGAAGAAGATTATCACAGCTTTGTCAAGTCCAAAACCAACCTGTAGTTTACCAGCTCATCAAAAACACACATCTCAAGAAAACAACCATTCTAATCCATTCTTGACAAATGCACTCTTAAGTAATCACCAACCCAATGGAGTTATTCAGAGTGTCATCCAGGAAGCACCTCTGGCACTTACAACCAAACCTAAATCCCAGCCCAAGATAAATGAAAACATAGCTACTTCTAGCAGTGCCCCCTTTTCTTCACTAGGAAATGTAAGTACATGTGGGAAAAAAACATCTGGTAATCGGACGCCTGTTATGCCCTCTACCTCTCCTGTGTTACCTGGTCTAGGAAAGGAAAAAGCAGTCAGCAATAATGCAATAACAGCAGTAAAACCACAGCACCGCCTTCATTCTTCAAAATCTTTAGTGGAACAATTTAGAGGAACAGATTCAGACATTCCTAGTAGCAAAGACTCTGATGACTCAAATGAAGAGGATGATGACGACGACGATGATGATGAAGACGACGACGACGAAGATGAAGATGATGAGGATTCTGATGATAGTCAATCAGGTTATTATTTGATTTTTCTGTATAAAAAAATTAAAGATTTTGTTCTAAATTTTGTATGAAGAAACACATATCCCACAACTCCTTGAGTTACTTTGTTCTGTATTGGTTCCAGTCATGTCAAAGCCTGGGTAAATTCATGCTGATCTTGGAATGATACTAAAGGGCATCCTTTTAAAAGATTTCTTAATTAATGTATCCGCAGATTTGAGGAATGCTAGAATGACAAAAAGCTACAATGAACAATTCTCAGTGTGCTGTTCGTTGTCCAGTTGTAACCTGTACTTGTTACTGTTTTCCCACAGAGTCTGATAGTAATTCAGAGTCAGATACAGAAGGGTCTGAAGATGATGATGAGGATGACAAAGATCAAGATGAATCTGATACGGATACTGAGGGAGAGAAAACGCCACTGAAACTGAATAAAACAACTTCCTCTGTGAAAAGTTCTTCCATCAGTCTCACAGCTCACTCTACGCCACTTAATCTCCAAGTAGTAAAGACTCCAGGCTCTGCTCCTGCTGCTTTATGTCCTGAATCCCAGTCACCAGTTTTTCTTGGGACGCCTTCTTCCACACTTACTCCAAGTACACATTGTGGTATCTTACTGTCTTTTATATAACAAAGTGTAGTGTCTGAGAAACGTGTCTCATAAATGTATTTCAAAAAATGTAGTCAAGATAATAGTGTCCATAATGTACCATGTTGCAGTTGAATACTGACCTTCCTCTCCTTTGCCTGATCCATAGAGGTACTGATCACCTGCAACTTCCACTGAAGTCAAACAGAGTTGTGGGTACTCAGCACCTTTCAGGGCCAGGACCTGAATGCTAAGGTCAATGTATATGACCTTTATATGGCATTTATATTCAAATCATGTGGGGTGATCGTTACTCTCTTTAAGCATTCTGGGAGGCAATGTGACAACTGGTGGATACAGCACTAGACTAGGGCTCAGGATGTCTAGGTTCTGTTCTGGACTTTGGACAAATCACTTCATCTCCCTGTGCCTCACATTCTCCATCTCTAGAATGGAAATAATGATACTGACCTCCTTTCTAAAGTACTTTGAGATCTACGGTACAAGACCTAGGCAGTAGTATTTTTCTATTCTGGTTACAATAGAACCTTGCCAATCTACGTACTATAAATTGCACCAAAAACTGCCCATTTCACCCACTCTTCACAAGAGTATTGGCCGTAGTGAGTTGTATTACAATATTCATTATTTTTGCAATATTCACAATAGACCATTTATTAATACATTTATGACACACTTAAATAAGCAAGTTTTAAATACACTTGGTGATGTATTATCTTTAACTTTGTTTTTGCATCAATGGTCATTCCCTTACTTGCTAATTCATATTATTCAATAATTATCAAAATGAGTCTCTTGGCTGCTGATTAGCGAAGTGCTGCTTACTTCTCATGAAAATAAATGTTTTTGTTTTGTTTTTTAAATAGGGACATTGAATCAGAAACCAGTTTATCCTAATATTTAGAGTGCAGTGAAATAAGAGTTGCTTGCTTAACCATTAATGAAAAGTTGTTTGCTATTATCCAGACTGTCTGTTTCTGTTAGATGCAAGCTTATTGGTTTTACAGTTTATAAAGATTTACTGTATCTTATGAATAAACTTCAGAGGATCAGAATTCAGGTTCTTCTTCAAGTGCTTGCTCATATCCATTCCAATTAGGTGTGTGTGCGCTGCGTGCACGTCCGTCGGAAGATTTTTACTCTAGCAACACTCGGTGGGTCGGCTGGGCGCCCCCTGGCGTGGCACCACTATGGCACCAAATATATACCCCTGCCGACCCGTCCGCTCCCCAGTTCCTTCTTACCGTCCGTATCGGTCGTTGGAACAGTGGAGCGCGGCCTAGCTGATCTCCACCTCCCTAACTTTTCACTCATTCTAATACATATTGTGTATATAGTTTATTCTCTGTAGTTCTAGTTAACAGATTTTCATAAACGTAGTTAGTGTATATAGTTCAGAGGGTTGGGGATTAGCCCTTTCCCTCACCCGGTGCCCAGGCCCATGCCTGGCTCACCGGATTTCAAACTGTGCTCGGCCTGCTGCCGGCCGATGCCCACGGGAGACCCTCACGACTCCAGCCTTAAGTGCTTGGGGGAATCCCACCTTGCAGACAAGTGCCGGATCTGCAAATCGTTCAAGCCGCGGACGAAAAAGAAGCGGGACTTTCGCCTTAAGCAGCTTCTAATGGAGGCAGCCCTCACTCCTCCACCTTCGGCACTGACTGCCGGACAGTCCGTGCCGGGGAGAAGTGCCTCATCGGCACCGGAGAGCTCCGGCACCGTGAAGACATCTCGGCACCAGCTGTCACCGGTCCAGAAACCTGTCCGGCACCGCTTCCTCTCCCCGCGTGCCAAAAAGCTCACAGCTCCTGCAGCCCCACTATCTGCACCGCAGTCTGAGCAGCAATCTAAGTCGAGCCGCCCGGCACCAGTAACTGCCGCTGCACCCACAATCTCCACACCGTTGATTCCGGCCGTGCAAGAGCCGTCGAGTCCGGTGCATGACAGCTCCCCGGCACATGCCTCGGTAGAGCTTATTGTTCCCACTACGCCAGAGACGTTTGCTACGGCGAGGGAACTGATTGCGTTAACGGAGCCCACCCTGCCTCAACCCCCGGCACCACCGGTGCGGGTTATTCAATTGATAGGCAAGCCTGCCATGGTAAGACCACCTCCCATCAGCACCCCAGGCAGACAGCACTCAAGATTGAGGTCCCGCCAACGTTCTTGATCTCGTCACCGCTCCAGATCCAGGCGCCGCTCGCAGTCCTGGTACCGATCTCCTCCTTGGTACCTGTCGTACTCGCGGCACCACTCGAGATCCCGCTCACTGGACCGATACTCCAGGCACTGGTCCAGCTCCCAGCACCGTTCGCACTGCAGCCCGTGTCATCATAGGGCATCAAGATCCCGGTCGACCTCCCAGCACCGAGCCGGTCGCAGGTCCCAATCACACTCTCGGTACCGGTACGGATCCCGGTACCGCTCTCCAGTGCAGCACGAAATACAGTATCCTAGAGACAGGGCTCATCCTCAAACGGTCTCCGCCCCGCCATGGCCATCGTGGCACGCGCCTGAGTCATCGCACGCTGATAGTGCCGCTATGCAAATTCAGACACACAGCCGTGTTCTCCATGAGGCTCAAGGTCCAGACCAAGGTCCTCATCAGTAGTCCTTTTGGACGCCTTGGGCATATCACCAGGCCCAAGGTGAACCCACGGTACCATCACGTTCCGCCCCATCGGAACATCGCACACCAGAGGCCACTGTTAGCCGCCCCCCTCCAGCGGGTGCAGATCAATCTCCTCAGGCACTGGACCCTCAGGTCCTCCCTGACCCTGATGTACCTCCTGACCAAGAGTCCCTACAGGAACCACTCATACCTGGTCTGTCGTCATCCTCTTCACCTGACGAGGCAGTGGCCGGTACATCCTCATCGGGCCCACCCCCTATCGACCTCCGAGCTCACCGGGACCTTCTGAGGCGAGTCGCCTTAAATATCAGTCTCCAGGTGGAGGAGGTCCCAGAGGTTGAAGACCCGGTAATAGACATACTGTTGGCAGATGCCTCAACCCATTTGGCTTTGCCATTTATCCACTCCATCCAAGCCAAAGCGGACACAATCTGGCAGTCTCCGGCGTCTATCCCTCCTACGGCCAGAGGGGTGGAAAGAAAGTACATGGTACCATCCAAAGGGTACGAATACCTATATACCCACCCTCCTTGCTCCCTGGTGGTTCAATCCATCAATGAGCGAGAGCGCCATGGCCAGCAAGCCCCCGCCCCAAAATCGAGGGAGGCTAGATTGATGGACCTGTTGGGACGTAAAGTCTACTCTGCAGGGGGCCTCCAGCTTAGGGTGGCGAACCAACAGTCCCTGCTCAGTAGATATAATTATAACACCTGGCAGTCGGTGGGTAAGTTCACTGAACTGGTCCCACAAGACTCCCGCCAGGAATTCCAAGCCCTTCTGGAGGAAGGAAAGAAAGTGGCACAGACTTCCTCGCAGGCCTCTCTCGACGCTGCCGATTCGGCGGCCAGAACCGTGGCCTTGGGAATCATGAAGAGGAGGATCTCGTGGCTGCAAGTGTCAGGTCTGCTTCCTGAACTGCAACACACCATCCACGACCTGCCATTTGAAGGCCAGGGCCTTTTCTCCCAGAAAATGGACCCGAGGCTACAGAGTCTTAAGGACAATCGGGTGATCATGCGTTCCCGTGGGATGCACACCCCACAAACCCAATGAAGGTCCTTCCGTAGCCAGCCTCAGCGCCCTTACCCCCTGCCCAGACCGCAACAAGACTTTGGCAGAAGGCGTGGTCGCGGGAACCGCAGATGGCAATCTGGGTCCCAAGGCAGCCACAATACTGGTCCCGCCAAACCAGCGCCGGGCCCGAAAGCGAACTTTTGAAGGTGCGCCCGAGAGCAGAGCACCAGTCCTTCCCCAGGATCCCCTTCAGTTTTCCAACCGCCTTTCCTCCTTCCTCCCTGCATGGTCCCAATTAACCTCGGATCGTTGGGTCCTACGCACGGTGGAATTTGGATACCACCTCCAATTTATTTCGCCCCTTCCCTCTCACCCCACCTCCCTGTCCCTCTTCAGGGACCCCTCTCATGAGCAATTCCTCTGGCAAGAGGTTCTTACGCTCCTCTCGATCGGAGCTATAGAGGAAGTGCCGGAGGAATTAAGGGGCAGGGGATTTTACTCCCGATATTTCCTAATCCCCAAAGCAAAAGGAGGTCTTCGACCCATCCTGGACCTGCGAGGACTCAACATGTTTTTAAAGGAGTTGAAGTCCCGCATGGTATCCCTGGGGACCGTTATCCCATCCTTGGATCCCGGAGACTGGTACGCTGCATATTTCCACATCGCCATTTATCCCCTGCAGGTTTATGGTGCACTGCCAACATTTTCAATTTGCAATCCTTCCGTTTGGCCTTTCTACAGCCCCTCGCGTATTTACAAAGTGCACGGCGGTAGTGGCCACCTTCCTCCGTCATCGGCAAATACATGTTTTTCCTTACCTAGACGACTGGATTATTCGAGGGACCTCCGAGGGCCAGGTCACCAGGCACGTAGCCATCATCATGGATCTATTCGAGAGACTGGGCCTGATGATCAATCTAGAGAAGTCTACTCTAGTGCCCGCTCAAAGAATAGAATTCATTGAGGCCATTCTAGACTCCAAACTCGCAAAAGCCTGCCTGCCACTGCCCTGGTTTCAGGCACTAGTCTCAGTTATAAAAAGCCTCCAAACCTTTCCGACGACCTCGGCTCGCACCTGTCTAAGCCTCCTCGGTCACATGGCCGCATGTACTTTTGTAACCAAGCACGCTAAACTACGCATGTGTCCCCTTCAAACCTGGCTCGCCTCAGTGTACCGTCCAGGCAGAGATACCATAGACATTATGGTCACCATTCCTCAGAGCATCTTAGACCCCCTCAACTGGTGGCTAACACCCTCCCTGGTTTGTGCAGGACTGTTGTTCCATCCGAGGCAGCCCTCAGTGTCCCTAATGACGGACGCATCGTCTCTCGGCTGAGGGGCTCATCCAGACCATCGTCGCACGCAAGGCCTCTGGTCATCTCGAGCTAGCATTGCACATAAACGTCCAGGAGCTGAGAGCAGTCCGCCTGGCGTGCCAGACGTTCCTACAACATCTGCAAGGTCGTTGTGTTTCAGTGCTTACCGACAACACAACGGCCATGCACTACATAAACAAGCAGGGAGGGACTCGATCCTCCCCCCTTTGTCAGGAGGCGATCCAATTGTGGGAATTTTGCATAGCCCACTCGATAGACCTTGTAGCATCGTTCCTCCCAGTGGTCCGGAACACTCTGGCAGACCATCTCAGCAGATCTTTTCCGTCTCACGAGTGGTCGCTTCGCCCGGACATTCTACATTCCATCCACATAGACCTCTTCGCTTCCCGCGACAACAGGAAGTGCTAGAAGTTCTGCTCCTTCCAAGGTCTCGCCCCGGGCTCAATATTGGATGCCTTCCTAATCTCATGGAAGAACCAGCTGTTGTACGCATTTCCACCCTTCCCACTGGTGCACAGGGTTCTCTTAAAGCTCCGCAGGGACAGGGCTCGCCTGATCCTGATCGCCCCTGCGTGGCCCCGACAGCACTGGTACACCACGTTGCTGGACCACTCGATAGCCAACCCGATCCCTTTGCCCCCTCATCAGGATCTTATAACGCAGGACCACGGCAGGCTTCACCACCCAGACTTGCAATCCCTCCATTTCACAGTGTGGCTCCTGCATGGTTAACCCAGTCGGAGTTACGTTGCTCTGCCCCAGTGCAAGAAGTACTCCTGGGTAGCAGAAAATCTTCCACCCGGTCTACATACTTGGCCAAGTGGAAGCGATTTTCTTGCTGGTGTCAAACACTGAATGTAACGCCCACGGAGGTTCCCATTCCCACTATATTGGACTACCTCTGGTACCTTAAACAGCAAAGCCTCGCTATCTCATCATTGCGAGTGCACTTGGCAGCTATTTCTACTTTCCACTCAGGAGAAGGTACTCATTCCATCTTCTCCCACCCTATGGTCTTGAGATTCCTCAAAGGTTTGGAGCGTCTATACCCCCTAGTACGACGCCCCGCCCCTTCCTGGGACCTCAACTTGGTCCTGACGAGACTTACGACTCCTCCATTCGAGCCATTGGCGACCTGCTCGCTCCTATATTTGTCATGGAAAACAGCCTTCCTTGTGACCATCACATCGGCTAGGAGAGTCTCTGATGGTGGACCCACCTTACACGGTGTTCCACAAAGACAAGGTGCAGTTACGTCCACATCCGGCGTTCCTCCCTAAAGTAGTCTCGGCCTTCCATTTTAACCAGGACATATTCCTCCCGGTCTTCTTTCCAAAACTGCATACATCTCGTAGAGAGCAGCAGTTGCATTCCCTCGACGTCCGTAGGGCGCTCGCCTTCTATATTGACCGAACGAGACCCTTCCACAAAACGCCCCAACTTTTTGTGGCAGTGGCAGATCGGATGAAAGGCCTACCCTTCTCTTCTCAGAGAATTTCGTCATGGATAACGGCGTGCATCTATACTATGATCTAGCTCATGTCTTTCCGGGTCATATTACCACTCATTCTACCAGGGCTCAGGCCTCGTCGGCCGCCTTCCTAGCTCAAGTACCTATCCAGGAGATATGTCGAGCAGCTACGTGGTCTTCAGTACACACCTTCACTTCCCGTTATGCCCTGGTGCAACAATCCAGAGAGGACGCAGCCTTCGGCTCAGCGGTTCTACATTCTGCAGTATCTCACTCCGACCCCACCGCCTAGGTAAGGCTTGGGATTCACCTAATTGGAATGGATATGAGCAAGCACTCGAAGAAGAAAAGACGGTTACTCCCCTTTGTAATTGTTGTTCTTCGAGATGTGGTGCTCATATCCATTCCAAAACCCGCCCTCCTTCCCTACTGTCGGAGTAGCCGGCAAGAGGGAACTGAGGAGCGGATGGGTCGGCAGGGGCATATATTCGGTGCCATAGCAGCACCACGCCAGGGGGCACCCAACCGACCCATCGAGTGTTGCTAGGGTAAAAATCTTCCAACGGACATGCACACGACGCGCACACACCTAATTGGAATGGATATAAGCAACACATCTCGAAGAACAACAGTTACAAAGGTGAGTAACCGTCTTTTATATTGCTCTTCAGCATTCTGATTGGCTGGCACTTGTTTTATTTAATAACATAAGTTTACACACTGTGCAAAAATGGCATGCCCATGTTTGTCTGTATTTTGTTTATATATGGCGCTGATGTACTTTTTATGTTAAATGTTTTCTTTAGTATATGGTATAAGACTTTCTGCCTACTCGGATCCACCAATCTGGAATCAAAGGTTATTTTTTGTCTGCCATATCATTAGTCAATCACCTAAAAAGATTTGTTTCGCCTTGCTTTCCTGTATCCAATCTCCACTGCTCCTCTGTCTTTAGTTTACTTGCATCAAAAGTGCACACTCTTAGAAAGCAGTGTCCATGTATTTATTTTTTTGCCCAAAGCTGGTACTCTGAGAAAGGACATACGAAATAAATGTAAATAAGACTGGAGAGAGCCTAGTGGAAAAAGTAGCTGGTACAAATTAGTTGGTGTGGTCATATACATGACTGATAAAATGTGTTTGCTCTTCTGGTTTGTGGATCTGAGTGATGGAATACATGTTTTCAGTAAACTGATTCTCTGTCATCTCATTGCTTTCCAATGTTAATCAATTAAACTCTATTTAAGGTACTTCAAAAAGGCGGAGAGTAACAGACGAGCGAGAGTTGCGTATTCCTTTAGAGTATGGGTATGTTTTATATTTACTTGAAGAGCATTTGGAAAGTGATTGCATATAGTGTTTCGTAAAGTGAAAGGTCATTTGTGTTAAAAAATGGCATTGTAGAATTTGATATAGAATTTTCAAAGGGACTCATGGACTTAAGCACTCCTTTGACTTTCAGTGACACTTTCTGTTCCCTTTGAAAATTCCAGCTTTCATATGTATTGTCTTTCAATTACTTCCAAAACAAATTTGCTTAGTTGCAAATGTAAAGATGTGTTGCTTAATTGTTTTGCAACTGAAAATTCAGTAGTAGTTCTGTTAATGATTCATGAGCCAGAACCTGCTCACTTTCCCAGAATTGTGTGTGCATTACAATGCTAAAATGTATATTTTTTTGATAAAGTATCCTAATACAATGCCATTTTTGCCTACTCATATTTCTGCCTTAATCACTTTATATATTTGTCTCTTGACTTTAATGTAAAATTAATAAATTAATGTTTATAAATTAGTTCAAGAAATGAGTGTTAACACACACCTATATTTACTATTACTGCAGCTGGCAAAGAGAAACACGAATAAGGAATTTTGGTGGTCGCCTTCAAGGAGAAGTAGCGTATTATGCACCATGTGGAAAGAAACTGAGACAGTATCCTGAAGTGGTAAAGGTACATACTTTTTTTCAATTTGTATGCATTCTGGTACCATTAAGCATGTGTACAATAAAAAAATGCACTTCTTCCTCAAATAAAGTTCCTTGATACAAAATGTCTTGTGACGCTAATGTACCTTAACCTGTTTCTAAATTGACCTATAGAGGCATATCCCCTTGATAGAATGTGCAAAACATTTGACTCCTGACGTTAGCTGTACATCAAAGCTGGGTTGTAATTATTTAAAACCTGAAGTGGAAAAATATGTGATTTTTTCAGTATCTCAGCAGAAATGGAATAATGGATATCTCAAGGGACAATTTCAGCTTCAGTGCAAAAATAGGAGTGGGTGACTTCTATGAAGCCAGAGATGGACTGCAGGTATCCACTTTTTAAAAAGTAAAGTCTTTGATCCGAGGAGTAGTAACATAAATCTAGGTGAAGTAATTTTTACTACACGCTGGAGCACTGCCTGTTGTTAGTGAATTCATTCTTACAGTCATACATAGTACTTTACAGTAGCTTCTGTTGAGAGTTGAGGGTCTGATCCTGGGAGATGCTGAAAATCTATGTCTCTCACTGACTTCAGCAGGAGGTTGTAGGTGCCCAGTATATCCCAAGATCAGCTCTGAAATTATAGTTGTCTAGTAAGAAGGCACTTTGAGCTAAGTATTTTATAAGAGGACATGTTCAGATACTACTTAGAGTAGAAATTTTTTCTTATTATGTTATACAGATTCCATAGCTGTAGAAATTCTGTGTATGTGTGTATCACGGTTCTTTTCATATTTTTATCCGTTGAGGGTATCTAAAAGACATACTTAAAACACTGGTATTTACTATGTAAAGACTACAGTATTAGCTTTTCTGAAGGATCCAGTTTTTATGCACAGTTGTATGAACAAACATTCTACTTGAGTGTGGCAGAACTCTGCTTTGCTTTATGTGGATAAAGTAGCCACTTCACAGAAGAATAAATTATGATTGAACTGTGTGACACTGCCATCTATTTTGTCCAGTTTAGGGACTTTCATTTTTTCTTGTGATCTCATGTCAGTGAATATATTTACTTATTGTTAAAAACAGCTCTTCCTTGGGTATCACCACATGAATGTGGACAGACATTGGAAAATGCGCTCTACAATTCCTGGAATTTCAAAACACCTTGCCAAGGCAGTTGAGTCCCTGTAGGATTATACATCATCTACAAAACATCCATAAACGTTTGTAATAAAACTGAAGCCATGCCAGATCGCTCACTTTGGGGTGGCGTTGGCTAACTTCTGGCCCATTGAGGAAGCTAATGTTGTAGGCCCCTTGTACATCAGCCACTGTAAACCCATGGTTGAATAAGTCAAGATCAATAAATCATGTAGGTATGTACCTTGCTATTGAACCTCAGTACTTTGATTTAAGTACCTATTAGTTTCCTGGACACCATGTCAACCCCTCTTTTTCTTTTTCTTTTTCTTTTTCTTTTTTCATCTGTTATATTCTTCCCATCTCACATGTCTCCACCCTTAGTTACTTCTTTCCACACCTCTTACCTTCTATCTAGTGGGATGTACTGCACTCCCTGCCCTCCTTTGGGACTGCAAAGCTTCAGAAAGGAGGAACTGAGGAAGGGCCACAGTTCAGTCACAAGGCTGGGCAATGAATTATTCCAAACCTCTTCTAAATATCATTCAAGAATTCCAATTTTTACTCTGCACAGGTCAGAGCAGTTTTACTAAGAGAAAGAAAAATGTCATGAAAGGGGAGGCTAAAACACAAGAAGTAGGTATTAGCAAACACTGCTCTGTTCAGGATGGTGGTATAGATGGCCTCAGCACTATTATCACACCCAGATGACACCTTCCCATGATACACTGTTAAAGACATTGAGATTTCTAGTGATCTCAGATTCCACATGTACATTCTTATGGCTGGATTGTCCCCAGCGTATAACAGGTGGGCAAGGGAATGGGGGCACAAGAGGCCTCCTGCCTTGTGCACCCTTACAGGTAAAATGCTAAATACTATTGGGTATGCAAACACTGCTCTCTCCTAGCTCCACTGCTGGTTGGTCTAAAAGAACTGGGACCTGGCCTTATCTTTACTCCATACCTTATAGCAGAACTGGTAGGGTGCTGGGAAGGAGCACACACTGTACCACATGGCAATGTGTGGCAGAACAGGCTCTGCAATGTGCATGCCTCAGGAACTTCAAGAGAAGTTGTGGCTAGTTCATCCAGATTTCTTTCTAAAGTGCACCACTAAAGCATTGCTCCTTCCCCCTCAACCCCTTGCTTCCAGTGTAGAAGCTAAACTGTAATGCTTGATATGTAACTAGATAATGCACACTGACTTAGTCAAAGACCAGATCCTGACAAGCAAACAGAAAGAATTTGCAGATTCCTCAGATTGAACCTCAAAGCTGCTATTTTCATCTTGGGTGGAGGAGGGAGCCATTTCAGAATCTTGGAAAGCTCTAGCAATATCTGCCTTCTGGAGATATTAGACTTATAGTGGATCTGTACAGGATGTTTGTCTTTGGAGAACAATAATTATAGGTAAGAAATTTTATCCTTTAGTCACTAGGGAGACGCTTTTTTTATTGTAACATAGGTGTGCTTGGGGTAACATCTTTGGTGAGATTAATGTTATTTGTTCACAGTAGCTAAATTGTCATACATAATCATACAAGTTATTGTATATTTTCAAGTTCTTACACTGTGTGTGTGTGTGTGTGTGTGTGTACACTATATGTATGTTGTCGTATATGTCTATATATGTTTATGCTTACAAGCCCAGATCCTGCTTCTAGTTTTATTCTATACCTGTTGGTACTCACAAAGCATGAGACTAATATAGTCGGTGTGCAATGTGATTACACAATGTCTGTTTCTGTGTCATTACCACCATTTTTCTTATAATTTATGTGTTGAAGGTAACTTGTGAGTGTTATGTTACCTAACTTTAAAGTATGCCAATCAGCACTGGATAGCACAGACTAATCTGATCCATTTCAAACTGAGGTCATGAACATTTGCACTTTCCAGACATAACTGGCATGTGAATCTTATATTTGTTTTTTCTTGATTTTTATCTGAAATACTATTAAAACTGCAAACATTTTAAATAGTAAGTCTAGATTTTTTTTTTTACTAGAGACTTAGGTTGTCTCTTAAAATCAACCCACTAGATTTAGCAGATTTGTTTTTACATCTATTTTTTAATGACAAAAATAAATTTTAGCATTCCACATTAGTATTTTTATTACATGTGGCATCAGTCCAGCTTTTGAATCAGGTAATTTTTAGTGTGTATATTTTTGTGTTTCTAGTCTAATCCATACATATTTTTTTAAAATATGGCATTAAAGAGAATATATTGCCTAAAGGCCTAGTATGATTAAGAAGCTCTAAAATTATATTTATACTTCATGTATCAGATTTTAATTAATTAGATTATCATGTAAACATTTGAACTAAACTGATAACAGCCAACATACCACTTACAGTAAGTCAAACAAAAAATTAAACTAGTACTTAATGAAAATGGTATCTGTACATAGGTTACTGAAATTTAGTGTCCTGTTGTGATAATGAAAGTTCCAGTACTTCATCTGTATCTTTATTGGTATAAAAAATTATCAGTTTTATTCCAGGAATTTGCTAATCTGCTGATTCCTCCACTTTCTACAGTTTTGGGCCTTTTACTGCTACTTTTCATGTTCTTGTCTCTGCCTTTCTTTGAGTTCGTTGACATATCATAATCCAGGTTATTGTATCAGTCTCATCTGATTGTGAGCACTGCAAAATTCGAATGGAAAGATGGAAAAAGATGCATGGAAAACTATTTATGATTTTGATCCTGCACTTACTGAAATTCTTGCCAGTGACTTCAGTGTGATAGATTTTTCTGAAGTTTTTCTTGATATGAAAAATAATTTTAGTTTTACAAGGTGATTTGGAGATATTTTTAGGCTCTGTCATTTTTTAATAAAATCTAGAAGCACCATATCAGTAGCAAATTTGGAATAAACAATAGCTTCAGGTAACTATACTATAAAATTCAGAATGTGGTTTGAGTTGTAGACAGTAGAATATTCCAATCTAAATTTTCCCGGTTGAAATCCACCTATATTTTCCTACTGTATTAACAATGGCATTTCTTAATGCTTTTCAGTACAGTGAATTTAAAAAAATATTTGAAAGCATGGTAATCTCCTAAAGTTTCTTTTTAGCTCAATCAGAGATTTTTTTCCTAACTGAAAACAAAGAATGTTTTAGGTACATAATGAAGGATTTCTATATTATGAAAGGAACTGATATAGTTGTCATTTACAGTACATTTTTAGACTTGTACCAGTTTTCTAAAAAAAGGGGTATATAACTCCTAGTTTTCTAGTTTAAGATTAACAGGGACTTGAGCCAAGATACTTCGTGAAAGTATTAATAGATGCACAGAATAAGTTATAGAGGTAAGTAACTGAAGTATATAATATTAAGGATAGAAACCATCATTCATTCTTATCTGTGGAATCTCTACCTTCTTGCCATAATTAAGGAATTAAAAATGCCTGTATGTTTTTCTATGGAGAAAGAAGGGAGGGGTAGCAAAAAAGTAAGATTAAGATTTGTTTTTAAAATGTAAACTTATTGGGTTGGAGGAACTCTTTCTTCTTGAATGCTAGTCTAGATACATACTCCATAGTTGGTGAGCACACATCTCATGTATATGCATTAGATATTGCCGATCAGACGATTCTCTGGGGGTGTGTGACACATAGGACCTTCCTCTCCATGTATTGCCATGCCTCTGTTCTTTTTCTACTGCTCATGGTATATATCGGAGCAACTCTCCTCAAATTTACCTCTGCTTTGGCTAGCTAGTGTTGTGAGTTTAGTCAGATAGGTGCACATGGAAGCCACATGGAGAACGAGGCCCTTCCGCAAGGTTGCAGGTGGTGTGGGACACTGTGCTCAAGCACAGCAATTCCCCGGGCTTTAAGAACTGCCCATCGTGCGAAGCAGTTGTGTTTCTGAACGACCGACACATGAGGTGTCTGTTTTTGTCTCAAGAAGGACATACCTGGGGGTACTGTGAAATCTGCAGGTCTTTCTTGAAGTGGACCCAGCGCTTCATGCCTGAGGCTTTTTTCATGGAGCAGGCAGTGAGGTTGGTCTCCAGCTCCAGATTCCAGGCATATAGGCCCGCAGGGGAACAAAAGTTGTTGAAATCGGCCCCAGTGTAGACTTCAAAACTGTCTGAAGCTGCCTTGTCTGGAAGACATACAGGATAAGTCTACACAGCAACTAGACACAAGTGGCTGGCTCATGCTAGATGACTTGGGCTCACAGGGCATGAGCTCCATGACTGTTCCATTGCTGTGTAGGTGTCTGGGCTTGGGTTGGAGCCCAGGATCTAGGACTCTGCTAGGCGGGTGCGTCAGATACAGGGTAGACTTGGACTGGAAGCCTTTGAGGAAGAAGTCCGAGATCACCCTCCCCTGATCCAAAGTAAAGACCACATAAAACTAACAGCCTGTCAGACACCAAGGGTGCCTCAAAACTTAGAAAATGTTCCGTGAGCACCAGAGCCTGCACCCTCCACCCCGAGTTGCCACAGCTGTGTAAGCCTTCTTGGTACCAAGAAGTCAGAGTGGTCACTGGCTACTTCAGTACCTAGTAAAAGTTTGATTTTGGTACTGGCCATCCTGATGCTTTCAGCATGCTTTCAGGTATCTGCGCAGTCACTGCCATACCAACCTGCTGGGGCTCCACCACTCAGGGCCTTATCTCTGGGGTCTGCACTTATATATGTCATACTAATTCCTGATGCTTTCCAGATTCCTGGACCCAGTGGCCTGAACGTTTCCAGCACCCAGTCATGTCCCCCCTGCACTCATGGGATGGGCACAATCTTTTCCAGAGGACTGCTGTCCTCTGACTCAAGACAGGCAACAGCTGTCCCCAGCCTGATCCCAGGACTCAGCAGTCTTGATGCCTCCCAAGGAGTCGAAAGGTGTGTACCCACGACTTAGGGGAGAGCCGGATACTGTTATGATGCGGTATGAGGATCGCCGGTTCTAGGCACCGGTGTGTCTCATGTTTTTTGATTTTGGAATGTAGAGCAGGTGGCCCCATGGGGATTGTCGTACTATCTGAATCTGCAGGTTAAGACTGTCACCCATGCACCTGAGGTTAGACCCATCACTGCTGCATCCCCAGGGCCACCCAGTGGCCTAAGTGCAAAGGACCCAGGATGAAGGTGGACTGACATGTTCACAAAATGCTATATGTTGGTGCAGGCTGCTAGGGCCAATGCAAGATTCACATGATGTGTGTTGCAGTCCATACTCTGATGTCTCTTAGGTGACTCAAGTGACAGGAAACTGCTTGGGAGTCACAAATATGCATACAGACTAGCACTCTTAAGAAGAAAACGAGGGTATACACCTTTATGGTAACTGGTGTTCTTCGAGTTACATATTCCACTGCTTACCTCTGTGGCTGCTACTATAGAGCTCTGAGACCATGGATTCTCACCCTTTATGCTCTTGTGGAATGTCACATGCACTACCCTTAGGGATACTGCTCATAAAAAATTCTCCAGTGTGTGTACGCTGGACATGCACTCACCAACTGTGGAATACATATACAGATTACACACCTTGAAGAACATTTGTTACTGTAAACGTAAGTCACCTCATTTTCCGGTTCCTAAAACCTCTTATGTTGTGTTATAGCTGTGAAATACGTACTTTGATGATATCATTTAGATTACTTTTATCCACTGCCTGGGAATAGGTCTTCTGCTGTGTCTGTTTAAAAACAAAAAAGAGAAGTATGTCTTTAGATATATATGTGCTGGCTAGTGATCTAAATGCAAGACTGGGTCCCAGGAACTCTCATCTGGATCCTCAGGTGTGTTAGAGCCTCACAAGACATAGGGGGTTACTCTTGCATATGAGTAGTGTCAAGGCTGGTAGGAGTGATGGGATAGAATGATTTGCACTTCAGCAATCTTCAGCTATATAACAGCCCTAAGAGTCGATTACTTAAAATAAGATTAAAATAAGTTAGAATAGTCTTGCTAAGTCTCCACAGCAAAAAAGTGTGCTTTTACATTGATTTAGCTATCTTAATGTAAAATCTTAGTGAAACTGAAAGTTGGTCCTAACTACGTAGGAGTCTAAATGGAATAGCCAGATTCCTGTTTTTGAATAAACAATGGTTCCCAGAATTCAGCAACTTCTAAAATGATTGTAATTGACAATGAGATTTCAGCCGGCCTTTTCCCAGTTTGTGTTTACTCATCCAACATTCTTCGATACTTCAAGAAGACCAAAAAGAGAGCGTTCCTTTAGACTCTTGTTTTAAAACAATGTCATGTCCTGCAAATATCTCCTGTCCTACATTCTAAAAAACTGGATAAAATAGATACAGGAGCAGAGTATCATCTGATGTAAATCAACTTTCCTTCTGTTATGGCAATACGTTGATTTACACCAGTGGAGAAATCCTGTCCATAGAATCAAATATGGCATGGAAAAGCGGAATCCATATGGCTTTCCTTATCTTTAATGATGAAGGATTTTTCAAAGGTGAACGTATTTGAATGTAGGTGTCCCTCAGTTTGTGGTGTCCTTTATTGGAAACAGTACGAACGGAGAGCAAACACCAGTACAGCACAGTCTGGACTAGCCTTGAACCATGATTGATTTTTTTTCTTCTGTTTCTGAATCTTATTGTGCATTTTTTTTTCTCACTCATGAATAAGCATATGAGAAGTTGTCTGCTCGGTTGCTGGTTGGTATGGACAATAAAGAGAGACAATATTTAGTCTTGTTTACATGGCTCAAAAAGACAAATAGTCGGTGATGAACTACAGGGGGAGATCACTGAGATATTAGATACCTGAAAAAGAATATACTATATATATTATAAATGGTACTCCTGCTGACAGATATTTAAGGTACTTCTTTGGCGCGAGTGGTACAGATACTGATTTTGGATTGAGAAGTCTTCAGTCAGTTTTTAACAAGGATGGATTCTGCACTTGGTGCTGGATATCAGTTAATGTATGCCTCTTGGAAGAGCTGCATGCTAAGTACAGTATGGATTCTTGTGATACCTTTCTTCATAGTAGTTTGAGATTTGAAAAATATCAGTACAGCTTCTATTAGCAGCTACTTTTGGATGTGAGGGTCTGATTATTAAAATGTTCCTTTTACAGAATGTTCTATGAAACATTTCTTAACATATTATGAAATATTAGCATAAATAATTAAAACATAATTGACAAAATAAATGAACAAAGCACATTTTGTGGTTAATCATGCTTGATTTTATTGTTTGTGCACTTATTAATTCACAAATTCAGTATTGCGAATCAGCTGTTTTTTTTTTTTAAAGTAGATGTGACTGGCTTCATAGTTGCTTTGGCAGACATTTTCAGAGTCCTTGACAAGCTTTCATTAAGTAAATAATGACGTGCTCCCAGAAGTATTCTTAGCTATCATTTCTTCCTATCATTCCAAAAAAATTGGAAAAGCAGTGAGAGATACCATAGTTCCAAATAGATCAAGCTCAGTCAAGCAAGATCAAATAGATCAAGCAACTGTTTTAGTTAATGGACACAATATGAGGTTCCCCCTTGTGTCAATTAAATGAAAGCTATCTAAAAACTAACCTCTTGGTATTATAGCAACAGGAATTTAGGATGAGGATAGGTGCCATGAAAAATTAAAAAGGGTTGAATTTAGTGCTTCTTAACTTGTTCAAGAGACTACAATTTCCAGAGCTTTGAATTAAGGTCATAGAGCAGATTATAACTACTTGAAAACTTTTGATTAGTTTTTAATTTTAGTTGACTGACAAATTAATTTTCACAGTAGGTGAAAACTAAAGTTTACTAAATAAAATCGCACGGTAGAAATGAGTTTATGGTTTTTCAATTTATTTGTTATAAAACTGAAATATCCAACCCTCCAAAAGTAACAAGTAAAAATCACAGTTAGTTCTCCTGCTTTTACTTTTTTCTTATATTCTATAAATTTCAGGAAAACAATGGTCTTTACATTTAGCCTGTCAGATTTTTAAACATCACATTGATTAATGGATAAGTGCAGGTGTAGTAGTCAAATTTGAAGTTTATAGGCTAAGGGAAAATCTGTTCTTCTGCCTAACCTAATAATTTGAGCATTGGGCTATTTAGGCAAGAGAGAACTAGAAGCAATATAGTAGTGTCACATATGTAATAACAAATGGTATTTTGCTAAGTAAATTAGCTTTGAGATCTTGTAAGTTGTAGTGGTAAATTGTGAAAATGCTTTTGATAAATCCCACAATATCTATGCAATTGCTTTGTGTCACCGCTGTCATTCTAATACTGACTTCTATGTTTTTGTGTAAATATATTTACATATATAGACATATGCATTTTTGCATGTCTGACCAGATCTGTGAATGTGTGTTTTTGTTTTCTTTTCACTTTTATTTATAATGGCTATGAAATATGTTAATTAAAAGGGTATGCAGTGGTGTCTCCTGAAAGAAGAGGAAGTCATTCCTCGTATCAGAGCTATGGAAGGTCGTAGAGGACGACCACCAAATCCAGATAGACAGCGTGCTAGAGAAGAATCAAGAATGAGGCGTCGCAAAGGCCGACCTCCAAATGTTGGTAGCGCTGAATTTTTAGACAACACTAATGCAAAGCTCTTAAGGAAGTTGCAAGCTCAAGGTAAGAAATTTGTTATAGTTTCTACAACCTGAAAGTAATGATGTTCAGTTTTCTTAAAGGCAATTATTACCATGTATTTCTGCTACTGTACGCCCTTGCAAGTTGCTTTTCGAAATCTTGTCAAAAGTGTGACCTTGACCTTCAGTTTAAAGCCAAGTAGGTATAAACGTGCTTTAAAGAGAGGTGAAGAGGGGGTGCATGTGTGTATGTAATAAATGAATAAGCTTGGGCAATATTAACTTTATTTAGATTTGTACAGTGTAATAAGAGCGGAAATCTGGGTACTACTGACAGTTTTTTAAAAAATACATAAGGATATGAGAATCTGATCCTAAATATAAGCATCAAGCATGTAACCTTCATCGCAGCACTGTTCTTCAAAATTGCATCACATTTTCCTAAAAAAAGTTAATATTCTACAAAATTCTCTTAAGGCTCAGGGTTATTTTTCCTCTTGAGTTTCATGATTGATCTGGCCTAGATAGTGAATGTGGACATATGCTGTCTGTTGCGGTGCTGCACAAGATTCATACTTAAAATATCTAAGCCTTTACTACGTCTTTGAGAGATTCATTGTGCCTTTTTTCTCTGTGCCTGCAAAGAGCATTACACAACAAAGAACCAGTCATTGGAGATGATTGAAATGTTCTGCCTGAACAAACAGAGAGGATGCATTTTTAAAGATACCTGTTGTAGGTAGTATTTTTGGCTTGGGGCTGGATATCAGGTAAGGTAGCTAGATCATTTTCTGTCTCATTAGAGGCCACTAAGCACCATAGTACTTGTTGCTTGTATATTGCTTTCAATCTGATAATCTCAAAGCAATTTACAAATATTAACAGTTTAAGCCTCATGACACCCCTGTGAAGGTAGATATCCACTTCATTTTAGAAATGCAAAAACAGATGCTAGAGAGGTTGTGTCTTGCCCATTCAAAGCCAGAATTAATCCAGATCTCCTGATTTGCACTCCGACCACTAAACCACAATGCCTCCTTTTTCAGCCCTCTACCTATGGTAGCAGGGTGAGAGCAAATTGGCATACATTTCCTCAGTAGTGACTATTTCCTCACTAGTGACTTCAATGTATTACTAAAAGACACCCCTCCCCGTGCCCTGTTTCAAATTTTCCTGTTGTTTGAGATTTCATAGAGGTGTCCAGATACTACACTGAAAGAGGCCTTGCAAGCAGATAGGTATTTGGAGGCACTCTCTTGTCTGCTTTTCTCCATTCTTCAAGGACAGATGATTCTCATAGCCCATAGCTACAGGAGGTTCTTTATATGCACTATTGGACCTATTATGCCTGTTAATGTCTACCTTGGCTTCCTTTTCCCCACTCAGGTTCTTAAGCATTGAGAGTAAAATCGATTTCGACCTGATGTTTTGTGATCTCAATCTTTCAGAATCTTTTTACTAATTAATAATGGTATAGACTAGGAACTGCTAGTCCAATCAGAGGCATTTTGTCATTCTTCCTATCAACTGTTCTTTGTCTCCATGTATTTGGATATGTCAATTTCAAAGAAAAAAGTGTTTTTAGTGGAGGGGTTTCAGGCTCATTTCATGTGTGGCATCCAGAATTTTTCTTAAGGATGTTCTAATTCTTTGAACTGGCCATACATTTTCTTACATGAAGAATTTGTAAGGCATTCATATTCTGCAGAGAGATGCCTATACAGTGTGTGTTATAAATACCTGGATGGGTAGATGGTAACTTTTTATAGGTTGTGTAAATATTCCTTAGAATTTGGTTTGGTTTTGTCCCTCACCCCCATGATTCTAAGATGGCTATATGAAAATGCACTTAGTGTTGGCCTCACTCTGTTCCCACTGAAGTCAACTGGAGTTTAAGCACTGAGTTCGGTGGAAGCAGAGTTACATCAGTCCTGAATGTGTTTGAAAATCCCACCCTATATATACAGTACCCGCTAATAGTTTATTTTGGTCTGTACTGCATCTTTAAATCCTTATACTTCATATCTCTTATTTCTGTGGGAAAACATAAGTTTTTCAGGCATTTCAGATATCACTGTTCCGTAATTCAGCATCTGATTTTTTTTTTTCAGTTTTCAATAGCTTTTACATGAAATACTGATGTATTCTCTTAAAATACACTTAAAATATTCCTCTTTTTGGTTACACGATAAACCGTCCATAAACTATCATTTTTCTTTTTTCTTTTTTTTAACCAGTAGACCTCTTCACTGTTATGTCACTCATTTTCAGCTCTGCTGTTTTACATCCTCATCTTGTACCCTGAATTTTTATTACATTTTTTCATATACAGTGAGCAGCCATATACTTCTAGTCTAAATTACTTATCTTTTAGATTAAGGGAAAATAACAAGAATGAAAAAAAGTAATGTGTCTGTGACTCAGGTTGAAAATTTAACTCACTTGAGTACCACCTTACTTCACAAATAATCTCACTAAAATCAATAGAACTATTCAAAGAGTAAAATTTACTAATCAACATGAGAAAGAGTGGCAAAATCTAGCTTTATGAGAGTGTACTATGTATTATGTGCTATCTGAACTCTCTCATGGGATTGTTCAAAAAGGATTATAAACTATATAAACTTCTAAAGAGACAGAGGTGGGTCGGTATTTTTTGATTGAAAGTAAATCATTTTCGTTTTTCAGAATTACACAAAATTTTTGTGTAGATAAGAGAGAGCATCCATGTTCATTTGAGAAGATGTTATAGAGATTTGTTTATAAAAGAGATCCTGGTATAAGAATTCTATATTTAAACATTTTTCGGGATAAATTTGTGCAAGATAAACTCACTATTTTCTTCGTCTCCTCTTTCTTTATGTGAAAATGTCTGAACGTGTAAGTTAGATCTCTTTTGTGAGACAGTGCTATGACTATGTGCTTAATATTTCCCCTTTGTTTTACAGAAATAGCTAGGCAAGCAGCACAAATAAAGCTTTTGAGAAAACTTCAGAAGCAGGAACAGGCTCGAGTTGCCAAAGAAGCAAAAAAACAGCAAGGTAAGTAGTAAACCTCTAAAAGATTGTGCATACTTGCAGATGAGCTTTAGAGTTGTCTATATTAGGTTACTGTTCTTCAGTCATTTTCTGCTGATGTTACATTTTTTGTTTTACTTGTAGCTATTATGGCTGCTGAAGAAAAGCGGAAGCAAAAAGAACAGATAAAGATAATGAAACAGCAGGTAAATGTTGTGTGTTCACTAAATAAGCTCTATATTTTATTTATTTACTTAAACTAATGCTTTCAATATATTTGATAGGTTATACAGTGTACTTGTTAAAATTTGAAGTTGTTAGTTATCTAATTATAAAGAACATATGTTGTATTTTATTTTGAAAGACTAGATCGTGCAGCCCTTACTAATGTTGGTGAATCTGTCCCTTGTGTAATCATTTTGACTTCAATGACACTACGCATGTGACTAAGGGTTGTGCAGCTGGCCCTTCAGTTAGTTACATGCTCAACTACTCTGCGGCTCTATAAAAAGAAATAGTGATATAGCTGCTTATGTAAACATTGAAATAGCTCAGCCAAAGCAGCTAGAGAGAAAACTGCCAGTGATTTTGGATTGCTTAAGAACAATTATATCTAAGCATAGTGATGAATTAAATTACACATTGCTTGCTTTTTAAATATAAAATTATTGTTAAATATTGTTATATCAAAGACTCTTACCCATATGTAATACTTTCAACAGCAAGAAGATTTTTCATATTTAGCCATTAATAAATTAAGCTACTTGTAGAAGCAGGTTTTTCATCTTTTGAACAAATATCCCAATAAATGAAGTATGAAATGAATGCTTTTGAAGCCTGACAGTCTAAAAACAATTATTTTACTAGGTTTCTTTGCATTAATTCTATTCCCTGCAGTGAACTGGACACATTAACTTCTGAAATAGCATGTGATGCACATTGTGTTTTTGAAGAAAGTATTTAAATTATTGCTTTTTGCGCTATTTTAAGTTCTGTATTCATATCGATATAGAAACTTCGCTGTTTGTGTAGAAGCTTAAATTGTGTGTGTTTATGGTTAAAACCTAGGCATTCTGATTTTTTTATAGGTAACTTTATTAAGATTGTAAGGATATGCTGATGAGTATTTCTTTGACTGTCCTTGTAAGAAAATGAAACACAAAAGTACCTTAATTAATCTGTGTGTGGAAAGAGGAATCAGTGTTTACTCGAGATTTCCATTTTAATCCAATAATAAAACCCAACCATGGAGCTAGTGGAAAATATTCAAGATGAAATACCTTGCGCTTTTTAAACAGGCTTCAGCAGATGTCTGTGTAAGGAGGGATTTGTTATCACATTCTTGATACCATATCTTGATTGTAATCTGTGAGAGTGAACACTGGTATAAATTTTTGCCTTTCTGGTCTATTTCTGCTGTGGATTTTATTATTATTTACATTGCAGTGGTGCCTTGAAGCCCCAGTCATGGACCAGGACCCAACTGTGCTATGTGCTGTAGAAACAGAACAAAAGGATTGTCTCTGCCCCAGGGAGCTTACTTATCATAGCGTATTGCTGAGTAATTGCTTTTGTAGCTGAGTTATTTAAAAAAAGGCACTTGTGTTAGGGTATTGCTCAGCATACTGAAAATGTGCCTGTAGCTCAACCCTAATTTAAGTGAGGTATATCTATATTATTTATAGAATCTTCCATGTAATAGGAATGTGCATTCAGGTTCCACAGGAAACAAGTAAACCGAGATCTCTCTGTATTTTTTTTTTTTTTGCTTTGGGGAGTCATTAATGGGGATGAAATAATGTGGGCTTTCATCGTCTCACCATCTAGAAATGATTACAAGTCAGGCTTGACTAAAGCTAGCTGAATAACATATTTTTTGGTTTGTTGGCAATTTCAAAAAGTGTTTAAAAAAACTGGGTTCAACTCAAAACCAACATTTTTGAAATTTTGAGGGAATCAAAAAGTGTCATAATAATAATTTGGGTTAAATAAAACTTTTGACCATTTTTAAATATACTTGCCATTTAAAAAAAGTTAAGGAAATTTTTAAACTAATAACATTCAAACGAAACAATCAAAAGGTTTCCTTTTGAAAATGTTGAAATATCTTTATACGTTTTCTATTTTTCTTTCCTAAATGAACATTTCAGCAAAATTGACACAAATTAAAAAGTACCAGTCCTCGCATGGTACTATCTAGATCCTGTGTAGTAACAACACAATCCTTCTGCTGTTGAAGCACACTTCAACTTCAAAACTTTGAAAATTCTAATAGTTATTTCTCTACAAGCAGCATTAATTCTGATCTTAGTAACAAATATATGCCACCAAGTTGTAATGAAGAACTGTGTCCTGTTTTGTTTCTACTTAAAAAAAAAAAAAGAAAAAAAAAAAGGGGGAGGAAAAAAAAAGGTCAGAGTTATGCAGATGAATGAGATTACAGAGAATCTTGTTGGGTACATTGTTGGTGTTCGAATGATGGAAGTGAAAGTTTGTTTTATGTAGACATGAGGAATCTGAATTAATTTTTGTGGGCATTGTGATTTTTTGGGTGGTAAGCTGTGGTGTGAATGTTAATATTACCTTAAGTGGTGATTTCCTTGATTTGTAGTGATTTCGTTAGATAGATAGAAAATGTACTCTTGAATATCCTTAACTATAACTTAACGCAGCTTTGGATAAGGATTTCCATGTGTTTTTTTTAATGCACCTGATGTGTAAAGACTGTGGGAAAGCAGCTCTACTGTGACAGACAGAACAAAGCAGACCATAGAAAAGTTGCTCACTGCAGTGGGACTCTCCTTATTCATACCTTTGAATGTCTCTGTACATTAGGGAGGCTGAGAATGATAGCTTAGTGGGATATTGTTATGGGGATGTAATGTAAGGGAAACCTTTTACCCATGTTGAAACATTTTACTAACTAAAGTTTAGCATAAAGAAAAGACCCTTTCCCTGGGCACCCATTTCCCTCCACATGCCCTGCCTCCTTTCTCTCAACACCCCCATCTGCCTTTTTCTGCAGATCCACCCTAGATTCTCCAGTAAGTCATGGACCTAATAAGGTTCACAGGGAGGCACTTTTCAGATAACTATCTATGTATCTTTCTTTCTACATGTCCTCTGTGATTGCCCTGTTGCTGGCAAGTGAATGGGAAATTGGGCAAGGAGTCAAGGAGAACGAAAGATTTACAGGTGATAGCTAACTGAGAGATGGAACTGCTCGCTCCTAAGGAGATACTATCCCTGTCTAACAGACTTCCTGAAGTTTGCCATAGTGCAGTCCTGTTTGGACTGGGGCTTCCCTGGTTTAAACAGAGACTGGCAAGTGGCTGTAGTTGGGGCACTGGAGAGACAGAGGATATTTTAAGAACCCAGGAAGGGTCATGGCAACAGAGGAAAAAGGACTTAAGCCTCTTGCTCCAAAAACATAGGACTCTACCACGTCACCTAGCGTCTCCGCTGACTTAGCAGTATATGGTCTATGATATGCAGTTGAGCAGTTCTGATTAGGGCAGTAGTGTTTAGTGAACCGTGGAACAGATTTTAACATCCCTGCTAATGCTGAGTAGTACTTTATTCTTTGTGTAATACATGGAATCAGTTGGGACCACTCTCAGAGTAAGGTGCTACTCAATCACTATGAGTAGTAGTATCAGAATCTTGGCCTCAATATCTTAGTAAACATGATGAATACAAAAAAATAAGTTAATAGAAAGAGATTACCTATTAAAATAGCACTTGAAGATACTGGCAATTGTGTGCATGAGAGTAAACCTCTTGAGTCTGAGTTAACTTAATCAGTTTATTCAGATAATTGCATTTAGAAGTTTTTACATGGTAAAGGACTGTTTCATCTAACATATACAACACAGTGTCCTGTTTTTATGTGTAATGCCCAGGCTAAGTATAGTCAAAATAGAATTGAATTAGTAAAGAAAGGAGAGAAAAAGAATTTGAATTCAGAAACTCAACATATAAAATTTTAGTCCACTCTGCAGCACAGTAAAAGGGTAAGAGGATGTTGGCTTGTATCTGGAGGATATTATGTTAGCTAACTTATAAAAAACACTGAGTATATTGGTACCACATTTGTGAAATATGCAGTGTAGGTCACGTTAGTTGAAGAAAAATTTTGTTAAAATGGAGAAAATAAGGGTAGGATCCCAAAATAATAAATGGAATGGAGAGGGCTTGCATATGAGAGCAACATTTGGTAATTTTTAAGATTTGAAGTGCTATTGTCCCTAACCTAGCATTTATATGGTATTTCATTCAACTTGATCTACTCAAAGTTGTTAGATTAAAATGAGGGGACATAGATGTTATTAAAGTATGACTTTGGCATACAGCAGGTAAGAGGCATTTTTTTAGAGCGATTGGTGAATTGGTGGAATGATTTTCCAGATGAGATGGTGCAGTCAGTAGTATTAAGACATAGGTTGATTGCCATTTTGCACTGTACACTGGGGCTACACCTTAAATATTATTTGGAAACTGCAGCTAGGGCAGAATGCAACTACCTTCTTGCTCATAGAACAGAGTTTCATCCACAGGGTACTCTGTAACTAAGCTCTTTGATCTGGGCTCACTGCCTCTGTCCCTGGGTGGTATAGTGACATTTGCAGGTGGCTGAGATGTTTGAGCTTTGGATAGCCACATTTTAAAGAAATCTGATTAAATATACTTATGGTAATAAAACTGTGGGTTACTCTAGATGATTAATTTTGTGCTTTTCACACTTCTCTTTTCTGGGAGGTCAAGGTATGGTTAAGAGGGATTTCCCTCTCCCCCCCCCCCCCAAACATTAAGCTTTTTTGGCATGTGTTGAGCCTCCGGCACAGAAAATGTAGTGACTTTTTTGTTTTAAACAGTTTAAAATTCAGAAAGCTGTAATAGAGAACATAGAGGTGGCAGAATATTGTTTTTAGTAACCTGTTCCAACCGTAGTGGTCCTGCTTCTGGTACTGTGCAGGAACCGTCACCATGCCCCTGAGACGAGATGAAGTTGACTCTTCTTCATGACATATTTATTCTCTGGAGACTCCGGAAACTACAGTGGTGACGTAATTTCCAACACACAAAATAGAGAGTTGATGGCTCGTATCATACTCAGACTTTTCTCTTCCAGGTGCCTTGATACTGTGTCCATTTGAACGCTTGTCTGTATGACACAGCCTGATGCAAGCTTCTTTGGCATTCCTTGGAATAAATTAAGGGCTTTGCTATGCGCTGAGTTCTGTGGTTCAGATTTTGTCCTGTCTGTCCAGATAACAGAATGGAAACACCTCCATCCATAGACATGCTCTGCTCTTTTAATTGATGTGCCTCAAGCAGCTGTTCGGAGACAATAAACCCTTAAATAGGATGCTATAAGGTTTTCAGTTGCAGCATATACTATCTCTGTTTACAAATCACAAAGTATACAAGACAGGACATGTACAATAAAATTGTCCAGTGACTGCATTAGGCTCCCCCCATTCCTCAGGAGCTCACAGGCATGCTGACGTCTCTGAGAATGACCTTGACTGAAAGTGTTGTGGCCGCTGTTTTCCAGACTCATTTATTTACTTTTACTCTGTAGTGCATAACTTCACACACCCCTCTGAGAAATAAGTAAGGTTGTCCAAACTCAGGCTTTCCATCTTGATAGGTTAGTTTCCAGTGGAAATAAAAGTATACAGCACTTAATTGTGCATACTTCATCCAGATATGATATGGCTAAATATTGGCTGCTGCTGGGTAGATACTTTGGGCCATGCAGTATGCTCAGAGGTACTGTGTGGTCCCAGGTAGCAAGATTAGTGGAGGTTTAAGAATGGCTATGCTCCCAGCCTCTGGATGTCTGCAAGAGTTAAGCAACAGATAGCTGGGAGCAATGAGGATTTCATAGCCCCCAGCATTCCCTGCATAAGCAGACTGCGTCAGAGCACTCCAGCCCCTATTTCATACCCATTCCTACACCTCTCTACCATTGCAAGTCAGGATTTGGCCTATACTGTATAGTTTGTACTGTCATCAGGGTGCTTCCTTTCTCTAAGTTAGTATAAGAGAAATACGGTTGTCACTACCTAAACATAAACCCACAGATAGATTCCATTTTCAGTGCTTTCATCAAATATTTGCTAATGTTAATGTAGAACACCAAACACAGCCAGTTGTAGTTCAAAATAATCAGCTGGAATCTGTGTAAAATTCAACAAGTGCTCATGTCTTTAAAAATTATTATGGCTCTTTTCTCACTTTTTTTTTTTCATTCATGTAAAAAAAAAATTTATATACTCTTTTTTGTTGTTGTTTAAAAGGGTTAAAAGATGTTTTTCCCCCCTTGCAGGAAAAAATTAAGAGAATTCAACAAATCAGAATGGAAAAAGAACTTCGGGCTCAGCAAATTTTAGAGGTAGAAACAATAAACTAAGCATATCTTTTTTAAATATGTTCATACGTTTCAAGAACATTATAATTAAGAAAAAAGTCTTAACTGCATGTTTGTCGCAACTGGATTAAAGTAAGATCTGCTTCAGGAATTCCATAGTCTTGATTCAAATTGTTAACTGTCTCACTATTTCAGAAATTCTAAGAATACTGATCCTTAATTTAAATTATGGTCCGAATCCTGCAGTTGCTTACACATATGCTTAACTTTAAACACAACAATTGTCTCATCAACAACAAAAGGAGTACTCATGCTTACAGTTAAGCAAATACGTATTTGCAGAATTAGGGAGTAAAATAGTATTGCAATCTACTTTATATGGAATTTAGTTCCTGACTGTGGAATGGATTTAAAACTTTGTTTTAAAAATTAAATTACAGTATCAAAGAAGGAAAATATTTAACATTTGTCTGTGAAGTTGATATTTGAACAGCATGATTCTGATCTTCAGAAATGTGCATGATCTGTTTTTAAAAGACATAAGCTTCCATATTGCAGATGGTTGCTTCATATAATGTAACCATGTCACATACAACTAAATTAAAGGAATTTGAATTTAAGATTTCTGTTTCAGATCTCCATTTCTGATCTGTCTGACAACAGATTTCTTTTTGGTTTCGGTTGTCTTATACTAGAACTAATATTGATACATATTAAATGGATGGGAATATTATTCCCAAAATGTGTTGATGAGCAGTCCGTATATTGGCTTCAACTGAACATTTTCACTTACATTAAATATGTATTTAAAATGGAAAAAAGTGGTAAACCATTGATTCCTAACGTTTTTAACCCACTGTTTTATATAATAATTAGAATTTTAATCTCTTTCCAACCATACTTAAAAAAGAACTATTTTCCTATATGCTATGTATCTTGGTTGCAAATGTCCAAGTAAAATAAATCTTGAATATGACTTCATAATTCTGGCTTGACTTAAAAAAAAATGAATTGTGAACTTACTGATAATGCAAAGTGTTCTGGGGAAGAAATCTGTTATAATGTACACATAATATGTGGTATTGTTTTGCACCTTGTGAAGCATGTAGTTTTATTAGTCTGAGATTATTTTCAAGTTTTAGTGGTGTTGTTGCATGACCTTGAGACCTGTTTTGCATGCACAGGCTAAAAAGAAAAAGAAGGAAGAAGCGGCAAATGCCAAATTATTGGAGGCTGAGAAACGAATAAAGGTTAGTTTAGATGAGCATCAGAGTTTTCATTTTCCAAAAATAAAAACCGTGTGATTGTGCATAATAATTGTGAACTAATATGAGAACTGTAGGTATGGCAGAATCTTTTTTGATAAGGTATTACATCTGTAATAGAAATGTAGAGTAAGTACTGTGCATATGTGTGTGTGTGTGTCTGTGCGTGTGTGTGCATTTACATATATACATGCATATGCATGCATATATATAATAATAAATAGAAGTGTCAATACTAGGGTTATCTGTACCTTATGCTTGGCTTGAGCAGCTTTTGACATACTCACCAAACCCTTATATAATAGCATTGCATACAGTGTCTCTTCTGTTTTATGCTGAGTATAATGAAAAACTGTTGCTATTTGTGTAACATTGTGGTCAAATATCCCATTTATCCCTATCAGTGCTGAAAAATTTACTTACTCTAATTGGAAATCCATGCACTCTCAGTGTAGCCAAATGTTATTGGCGTCTCCTGATGCTCCTCTGTTCAGTAAATTTTATAGCATAAACTGTTCCTATATTATGTGAAGTGTTTGAAAATAAAGGAGTGAAGAGAGAGAGAATGCAGATTCTTCCTATTTTAGCATGGCTCAAAAAATTGCATCTTACTGCTAAATAATAATTGTCAAGTATTTGAAGCACCTTTTTGTTCTTATGTTTAAGGAAAAAGAAATGCGAAGGCAGCAGGCTGTTCTTCTGAAACATCAGGTTAGTATGCATATAGTTATCAGAACAGTAGCAAATGCTAATTTTTAACTTCTGCTTAAGCTATTTGGGGGAAAAGTCTTCAAAATATTTTTATATAAATTTCTGATTTTGATTCCTGCATAAGTTTTTCTTTCATTTTATGGGTTATTGACTTGCTTTGGTATTGGGGTTTCTGTGGGGGTTATAAAGTGGTTTTATGACTTTGTGATTTCTGTTTCATAATGTTGTGCCAACTCTTTCTACCAGGAGTTGGAGAGGCATAGACTAGATATGGTATGGGTATGTTTATTTTTGTACATCTAACACCGCATTGTGATTTGGTTGTGATATGGTTGTCATAGCAATGCATAAAATGTAGCACTGGCTGCTGTCATATTACATACTGCTGCATGGCTTTACAGCACAGTGCATTGCATACATCTGCTTGTCTTATCTATTAAAGAAAAGAAAGTATGACTTGTCTCAGACGTGTTATAAATTGAATTCTGCGATCCATATATGAGGCTGTTGACTGGAAATCTACATTACTGATGTCACAACCTGAGTTGGACCATTATATAAAATCAGTGATGAATTTATGCAAAATTAGTATTTTGCCTTTAATAGAAAATCACTGTACAAATTTTGCAAGTCTTATCCCATTTGTTGGGATTCGGTATAAAGCTTTTAATATAGTTTTGGATTAGAATACTACAAATTGGATTAGAATTACTGTACAAATTGGGACCATGTCTTCCCCACATTTGTACAGTGCCGAGCACACTAGCTTTCAATAAACAGTAAATGCATAATATTTTAATCTGAAAATGAAACTAGAGATGAAATCCTGGCCTCATAGAAGTAAACGACAAACTCCTATTAACTTTGGTGGGGCTAGGATTTTACCTCAGAACTTTAAAATTGAAGGAACTTACCTAGTTTTTTCCATAGTACTATAATTTATGTTCCATTTAAATTTGTTAACATAATCTACGGTGCAGCTTTTGTGACTTTGCATTGAGGAACAGGCATCAGTAAATAGGAATATCCTATTTTATTCATGTTTGTGTATGAACCATAGCTAGTTTAAGTAAAACTGGTCTCAACACAGAAAAATTCAGCATACTTATTTGTTGGTGGCATACTGGATTCCAGCAAGATTTTTCTGAGAGTAAACATGAAGTTAAAATGATTTTAAAACTCAGCCTTCTACTATATTTTTAAATGATTAGAAACACAGCCTTCTGTTCAATTGGCAATTCATTTAGTAATTGCGAGCTATCTAATAGCAGATGTAAGGTAACTGACCTGTTCCAGCCAACCATTATGCTTTTTGTTCTGCCAGCTTATGAAGGAGCATCACAACTGACCATAAGTAAAGCTGTATGCTTTCTGTTTTACACTGTCTCCATGTTCATTGCTTTACCTTTTTGCTTTTGATTGTTCTTGTATTTGCTTTCTAAACCTGAACTAAAACATGCACAGACTTAGCCATTCTTGTCCTATATATATATAGTATTTATTGTGACTTGTCTATTAATGCTAAACTTGTTGTACTGAGTTTGTAAAATAAAAAAAACACTTTTGTAACTGTGGTTGAGTCTTGTTCTAATTTTATCTGCTTTAACAGGAACGAGAGAGGAGAAGACAGCATATGATGCTTATGAAAGCCATTGAAGCACGTAAAAAAGCAGAAGTAAGTATTCATTCAGCTCTGAAAAAGTATGCAGTTTCTTTCTTAACAGTTTGACTGCTATCTATCTGCATTCATAGAACAGAACAGTGACACTGAACTTCTGTAAACAAATATGTTAAGCAAATAGCTGACTTGAGGGTCAGAAAGTACTTTTGCATCACAGAATATTTTTGTGTAGGTCATTTCAGACTTCAGAGCCGCCATCAGTATCTCCTAGCAAATGTGATTTCCCCTTTCTGTGTGTTTGTGTGTAAATTTAATGCTTTAAAGATAAGACACTAATTGTACTGTCCAGAGCAAGGCAGAAGGTTGGACATATGCTGCATAGATTTCCTCAGACAACTGTTCAAATGTAAAAATACCATTCTTATTCCGGTCATGGACTTCTTGGGCTTTTATCTATACTTGGAAAATGAGTTGTATTAGAAAACACATAAACTCACGTGTTTTAATTAACACACAGTTTGTCCTAGATGTTAAGCGGTATTTAACAGTGTGATAATTAAAACATATTAGCTAACACAACTCTTCCTTCCAGTATAGATGAAACTTCAAAGATAGCTGATTATGCCAAATTATATGATGTTTTTGTGAGATGAGTAGAGCTGAAGATTTTGTGAAAATAAAAATTACAAATGTTTCTGCTGAAAACTATGCTACCCTCAACCTTTTTAACTTTCTGCAATGAGTAATAGTTTTCACAACATCCAATAAGTCTGTGCTATACTATTCTCTAGGTCTTTGAATGTTGGGCTTTTAAGGGGTGGGGAGGGGCCGGGTCTCACAGCATCAACCACTATAGTCAGTCTGGTACACGATTGTGTGCTTCAAGCACGCAATGCTAATACTGCAGCCTCACTAAACTTTATGTTTGCAACTTATTCAGCAAGTGGAAAGCATAATCAACTGGTAGAAAAGGCTGTTTTCATTCTCAAAAATTACTGAAAAAATGTGAAGATAAAATACCAGCACTGAGAATAGCCCCAAACAGGCAAATAGTCCCAAATATGTTGGCTTCCTAGAAATGTAGGGCTGAAATGACCTTGAGAGGTCATCCATTTCAGTCCCATCTACTGAGCCAGGACCAAGAAAACTTAGACCATCCCTGACAGATGTTTGTCCCGCCTATTCTTAAAAACCTCCAATGTTGGGGATTCCACAATCTCTCTTAAAAGCCTATTCCAGAGCTTAACTACCTTTATAGTTAGAAATTTTTTCCTAATGTCTAACCTAAATCTTCCTTGCTGCAGATTAAGCCCATTACTACTTATTCTACCTTCAGTGGACAAGAACAATTGATCACAGTCCTCTTTATAACAGCCCTTACCATATTTTGAATACTGTTATCAGGTCCTCTGTCTTCCTTTCTCAAGATTAAACATGCAAAGTTTTTTAAATCTTGCCTCTTAGATCAGGTTTCCTAAACCTTTTATCATTTTTGTTGCTCTCCTCTGGAGCTGAATAGTGGAACAATTACTTCCTGTATCTTACATCTGACACGCCTATTAATATGCCCCAGAATATTAGCCTTTTTAACCACTGCATTACTCGTATCCAATTTGTGATTCACTATAACCCCCAGGTCCTTTTCAACAGTACTACCACCTGGCCAATTATTCCTCATTTTGTAGTCGAGCATTTGATTTTTCTGAGTACTACCTTGAACTCGTATTTATTGAATTTCAACTTGTTGTTTTCAGACCAATTCCTTAATTTGTCACAGTTGTTTAGAATTCTAATCCTAATCTCCTCCCAGTTTGGTGTGAGCTTCAGATTTTATAAGCATAGTCTCCACTCCATAATCCAAATCATTAAAAAATATATTGACTAGTACCAGACCCGGGACTGACCCCTTTGGGACTTTTCTAGGTATGCCCTCCCATGAGGAACCACTGCATACAGTCTTTCAACCAGTTGTGCATTCACCTTACAGTAATTTACATTGTAAACAATTTAACACACTAGGGTAGGGGACCCAAGTCCTCCTTATTCCACCAGGTCCCAGCCCGGGACCCTAGTAGTGGCAGAGGGTTCCACCACCGAGGTCAGCAGGGATCCAACCGCAACATGCTGCCCATGTCCAGGACTATGGTTAGACCCCCCCATGGCTACTTTTTTGCCGTGGGTCTGATGGCAGTAGATGGGGTGTCTTTGGGTTGTTTGTCTCCACCCCCTCCTGGGTATCAGCAGGCACCTGGGTGTCAGCTGGGGCCTCAGCACTTTGAGCTTCCGTGGGGTGGGTTGATAGCTGCTCCCTGGCGAGATCCTTTATGCTACATCCTTCCCCTCTGGCAGTCAGCCCTGACTGAGCTGGGTTGCCTGCCTTTATACAGCCACTGCACCTGGAGCATGCCCAGTAAGGTCGTGGGGGCATGGCTTCCTCAGCCACCAAGGAAGAGTTAATCCCTTCCTGTCCAGTTCAGGGTGAGTACACCCTGTCACACCAACCTAAAATGAGTAATGTCTACATATATTTAAAACGTTTTTCACTTCACTATATTTTACAAAAAGCATTTTAAATTAATATTACTGGTACTTTTTTTATGAAGCATTTTATTAGTACAATTCAACAAAATTCAAATCAGTTCAGTTTCTTATTGTATAAGGTAAATAAAAAGCAAACACTTATCATTAACTTTTGCTAAATATTAAAAGGAGAAATTGTGTTCTCTGCAATACCAGTTTTAAATCCAAAGCAACTCAGATTATTTGAATGAAAATGCTCAATATTTATGCCACTGCTGTTGAAAGTAGTGTTTGGCCGTGTGTGTTTGTACACAAAATCTTAGATTGTATTAACAACCCAAAACTGAAAGAATTATGTTTTTTTAAAATAACACATCTATCTGTCTAGACTAAGCAGAATTCAATTTTTTTTTTATAATTTTGATGGATAATATCAATGTTCATTTTTAATTTTTAAATCAATTTTAAATTGTCATAGTTGGGTAAAATTATGGGTTTTAAGCATTTTTTCTATTTTTATTGATTTTAAAATGTTCATATTTGTGAGAAATTAAGGGGGGACAGAGAATAAATTATTTAATGATATAATAGATGTTGAAATTCTAAAGTTAAAGCTTTAAAATCATTAAAACACAAACTATCAACATCACAAGTCAAAATGTACAAAGTAAATATCCTTAAATCACACTCTAAATTCTCAAGCAGCATTTTTCTAACTTTGACTAATTGTAAATTTAGATGATGATTGGTGGAAATGGCTTTTCATCGGTTTGTGTATGTAGGTGAAATTGATATTTTCCAACATTTACTGATAAAAATTGAATCCTTCCAAGCCTATTTAAGTGTATCAGTAACATCTGAGTACTGGTCGTAAAGTACTATTTTCCTCATTTTACAAAGGGGGAAGAGACACAGAGCGATTCAGGATATGTCTATGCAATGGGGGCTACAGTCGCACAGCTGCAGCTATGCCGCTATAGTGTAGATGCTTCCTACATCAACAGAAAGGTGTTTTCCACTGATGTAGGTAATCTGCCTCCCTCAGTGGTGGTAGCTAGGCCAACAGAAAAAGAATTCCATTGGCCTAGCTTGTCCACGTGGGGTGATAGATCAGCTTAACTACAGTGTTTTTCATACCCCTGAGCAGCCTAGCTAGGTTGCTCTAAATTTTAAGTGTAGAACAGGACAAAGTGCCCAAGGTGACACAGAGTCTGTGATGGAAGTGGTATTTGGGCCTTGGTCTCCTGAGTCCCACTCTAGTACCCTAGCCACTTGAACACTGTTCCTCTTTTAGTGTTACAGAATAATTGTTTCTGTTTGTAAATTACTGCTCCAATTTATATTGATGGTAGAATCTCTTTAATTCTCTAATTTCTAAACCCCAGCATACTATTTCTGAGCAACTGCAGAATCTATATTTTTTATTACCCGTAACTCAAATGAAAATCTTTTTTGTGATTGAAAGAACTCAAGATGCTGTGGTTTTACTGGATAGACTAAAATAGATTCAGCAGATACTGGCAGTCAGTACTTCTAGGTCCTGATGCGAAGTCTGTTGAAGTCAGTGGAATATGATCAGGCCTTCAAGTGGCCGGCCAGCCTCCCCTGTGGCCGTGATTTACCTCAGTGTGGGAGAATCTTCAAAGAGCACTGAGGTCTCAGTGATCTTAAGCTACACTAAGTCTCAGTGTATTTGTTTAACAAGACCTCATTTGAGTCATCAGCTTCGTGGAAGTCTCAAGTCAATCTTACTATTCTGACTAGAATTCCCAAATTTCTTAACTTCCAATCTGAACACCAGAAGCAGGTCAATCTTCTTTATAAAACAGGTCACTTTTGTGAAGCACTTTGAGATCTGTGGATGAAAAGCACTATTTAAGTCCAAAGTGCAGTTATTACTATTTGCCATGAATTCTTTCTCTCACTAGAAAGCTTATAATTTTAAGTGAAAAAGGTTTGCTGTCTGATATTAGGTCAAACAATTACAGCATAATTTTTACACAAGAAGTTTTTTGGAGGGATTTATGACCTATACTTCCTGTGTTTGTCAGAATCTGGACTTCACCTACCTTAGCTTCAATTTCAACTTTTCATTACTGTGTAGAAGACAAACCAATTACAGACCAGCCTCTGGTATCTAGTAGTTGATATATCAAGGATACAATGGTCTTAATGCCATCAAAACCCCATGGAGTTATAGGATATAAATGAATGCTTCACAGATCTTTAAACTCCTTTGTGAGACTCTCTGAATTAGGGAGCTCAAGTATTTTATATGGCAGATTCCATTTCAGATGGCCAGTGACTTTTTGGAATCAGGAGGCTCTAAGACAAAGTATTTATTCATATTCTTACAGGGTTTATTTTTAAGGAGATGTTTAGTTCTGTAGTAACCTAGCCATTTTTCTGCCAACCTCTTTGTCTTTCTTCATACCGGTCTTGTGGAATTGTTTTACAAACTGGCTGTTGAGCTGTTTTGCTTTCTAGTTGCAACAAACCCTTTAATTCCATCCAGTATTTTATGTCCTTTTTAAAATAAAAATTAACACATTAGTTTAGTGCTTATATATTTTTATTGCTATACTCTAATGGGATTGAAATTTGAGGAACACATTAAAGTTGGCAACACTGTTAATGATCAACATAATTTTTACTAGGGAAGGTTTGAAAAGCTGCAACTGGGAAGTCCTTGTCATACAGTTACAGAACAATGTTGCTATAATACTGTGAAAGGAGTCGAGATTTGGGTTGTGGGTGCAGCAAGGATAGTGTCCTGAGTGCTCAGTTTTCCTGAATGACAACAAAGGCACAGAATTGGAGCATCTCTCACCCTATCTGATTTTATAGTATGGTTACTGGTGAAAGCTGAAGAATAGGGAGCAAATTCAAACTGTAAGCACTTTTAGTATGCTATATCTCAGAAAGTATTTAAAATTTGTGGTACTGTCAAGAAAGAACATCTATTCCGGCATCTCATATTTAAAGGTTTTATACCACTATGATAAATATTTCTGTTCTGATAGTCTTTGAGTGCATTTCCTATTGGGCTGAAGGGAAAAGACTTACATTTTTTTCTGAGGTATAGTAGTTTTCTTCCTGTGCACACTGAACCCTCACATATAAATCTGTTTATTTTTTGAGTCGGCAGGTGGCACTACTTGCTCTGAGACAGCACTGAACCAATGCCCCAGCATAGTGTTGAGAATGTTATGTTTTGGATGAGATATAGAAATCAGGTTCAATTCGTAGCACTTCAAAAACCAAAAATGTTTAACTCTTATGCCCTAGCCAAACTGAAGCTCATGTAATGGCATTTTGTCTACCAAATTTGCCCCTTCAGTTCAGTTACAGAAGGTATTGCTTCCTCTGCAAAACATTTATGTAGAGTTTGTATTGTCATACGTTCACCAAATTCCACTCTAGAGATGGCTGCATTTGAGTGTTTAGTGAAGTGGACCTTGTGTATAATTTGTCTATTAATTAAGTTTGTCAAAGTGCTCTGAGATTTTTCAGAATAAAGGATGTGTTATACATATAAAAATATAATTTATAATGTTATCTTTCAAAGTTAAGGAAATAATCCCAAACTATGGATCTATGAAGACTTCCATCTTCAGATGGTTTACTTATTTTTCCTAAATTTGATGACAATTGAGCAGTTTCTATCTGCAGTTTTACACTAAATCAGTAGTGTGGTATGGATCAGAGAGAGCTAATTTCTGATTAATGACCTAATCCAGGCCCATGGTCACACAAAAATAATGGTTGTATAAAACACTAATTCTTCTTCAAGTGCGTGCTCATGTCCATTTCACATTAGGTATGTATGCTCGCCACATGCACTGGTGCCGGAAGTTTTTCCCTCAGCTGTATCTGGAGGGGAGTGGCTCTCGCGCCCTCTGGAGTGGCTCCCACATGGGCCCATAATGGGCGCTGCTGGCTCCCCCCACCCTCAGTTCCTTCTTGCCACCAGTGAGGGTGCACAGAATGTTCGCTGCTCTTACTTGCATTGCTTAGGCTTAGAGTTCTTGTGAAACTAGTGTACGTAGTTAGTAATTGAGTTAGCCCTTAGCAGTAGTTAGAGTTTTGTTAGCCCCATCAGGGACTTAGCCGAGAGACGGAGCATACCCTTGTCCCCAGGCTTTAAGCCCTGAGATCGCTGCAAATGGCCCATGCCCGTGAGCGATCCGCATAGTAGGTGTCTCAGTGAAGGGGACATAAGTGATAAGTGTCGAATCTGCAAGTCCTTTAAACCTGTCCACGGCCCCAGCCAAGAAGTCAAAGAAGACCAGTAGGGGACGGTCTCCTGCTCCCCGCAAGGGGAAGGACAGGGCTGGGGGTGAGCTAAGACCTGCGCTGGGCAGCTCATCTTCCCTGTTGGGAAGTCGGGCCTCACCTCACATCGAGCAATGCATCCCACCCCATTCCTTGCCTGGAAGCCTGGACACGGAAGCAGGCCTTCATCAGCTTCAGGTGCCATCTATGCCTGAAGTGCTCCAGGCTGTGCAGGAGATCCTGACGCTCCTGATGCCCAAATTTCAGGGTAAGCCCGCCTTGGGACCTTTCCATCCACCCTTGCCTCAATGATGCTGCTCCCCATCATGGAGGACGTCCCACCATCATCCACCCACTCGAAGTTGTCATGCCTCAGAGTTAGGGAGGCAGACACTCTGTGTGGTCACCGGACCTTGGGCATCGGCAGTGGGATTCGAGGTTCACTTCACTGGTTACCTGGCTCAGACCCATGGAGACACGTGCTCCCTGGCAGGAACATTGGGACTGGCCTTTCACATCACTGGAATGCCACTACAGATCTCGGAAATGATTGGAGGACCACAGCCATGGGCCCTGTCAATGATCCCCAAGACAGATCCCACCCGGCCCGCCATACCTCCAGGTCTCACTCCTTGTCCCGGTACCGGACTCGAAGTGTGAGGCATCAATTGCCAGTCTTCTGTTGCCAATCCGCTGAGCGTCGCCAGTCACTGAAGTCCCCACGGAGGCACACGTCCCGCTTGGACTGGTCCTCCTCCAGATCTGACCATGATTATCACGAGGCACAAGGTCGCCACTCCAGCGAATCCGGGCAACCGGGCAGCAATCGCTCCAGATATGGTGCCGGTACGGAGCAAGGCTCCACATCAGTGGAGCAGCCTCTCAGGCCCTCGGTACTGCCTGAATCATCAGTACCAAACCCTGCCCCAGGGCCAGTGGCTGGGCCCATGGTACCCCTGGAGCTTGTGGGGATTCACTCAGCCCTCCCAGCCTGCCTGCTGGGCGTCAGGAGTTCGAACAGGCAAGTGGCATCAATCCAATTCCTTCCGGTGCCTGAGGCCTAGGGGGATAAGACCCCACAAGTCCATGTGGACCAAGGGGAACAGCCTGCTGGACTACCAGGGGGTGTCGTGGAACCCACGGTAACGGCCTCCTCCTCGTAGTCTCTGGATGAGACCATCACAGAACCTCTGGATGACGGTAAGGTGCACCAGGAACTGTTGAAGAGGGTCGCGTCCAACCTTGGCTTGCAGGCAGAGGAGTTGGAGAAGCAAGCGGACTCCCTATGTGATGTCTTCTCCTCCACAGCCCCTGTTAGGGTGGCCCTTCTCCTTCACGAATGGGTATTAAATAGGTTGACCAGATAGCAACTGTGAAAAAACAGGACAGGGGGTGGGGCGGGGGATAACAGGCACCTATATAAGAAAAAGTCCTCCAAAATGTTACTGCCCCTTTAAAAACAGGACATCTGGTCACCCTGTCCATGGACAAGCAGGTTTTCACATTCTGTGCAATAAAAATCCATGGTCATGAAATTCCATAGAAAAGCAAAGCATAAAGTTGTCCAAAGTAGAGGGTGGACACTTCTATTTACACATACTTATCTAACAAGCATTCTTTCTTTCATATGTAACTCATGCTATATCAAAATATTTTTTGTGTAATTATGAGAATTTTATTTTTTAAATCCCTTACCATTTCAGAACAAAATACATGAGCCTTCTGTAAGGGAATAAATGACTTATGTGCATAGCACTTGCACATAACGTAAATAACTCTGGCCAAGAAGATCAGAGAAATAAATTGAAAAAGGTCCTTAGAATTGAGTCGAGATTGAACAAAATTAAACAAAACTGCTTATGTTCAATAACTTAAGTAACTCAAGAAAAAACTTTTTTTTTCAGGAGTACTTTTTTCAGCTTATTCAACTTAGACTGTAATAATTAGAGATTTATTAGATAAAAACTTCAATCAACATTTGCCGCTCCAGTGGTTAAAATGTCAAATCATACCATACCTTGTATTGCAACAGAGCGTACACTGCAAAAATAAAAAGGAGTTAATAAAATTACATGCTGGAATGGCATAGATAATAAAATCAGAGGCAATATATAAAATTATTGATTAAACTTTTGTTAGGCCATGATGTACTAATTTACATCTCATATTTCAGTATGATGGTATCTTCAGATTTAACCATGATGTTATCTTCAGAGAGCTTCAAGGCTAAAACATTGCTAACCTTGCCTTTTGTTTCTATAGTATAATTTATTTACTTTTATATTAATAGATAACTGTAAAAATGTTAAAGTTCTTGGTAAACCAAGAAGTAGCAAAATTAAATAATCAAATACAAATCACAGACAATTAAAAGAATTAAAGGTAAAAGGAATATTGAAATCATGACAAGTAGCAAGAGTAGACTTCCATTAAATACATTTCTAAAGAATGTAATAAGCAGCTTTGCCTCAATTAACTGTTTATAAATTTAAACAAATTTAATTCTAGCAGCTTAATTCTGTGTTTAACATCAAAATAATCCCTAACATTGGGAAGTGGAAGGCTATCTGGCTGCTCTTATGTGTCGAAAAGTTGGATTACATTCTTTTCTAATAGTTTGTAAGCAACTGCAGTGTCCCACAATTTAGCTAGAAAATAAAACTAGTGATGTATTTCTCCTTGATACAGTTTTCTTTTAAAAAACTATTTATCTAAACAGGAAATATCTCACTAAAAAATCTGGTGAAAAAACTCTATCCTGAAAGCAGAGTGGTCTCTGGAGTGGTGCCAAATGAAAACAGCTGTGATAGACATTTAATTTTTATAATTTCTTGATTAAAAAAAAAATCCTTACTAGTGGTTGAAAAATGTTTTGTTGTTGTTTGCAAAAATTAAGGAGCATATCAAGGAGTGTTTTTCTTAAAACTAGTACTGTGAGCTCAGTACAGTAGCATCATGTATTTAGAAAAATGAGTTAGCAGAGGTATTAGTAGCTATTATGGGACCAAACTCTACGTTCCATACCCATGCAAATCTCCCATTTTCTACAGAATTTAATGGAAGTTTTGACTGACTGTGGAGTTCATGATTTGATCTAGCAGTGTGATCTATTACCAGCATTAAAAAGCACAAGAAAATCAGAGGGTGTAGAATGCAGGGTGTAGTATCAAATAGATATTTAGTCAGGACTCTCCTGAGTTCCTCCATTTAGCAATTAAATTTCAAACAATAGCACACACAAACTTGTGATCATTTTACTTATGTAAATTGGATAACGAACTATCATAATTGTATCAGAGGCTTTTTCCCTATAATTCCTCAGGGATCAGTAAACAACAAAAGGTTGTTAAACGTGCATTTATTACTAAAGGACTCTGTCAGCAGTTTTGTAGACATCGCTATGATATGGGAGTATCTCAGGTTTCAGAAGCTGTCTAATAAGCAGTTTGAAAGTAGAATGGAATTCACAGCAGCCTAGTGATTCTAATAGTGATACACATAGTACATCAATGAGGATTTATATCATAAATATATGCTTAGTGAAAATACCATGTGGAATTGTCAGTTTTTCTTAACTAAACCAACCTTTCCATTTTAAATGTCCCATATATAAGTTGACCGTTTAAAACTGGACAGTTACCTATAAACTAAGTGTAGCAGCCAAGAATATCTTATTCATTTGATCTTTGTGCAAGATACAAAGGGATAAAGATCATGGAGGTGATTTTTCTGTCGCAACTGGGAATTAATAATATATATAATTTAATACATCTGTTTTATACCAGCACATCTGTCTGTCTCCTTTAGGTGGGGTAAAATTTTAATTAAGACATAATAAACTGTTGCTGCAAAAAACTCATGGATTCCATATTTTGTACATATTATTGTCCCTAAAATCACTCTAAATAATCCATTATAAATCTAAAATGTTACTAAAAGGATGAACATTTATTACTACCTAGTAAATAGAAATGCTTACACTGAAATACTTCTTTAGATTTTTTATAACATTAATTGCTAAAGACAAACTTACATTTTCATCTTATGATTAATGCAAACCTCAACAACAATATTTGTGGTTTTTGTTTTTATATCTCCCTTCTGTGACCTCTGTTTTATTAATCTAATTTTTATTCTCCAAGTAACCTACAGTATTCTCTTATATATTAAATTTTATTTATGCCTTTTAAATTTGCATACAAGTTGCTGTCAGAAGAAACATATTTTCACTTTTAATTATGCCCAGAACAAAAATGTAAAGGACCCAAAAGAATCAGAAAATGCAAAGGTGTAGAGCATTTCAGTGGATTATATGGCAAATGCTTCAGTACACAGGCTTAAAAGTCCCATATGTTATAAAGTTTTGTAACAATTTATCAAAGCCACCTTGCATTCTTCTGTACTAAATTTATTTTTTCACAATATTGTTGGCCTAAAAACAATTATTTTATCCTGTATTCTTCACTGTAAATCCTAGCTTTCTGAAAAATGGTATTAACCTATTTCTACAAACTGTCCTTGTAAAGTGACTAATGTGAAACATTTGTATTTAGATTTTCTGTCCAAATATTTCCAAGTGTCAGGAAAACTTTGATTCTTTAATCTGAATAGTCTCTACCTACCATGAACCAGTTTTATTAAAAGTCTGAGTTTGAAGTCAATAATACTTTAAAATTTTATATAATGATATTCATCTTCAAAGCCCTTTGCAAACATTAACTGATTAAACCTCACAATAACCTGTGAGGTGTTAGTACAGTAAGCATTATTAACTAATATGGAAAGGTTAAATAAGAGGGGGTTGCTGTCTGATCCAGGATTAGAGCTGTGATGATCAGACCACAGGACCATGCCTTTCTCCCAACATACCTCTAAGAATAAGGCTAAATATCTTAACTCAAAGTTATACTGAATGCAAATGTTGGAAAAAGTCAGGGACTTAGAAGTTGAATTTTTTTCTGTGTTTCGATTTTGTATTTTTGTGATTCAGTTCAAAGCAAGAGAGATTTATCTGTCCATTTAAATAGTGATTTTCATGCAAAATTATTTAAGTGTGCTGTTCTCTGAAATGTGACTTAACAAACAGGGTCATGGGTTCTAAGTGTGTCTCAATGGTTTGTGTGTCAAATTTGCTTCATTTACAAGAATTAAGAAAAAGCTATTCTATCTGCCAGCCCTACAGATTCAGCCTAAGAACTGAGGGTCGAGCTGTGTTCTTTCAATTATATGCATTTTCACCAATAATAAAGGTTCTTCTTGTGAAACTCACTGAAGTCTTCTGATGGAGGAACAGTAGAAGAATTTCGCTCACTCTCCTACAGTTATATTTAGTTCTGCGCTAATGTTACTAACAAAAGTAAAGGGTAGTAAATGTTTATTTTAGTCAATAAAATAAACTGACTACTCTTAATATACCTAGGGAGCAGATCTGTTGAGTAACAATGTACCATTTTTATAACATTGATTTTTTGATCCTAACTGTACAGTAAGTGTTATTTAAAACTTACCCTTCCCGTGCTTTTCGTAACTGTCTATAGCATTTTGCTAATTGTCAAAAATATGTAAATAATAATAGCCAAGGTATAGGATATTTTCTAGGAAATACCAACCAGTTTGGGGGTACTGGAGGCCCAAGATGAAGCAGAGGGGCATTTAACCAGAACCAGTTATTAATTCCCAGATATGCTTTGCTCTGAGAGCATTTTCCGTTATTTAATAGCAGTAAGGGCATGGATTTTTGCATGCAGCTTTAATGTATTTTGGCTTTCTAGACACTGAGCACTGTTCTGGTGAATGGAGCAAAGCATAAGTAAAAGTGGTGTGTCCTGTGAAGAGTCACAGGGCTGAGGGATGGAATCTTCAATTGGTCAGGGTGCTGGTATGGCCAGGCTGCAACAGCTAATACAGGATATGTAAGGAGTTCTGGATGTGGCTACTTTGTCTCTCCAGATGAGATTATGAACCACTCAGAGAATCTTTTGCTGTGTGATTTGGACAGTAAAAAACTACATGATGTTTCTGTTTTTAAAAAAAGGCTATTACTGAGTGGCTGCACGGTGTCGATTTATATCTTGTCATATAGTTTCCCCTGCTGTGGGGTTGTTGGCAACTATACATCTTCAGGGAAGATTTATTAATGGCATGGTGTTCTGGACTGCTGCAGTCTGCAGTGACCCTTTCTTTGCAGATGTGTGTTAGGATATATATGCACATCCTTCTGACTTGATAGCCTCACATTTAGAGCAATTGCCTATCAATAATTAGTACTCAGAAGAATCTTTTGCTCCTGAAGAATCTTTTTTCTGATGTGCTGAGGCAGAATGACTCCATTTTGGCCAAGCCATCCCCACTCTTTCAGAAAGGGTGCACTGATGTCTACTTTAGAGACCAATTTGGCGCATGGCCATCTCCATTAAAGGTCCATTGCTGGCACATGGAAAGCAATATAAGAAATCATTTCTGCCACAGATCTCGGATCTGCTCATGGACAGGATAATTTAACTCTATTTACAGTGCTGCGGAGGGCAGCTTCTCCCCTTGCCGCTTTTTAATCCAAATGTTTTAATTGCTGTGGTGATTATTATGATTATGTAACTAGTGCTTTTCAAATTCTTAAATTGTTCCATTGTAAGTATAATACATGGGTTTAATTTTCTTTTCATTCTGTTTTATTTAAGGAGAAAGAGCGGTTAAAGCAAGAGAAACGCGATGAAAAAAGATTAAATAAAGAGCGTAAACTGGAACAGCGAAGATTGGAATTAGAAATGGCCAAGGAGCTAAAGAAGCCTAATGAAGATATGTGCTTAGCAGACCAGAAGGTAATCATAATAATGTAAATTTACTTTTTATGTTCTTGCCCCTTTTTAATCCTATTTCTTTCCTCTCTGTCTCTTGCCATTGTGTCAATAATTAATTCTTCTTACTGCAGCTGCCCCTAAAAACATTCCAATTTTGCCTTAGATAACTATTTTGCAGTATTATCTATATACTAAATCAATATTTGCAGTATTATCTATATACTAAATGTAAGCATTAACTAAAGGATACTACAAATACTGAGGCAATGTTGTTTTAGTTATCTAATGAAATTACTTTTGAGGCTGCCAAAAATTCACATGCTTTCCTACTTTAAAATATTAAAGTAACCTTCATGATTATTTCTGTAAAAGTGTCTCTCACTACATGAATCCCAGCTGGAGCCATCCCTGTAGACACGGCTTCTCGTGGGACTCCTTTCCCCAATGCAATCCTCCTGAGCTTGAGTGTTTATATGGTTCCCTCAGGACCAGTCTGTCTCAGCTCTCAATTCTGTCTGCCAGAGAGCTGCTTTGGAGATACCTGCTGGGAACGGTAATATCTTTTTTTGGACCAACTTCTCTTGGTAAGAGAGAGACACTTTAGAGCTTACACCAACAGCAGTTGGTCCAACAAAAGATATTACCTCACCAACCTTCTCTCTCTCTAATATCATGGGACTGACACAGTGACAACACTGTGTACAGAAAGCTACTTTCTCACTTTATAAGATTCCCCCCCCATGCGCGCGCACACATCTTTGTCGTGCTTTATAGTTCAGAGTAGAGTCTGAGTGCCACATCTAGCCCAACGTGTCAGTAGTAAATAACCTCTGAAAATAGTGGAATTATTTCACCCTTCAGACCCCAACCTTTTGTAGCTTATTATTAACATCAAGTCTTGCAAGTAATAGTGATCTTGGAAGATCCTACTGAATCTCTCATTGTTTTTCTCTTTGATTTTCAGCCTTTGCCAGAGTTGCCTCGCATTCCAGGCCTTGTTCTCTCTGGAAGCACATTTTCAGACTGCCTCATGGTGGTGCAGTTCTTGCGCAACTTTGGTAAAGTTCTTGGTTTTGATGTGAATATGGATGTCCCTAATCTAAGTGTTCTTCAGGAGGGCTTGTTAAACATAGGGGACAGCATGGGAGAAGTACAAGACTTACTTGTAAGGCTCCTCTCAGCTGCTGTTTGTGATCCAGGACTAATCACAGGATACAAGGTAAAAAAAAGTCCTAAACACCTTACAGTGGTAAACAAATAATATTAGTAAATAAATTGTTAATAGTAACCATTAAAATCATCCACTTTTCCTTGATACTCGCTCTTCCTTGGACTCCAATAACTATACTTTTCTGGTTGTTCTCCTATCTTGCTGACCACTCTTTCTGTGTTACCTTCAGTGACTCTTCTTCCTCCTCACTCTCACCCTTTGTCATTGTTTCCCAGAGATGTGTCTTTGATCCTTACATTCCCCCTCTCCCCCATACACACCTTCTCCCATGATCTACCATCACCTCTGTGGGCACGTCTTTGATTCTTCCTGTTCCTTCTACCCTCACTTCCAGGTTCTCGACAAATCTCGTAGCTTCTTCCTTCAAAATCTGCTCCTTTCCCTCTAACCCATTGTCAAAACCCTGATTGACACCAAGATTCTCTGCCTTTTTATTTTTATTTATTTATTTTCTTGCTTGGACTAATATAACCTTTTACTGAAGCCCTTTCTAAACATTCTGAATTGTGCTAGCCAATATCTATCATTTTCTGACAAATACCACTTGGCATATTGGTCTGCTTTTACTTAACCTATTTAATGGACATCAGTGTTATTTCAGTTTTTTGAAACATAGAATGGATGCATACATTTTGTTGCACTGTGCTGTCTGGACTCAACTTTAAGTTTGGGATTGGACTCCCAAAACAAATAGACAAAAGTATTATTTTTAACCATAATGTATTATTGAGTCTGTTACAGTATTTTATTGTTCTTATGTGATTGACTGAAAAACTTATTTTTTAGGCCAAAACAACTCTTGGGGAACATTTGTTGAATGTTGGTGTCAACCGTGACAATGTTTCTGAGATTCTACAGATTTTTATGGAAGCTCACTGTGGGCAAACTGAGCTTACCGAAAGTCTAAAGACCAAAGCTTTCCAGGCACATACGCCAGCTCAGAAAGCATCGATACTTGCTTTCCTTATTAATGAGTTAGCATGCAGCAAAAGTGTAGTGAGGTAAGATTTTCTAAACCTTTATCCATGCTGTACAAATACACCATATAATGCATAATGTGTGCATCATATTTTGTTATAGTAGAGTTCTATTAGTCCCTGTTGTAGCTAAGGGTGAGAGCTGATTTCTGCTATAACTCCCTATTTTCATATACTCACAACTTTTCAAAAGAAATACCTTGGGAAATTTTAAATTTTCCATACTTGGTTTATGCCCAGAGGGAATGTTCTTCTCAAGACTTTGAGCAAAATCTTTGAGTTATGAGAGGGAGCTGATTTTTAAAGAAATGTCCCCAGCTCCTTTTGGAAATAACTCAAAAAGGGTTGAACAGCTAACCGTTATGCGACACCCTGTTTTTTTTATCCAAATACTTGCCTATCCCTTCCTTTATGTAGCAATTAGATTAATAAGATCATCAGCAGAGGTGGCATGGCTGTTTACCACTATAATAATTCAGAATAATCCTGTTTGTAGGATTTCTTCGTTGCAGAAATTGGAAGGTGTGTATGAGGCAGGGAGTTGCAGGAAGAGGAAGGACAGTCCCAGGATTAAGAAAGTTGAATGCTGCCCTGGGGAAGTGTATTATATTCCTGCTTCTGCCACAATGTTCATATGTGATGCTGGGCAAGTCACTTAAATCAAAATGTTCACAAATGGCCAGTAATTGTGCGGTGTTCTTTGAATGCCAGTCTCTGTACATATTCCACAGTGGGAAGCGCACTCACCAACTTGCACACATCAGAGAATTTTCTAGTCAGCAATCCCCACTGGGGAGAGAGAAGCAACCGTTCCAACTTCCTCAATACCAAGAAGACTAATGCAGCACCATCGTTGTGAAGGTGGAAGGTGCCTCTATCGCAGTTAGATCCATTTGGCACTAGTACTCAGGGTATTTTTTCTAAGGGCTTGTCTACACTAACTCTTACTTCAATATAATTTATGTTGCTCAGGGATGTGAATAATCCACACACTTTAGCGGTGTAAATTACGCCAACCTAAGCACCAGGGTAAACAGTGCTATATTGGGGCAAAATTTCTTCTGCCAACATAGCTACCTCCTCTCGCGAAGGTGGTGTTGTGCTGATGGGAGAGCTCTCTCCTGATAACTTACTTCTTTACCATGCTCACTACAGTGGTGCAGCTGCATGCTGTAGCATTTCTAGTGTAGACTAGCCCTAAGTTTTGAGGCATCCTCAGCATCCGACAGCCTGGTAGTTTTTATGCTGCCTTGAAGCCAGATCAAGGGAGGGCCATCTTTGCCTCTTCTCTTTTCAAGGCTTGCAGTCCAGATCTGAGCTATCTGTATGTCTTCTAGATGAGGAGGCTTCAGATGGTTTTGAAGCTTATGCTGGGGCTGATTTCAACTACATTCCGTCCCCCTTGAGCTTAGATGCCTGGAATCTGGGCTTGGAGTCCTCATCTAGTTGCCTGCTCCATGAGAAAAACCCTTAGGAGTGGTTCCCTCGACTGCTGGGTCCACCTGAAGAAGGATCTTCAGAATTCATAGCACTCCTGGGTCAACCCCTGACTGAGGCAAAACAGACACCTTTTGTATCTGTCATCCACAGACATAACTGCTTTGCAGGATGGGCAGTTTTTAAGCCCAGGGACTTGCCATGGAGGCTGGTACTACCAGCGAACATAGGGGAAGGTGCCTCTCTCTATAGCATGTGTCTGCACCTATCTGGCTATATTCTTAACACTAGCTAACCAGAAGCCAGTGTGGAGGTAAATCTGAAGAGAGTTGCTCTGACATGCACTGCAGGTGGTAGAGAAAGAACTGAAACATGGTGGCTCTGCCCTTTATATCCTTTCAGAATGCACAAGGAAGATCTGTGTTGCAGTTTGTACACTCAGAGACTTGCCTACAGGGAGGCCTACTGCCTGAGTGTCATCAATTGTGGAATATCTATATGGACTAACATTCAAAGAAGAAAAAGAGGTTATTTACCTTTACAGCAACTAAAGTTCTTTGAGACCGGTGTAGTCTGTATACATACTCTGCTACCCACCTGCCATTCCTGCTACTTCAGAGTCCTGACGTCACAGGCTTTTCAGTAGTGAAGGAACTGAGGTAGGGTGAGGTGGCTTCTCCCTTTGTACCTTCGTGAAATGATGCATACGCTGCCTCAGTGGGAACTGCTGACTAGAAAATTCTCCAGCATGTGAACACTGGACATGCACTCAGCAACCTTGCAATATATATATGTGCACTACACATCTCAAAGGACATCAGTTGCTAAAAGCGGGTTACTTAACTTTATTCCTATTTTTCTGGGTGTCCAACATGAGACACCTAGAGCCAGATTTCAAGGTGCTGATTGCTCACGACTGCAACTAAAAGTTATTAGAGCTGTGCTTTCAACTTATAATGCTCTATAAAAATGTTGTTATTCTAGAAAATTAGGGCCTAGGTTTCTCAGATTGGGTATCCAAAATGAGTGGACACTTTTGACAATTTTGGCCTTAATGTCTCTGTGTTTGTGTCCCATCTGTAAACTGGGGATAATACTACCTATTCTCTGAAGACTATTTTGAAGATAAATCTATTAATATTTGTGAAGCACTTAGACACTATGTTTAGAGCACCATAGAAATGCCCGGAGGATGTTAATAACTGTGTGTTTTGGTACTGGGTTTGAATAGTCTGTGGCAAATAAGGCCTGAGGCCACTGAGTATTATAAAAAGAAATATTGAATAACTACTTATTCTCTCATTTCTTTAAAACCAACTCCTTCTCCAAACTCAAAAACAGCTGCAAAGATTTTGCTCAAAGTTTTTAAAAGAATATACACTGTGTGCGCAGTCCAAGTTGCACTTGCAACTTGAATTCTGGTATTTCCTAACTTTTGAATGCATGCCCTTGCAATCTTCTTGTTCTTTTAATTAAGTATTTTTGGATGTAATTTTTATATATATAAATATTATATGTGTGTATATCTCAGATATATGCATATTCTTGCTTGGTAATATTTCATAAACTACCTAAAACCTTTGGGTTTTTTTGTGTTTGACAGTGAAATTGATAAGAACATTGATTACATGTCAAATTTAAGAAGAGATAAATGGATGGTTGAAGGCAAATTGCGGAAGTAAGTTATATTTCCTTAAATATTTCTTTTGTATGTTTGTTTAACTTTCTACTATAAAGATTTGTTCCAAAGACAAAAATCGGCTAAGTTGTGTTTAAAAAACAAAACAAAACTGCAATACTCTCTTAATAAAGGATATTAATTAACTTGTCCCAAGGCCACTATTTTACAATCGTTTAAAGATGTGTGAGATTCAGTGGGTTACTATGCCTCAAAATTGGAAGAAAATCAAATCCATTTTGCATTCTTTGAAAGAAGTAAACCATTTCTTAAACAAAGGTTACTTTAGCTGTCAAATTGTTATTGATGTTAAGAAACTGATTGGACCTGCCATACTTCTCAATTTTCATTTTAAATATGCTTATAAAGGACTTGATTGTTGTTACAATGGACACCCTTAAAAAATTGCCTGTTACTTTGATAACTAAATAATGCTACCTCACTATTTGCAGTACATCCTCAGTGTTCCTATAGTAAGTGTTGGGAATAATGCGAATACTGAGGTAATCTCATCTATTTACCTCAGGCAAAACTGGCAAATTTTCAAGGGTAATCACTTTATGTCCCCTATTCTCCCATCGTACAAAACAAAATTCCATACAGCAAGGATAATATCTCCACCTACCAGGAGGTTAGAAGGCAAAGAAACTGTGAATCACAAGGTGTACAAAACAAGGCTCCGCTCCCATTCCCTTTGTCATCTTTGCTTCCTATCCAGGAAGCATTGAATCCTTTCTCGGTCCTTTGCTTCAGGTACTTTATGTTTCTAATCCTATTTCTCCCTTTTTTCCCTTTAATGTGTCTCAGAAGGAAGAAAGAAGAAGTAAAGAAGAAGGACAAGAGGGAGGTAGAGGAAAAAAACTGACCAATTAAAAAAATATGGAAAAAGTAGCTGTGGACCTCTGCTAATACTGCAGGTTCCCAGACTACATAGGTATAATGGCTTTATCTCTTGAGGAAAACCCAATTATTCTCCCATCTCATCTGGATCCTAACAGGCCAGTCCTCTCCTGTGGGTATGTAGTTGAAACAGTGCTGCTGAAGCTCTGATGTAGTCAAGAAATCTTAGCCATCTTTATCTCCTCAGGGATTTATTCTTATCTTTCTCCCTCCATCAAACTGTCACTTATATCAGTGGGCAAAGGGAGATGAAGAGCATGCAGCTGCCTGCAGAACCAGTGAGTTCATCCTTCTGGGCATAACACTGAAGTACCTCAGGGAGGGGTCTCAATCAAATCCTTCAGATTTGGTGTTGCTGTGAGACACACACAGTAAATTGGTTTCCCTTCTCACAGGGAAACCACCTCAGTTGTAAACTATAACCACAGATCAAGACCATTGTTGTGTTCTTTTGGGACTGGGGGAAGGAATGAAGGCCAACATTTTCAAAACTGACTAGTGATTTTAGGTGTCTCCATTTTCAGGTGCCCAACTTGAAGCATCTTTTAGAGGGCTCGGTACTTCTAAAAACCTTGAGGTATCTCAAGGTGGACATCCAGAATTTAAGGCCTGTTTGAAAAGTTAGGCCACGGATACCTATTCTTTTCCCTTGCCTGATCCCAGGAATGTTGCAGAGGTTAGCTCAGATTCGATTCATGTCATTTTCTTTGGCCCTGTATCTTTGGTTTCCAGCCCCAATAAGACCTTTCATTAAGTTCATGCTGAGGTCAGATTATGCAGGAGTTCATTCCCTTCAAACACCACCTTTTGTATGTGTCTGGAAGTGAAGAGGATTAAAGAGACAGCTTTCTGAGACAGGGCTTTCTCCCCTGATTGGGCTAAGTGGCCAGACACAATCAGGAAATGTTCCACCTTTGTCACCTCCTGTCCTATTTGGAGCATTTTTGTTAAGTTGTGCTCTCGAGAAGAGTTTTCATTGGTCACTTGCTCCTTACAACATAGTGACTGTATTTACCAAGGTTCACCAGGGCCTTAAGGTGCAGAATGCTGCCTTTAGGTGTCTGTAGTGCCTTCTTTGATTCATTTTTCTACTTTTCATTTTCAGTGTTATGCAAATCTCGGTTTATGTCCTTCAGAGTCATATCTGTTCATTTGCTTTCCACTGAAGTCGTCTTTTTACATGTCCTCTTCTCTTTTAGGCGCATTTGAGAATTGCGTTCACTGGTTATTGAATTTCTTTATCTGCTGATGTTTCTGGACAAAATTGTCCTTCAGGTTCTCTCTAAAGTTTTTAATTTTATGTTAGTCAGCTATTCATTCACCTATGCTTTTGCCTGATATGTTAACTCTTGTGCACAGAAAACTTTCTAGACTGGTGGTGAAGGCTGGAAAATTTTACTTCTCTTAGAAAAAGGATAAAATTTTCTAAAGTGCTTAAGTGACTTAGGCTGTTAAGTCCCATTTTCAAAAGTGACTTAGGCACTGATGTTCAGTGAGGCTTACGAGCCTTTTGAAAATGTCACTTTTGAAAATGGGACTTAGGTACTTGTCACGTAACTACTTTTGAAAATTTTATCCAAAGTATATTAGTAAGTCTAAAAATCTGTTTCCGTGAGCAAAAGAAAGGTCTAAGATCCTCTACATCTTCTAAATCTTCAAGTGGATTAAAGATATTTAAAAATATGTCCTACGAGGAGGTAGGTAATTTCTCACTGCCAGGGCATGGCTACACTAGAGAGTTTACAGCAATGCAGCTGCACTGCTGAAAGCTGTCTAGTGTAGCCACTCTAAGATGACGGGACAGAGCTGTCCTGTTGGCTTAACTACTACAGCCCTCACAAGTGGCAGTAGCCATGTCAGTATGAGAAGCTCTTCAGACAACATAGCGCTATCCGTACTGGTGCTTATGTCAGTGTAACTTATTCACTACCCTGTGCGATGTAAGTTATGCCAACATAAGTTGTAGTGTAGATATAGCTATAGTCTTCTAAAGACACTATTATCTCTTGAGCAGTGAGAACTGAGGCAATGATAATGATCTACTCTGTGTAGGAATACTCACTCACTTCAGTCTTTGACCTTCATTACTGGCTAGATGCATCAGCTTTCTAGAGAGCTGACATTTTTGTCAGTTTTCTCTCTCTAGGCTGCTGTTTGAGAAGTCACCTACTTTCACACTTCTCATTATAGCCACTTGCTGTATGGAATGTTGTTTCATAGGATGGGAGAAGTGGGGAAATACGACAAGGAAAAATTACTTACTGGTAATTGTGTTTGTCGTAATCCTTTCACTTTTCCCATCCTTCTTCCCTCTCCTCTTCTCTTACAAAACATTTGCCTTTTCTACACACTTTTTTATATCTACTCTATATCAGTTATGTTTTTGGCCTGCTCTTTAAATGACTATTTGAGCCTGGTTATATATATCTTCTATGATTCAGTGTGTTTGCCTGCTAGCTTCCTGGTAGGTAGAACTATAACATTTGCTGTATGGAATCTTTTTTTGTAGGATTTTGTAGAAGAGGAAAGTCTACAACAATCATAAATACTGGTATGTAAGTTTTTCTCTTTTGTTTCTTAAAATTAATACATCTGTTAACCTCTGAGTTACTTTAGCTGGTTATGATTTCTTAGAGTGTTGTGTCCAGAACGTGAAAAGACCAGCCAAAACATAAAGACTAATAGAAACATTATGTAAAATAGACCAAATACACCTTAGAAAGTTCTATTTTTTAAAAAATACAGGATCAAGGGTCAAGTTTACTATCACCTTGTTAACGCTAAGATCACTTGAGCAAAATGATGTTCTTTGTTTTACTATCATCAGTTCTCAGCTTTCCCAGACACACATGTTTAATAGTGGCCCTTCTAAAATGGGTAGGTAAAATGCAGATTTCAGCAGGTGCAATGCAAAAGAAAAAGGGAAAAATTAATAGAAGAGGCAGATTGGATTGGGCTCGTCTCTCTAGCTTACAGGGCTGGCTATTTAAAATTCCTCTGGTCCTGCATGCCTTTTATATAGGAGTTCAGTGTTACTCAGTAGAAATTACCCTGAAGGCAGGAAATCCAGTGCAGAACTGAATACATTTTTATGGGTTAGAATTCTGTATGAAGTGTTCTACAGTGTGACTTTCTTATGTCAGTCTCTGATAACAAACAGTGAGATAGCAGAAGGTTGTTGTAGGACAGAAGTAAATTTGAGTTTAAAATGAGTGATGCATCTTGGAATGAAGAACAGAGTAGAGTATGTGTGTGCTACAACTACAGTCAATAAGACCACTTGCATGTCATGTGTTTAAAGGCTTAGAATCATTCATGCCAAGAAAACCGGCAAGAGAGACACTACAGTGGGTGGTGATATAGGAGAAGAACAGCATTCATTGGGTACATCCACTCCAGGACGCAAACGGAGACGGAAGGGAGGAGACAGTGATTATGATGATGATGACGACGATGATAGTGATGATCAAGCAGATGAAGATGATGAGGATGAAGAGGACAAAGATGACAAAAAGGGAAAGAAGACAGAAGTCTGTGAAGATGAGGTAGGGAATATTAATTTAACAAATGATAACTTTTTTTTTAGAACGTTAAAGAATGGAATTTTCTTTCCACTCCTTTATATGATAGATTTGAAGACAACATTTGTTGAAAATTTTATAAAAAGGAAAAAATCATAATAAGTGAGAGTATGTGTTAGATTTGTTTTTAATTGTTTGGTATTTTAAGTTCTTTGGTAGACTTTTCTTTTCTTCATTCTTTAGCCAGGTGTCTTTTGTTTGTTTTTTGGTTTGCTTGTTTTAGCTTAATCTAGATTTTCATTTCTCTGAGGACTTCCTTCCTACCATTTTACGTAGACCGTTCAAAGAGGAAAAGGCTAAATCAGATCCAGGTAGCCAAATGTTTTCTAGCAAATAAGCATAAAAGTAGCTTTCCGGAGAGTGGAGAAGGGGATGCGTTAATTATCAGGATAGCTTCAGTTTAGTCATTGGTATAGAGAAAAATTACAATAAATAATATCCACTATGAAACTGAGGTATCTGGTATAACTACAAGCTGAAAGAAGGGAAGGGTTGTTTAAGAGCTTAAGCTGAACCGTGTATGTGTATATATTTTTAAAGTTAAAGGATAATTGAAATTTGTTAGCAAATATGACCTTTGAGTCTTTACAACTTCTCCAGGTTGATGAGGGTGAGAGGAATGGTCTTTTGCAGTTCCACAATACTTGATCACTAGCTCCAATATTTTAATACCCAACATCCTTATAAGACACAAGGCGGGTCATTACAAATATTTATTAGCTTTTTAAACTGAACTGCCTTTGTTATAGTCAAACTGAGATTTTATAGAAATTCCACAGAATCTCCAACAACATCACACAAGTCCAGTGTGGTCTGGTGGAAGAAGCCTGGGAAAGGAGCCACAAAAATGATAAATTTGAATCCTGTCTTTTGCTCTAGTTTGCTATATGGTCTCCAGCAAGTCACAGCCCCTTTCTTTCTGTCATTTTACCAGTTTGTAAAATAAGGTAGTCATATTTCTTTACCTACGGTACCTCACGGTTGTGTTGTGGGAATGATTAATATTTGCACAGTGTTTTATATGCAAACTAGTGGTTACACTCAAATCCATACAAATACCTTTGATTAAACACTAAGCATCAGCTGTAGGAACTCTCCTTTTGGCCACCATTCTGGATTCTGTATGGAATTACAGTAATCCCTTCCTGCTGTCTTTCTATCCTTGTGAATGAATATAGGAGATACTGCCAGAAAATCATTGTGTGTGAATGGTCGTATAAGCAAAAAGAGTGAACCTTTAGAAATGCAATGCCCTTGAAAGTACAAAATATGGATAGTGTGCAAAAAAAGAACAGTAGACAATAATGTTTCAGCTGGAAGACTTACTTCATAAAGTCTTATCTGTGAAGATTGGAAGACTCCATGGACCTGTGTCTTCTTTAACTCACAGCCATATCAATCAATTCTACAGACTTCTGATGTCATTAAATGCAAAAATGAAATTTGAGAGTTTTCCCTAAAACTATGTTAAATACCACAGTGATCAGGCTGGGTTCCAGGAGTGGGGGACATTCAACATTTTTAATTAACCTTCTCTAATTATTTTTACTATGTGAAAAAGTCTGGGTGCTTTCTGGTTGACTTAAGATATCCCAGAATGTGATATCATCTGTGATAAATACAGAAAGTCCCACTGCAACCCACGTTATGTGTGATGTTTCACAATGTTGCATTTGTGAGCCAAGAAGCACAAAAAAAATTTTACAAAAGGTTAATGAAATCTTATTTCTGCGTGGAATGCCTCCCTTCCTCATACCACCCCATCATGGTTATTGTTGGAATTTAACACACAAATTTTGCGTTTAATTCCAGTTTCATTTTTGCTTTTCAGTTCACCTTTAAAGTATCTGAAGTATAATTTCAGCTGTTCGCATAAAGAATCACATAGGGGAGGCTACTATCTTCTGCTTCAGGGTGAAGGGTAATTGAGACTTCCCAGGAAAGTTATGGAACTCTCTTGGAGTACTATAGTTCTCCAAGGGCTTACTGAATTGAATTAAAATTCTTATGGAAATTATCCTTATTTCTAGCTGTAATTTCATCAAGGAGAATTTAAAGCTTACATTTTTCAGTGATAGACGGTCTCTCTTTAAAAATCAATAATAGCCGTACTAGTATTTCCCATACAAATTTTTGTCATTTAAAGTGGCTTTGCATTTTCTTGTGAATATTGAAAAAAGACTCCAAATTCTCTCTCTCCAAAGATTGATTGATCAGATTCTGACATTATTCTGACAATGATTTAATGTGAGAAAAACACTCAAAAATGAATGTAAAAGAAGACACAACTTTATGAAACTTAAACTAAATTATAGTTTTAAGTGTGTATCTGCAAGGTGAATTATTTTTTTCCTGTAAAAGGACAGAGTCTCAACAAAATAAGACTGTCCACCCACTTTCCCTGTACATATACATCTGGGAAGGAAGATTTATAATACTTTTTGTAGAAGTAAAGATATATTTGGCTAGTCACATATATGCCACAAACAAATAGTTCCAACTTTTGCACACAACTCTCTCTGAAGTCAATGGGAGTTGCATCCATGTCTTAGGGTAGAATTTGTCCCACAGATTTGACATGATGTATTTGTTACATGAAGCTCTTGTACTGTAGCGTTAGTAGTACCATTACGTTATCCTGAAATAAACTATCATGACTGTGTATTTATTGGGTGTAGGATGATGGGGACCAGGCAGCAAGTGTTGAAGAATTAGAGAAACAGATTGAAAAACTCACCAAGGTAAGAGATTTCCATCAGTTTTAGTGTCTGTCTTATCTGTTTTTTCTGCCTCTAGCACTTTCTCTGCATGGGTTTCTTTCACAGGGCAGAAGGAGACACAGATCCCAGCTCATCTTCCCATTGT